>NC_089801.1:69866609-70214109 GCF_029633855.1 Hoplias malabaricus
CTGCGGCGTAAATAGCCGTGGAGGCTCCTTCGGCTGGCGTCTGTGGAGAAGAGAAATCACACCTGAGATAAGATCAGACACACAGTATCATCAATCATGGAACAGGGCTCTGTGATTGATAAGGGTCTTGCAATTACTCTCACAGTTGTGATAAAAAGGTGAGGACCCCGACTGATTAAATCCAGACACACAATAGAAACTTGTGACCAAAGAGGGAGAGAAGATTAGTGACCTAAGAAAGATTTTCATTTTGGGTCCAGTGAGGTCAGTGCTGGGCTAAGTCACCAGCAATACACAGTCGCAAACACAAAAAGTCACTGGACTAAGTACTGCACGGCCCCTCTTTTAGACACTAATCATAGGGCTGTCAAATCATTCAATGACTGTGATTAACCACAACAAACCTCACCCTAAAAAAAACTGACCTGCAAATATGACCCTAATTCAATACTATTTCCATCACAAGATCCCATTCATATTTCATTATTAAAGTCGAGTGGCTGAAGCCAATGACTCACATATAATCACAGATAGTGAATGGTTCCAGCTCCTCCTTGATTGTAGCCCTTTCACCCTTCATTCATTGTGCCTGATTTCAGCATGTGGCAGTTTGTTAGAGTGGCTATTGAGGGCTAGTGCGGTTATCCATTTTGTGGTTGCTTTTGTTAGTTTGCTGCTCATTGACTTATCCAGAGATCTGTTGAATGCCATCTGCCAAAGGTACTGCTTTAAAAGTCATGTAGAAGTTATATTTCTACAAGAGGACTAGGTAAAAAAGTCAAGAATAATGATAATAGTAAAATTATATAAGTTAATAATTTATGGTGTTAACGCATTATTAATACACTCATTTAGAGTGAGGACAGGAATAATCCTTGTCACGCCTAGACAAAATGAGTACTTCCTTCATTACTCTGTTTATGATATTTATTGCTGCTCCTACTTCATATTCCCTTGAAAGACATATTACACTGTGTTTATTTTACATATGCCTACTATTGCCCAAGAAATAAACCATACACCTAGCTCATGAAGTCAATGCCTGGAAAACAATATAATAGTTCATTCATTCATTCACCCTTCCTCTGTAATTGCTTAATACAGTTCTGTGTCGTAGTGGGTCCGGATCCTACCTGGAATCACTGGGAACAAGGCAGGAACACACCCTGGAATGAGAGCCGGTCCTTCACAGGGCATCACACACTCAATCAGTCACCCACACACATTTATGGCCACGTTTGAATAACCAATCCACCTGCTAACATGGTTTTTGGACCATGGGAAGAAACTGGAACACACAATCACCCCATCCTTAAGATTCCAAAAATATATATATAAGAGAAGATTTGTTTATTTAATATGTTTAACTCTTTGTATTTTTCAATGCCATTTAGTTTGGCCAGAAGGGGGAGCAGTGCAGTCATTTAAACTAAAACTCTTCCTACAAACAGCCTCTCCCCACCCCTCAGGATTTCATCTTTTCCTTTGCTCACTAGTAAAAGACCTCTTTGAGTAAGGGCATGCTTCTTGTAAACAGAGAAATAGAAAGTGGCACACTAAAGCTGATTCATCAACTGCACTTAGATCTCCACTTGTTTCCATGTCGTACAAAAGAACTATGCAGCAAATGAGTAGTTTGTACTATCCACAGCTATTTATTAGGGCTGCAACAACTAATTGATTAAATCGATTAAAATCGAGTGTTAAAGTAGTTTGCAACTAATTTAACAATCGATTAGTTGGGTCTAAGGTATTATACACATAGGTACAGTTGCTACACGTGATGAACTCTGGAAGAAGGGTTTGAAAAATGGCGGAGGCGGTCACAGCAGAGGATAATGTTAGCACAAGCAGAGAGAAAAATGTACGACCCAAGTCATCAAAAGTATGGTAACACTTTACATTAACGCTTTCAACAGTGCGTTAGAACAGTGTTAGGTGCAAAATGTGCACAGCTGATCTCGCATGGCACGGCAGCACAAGCATGAGCACCTGAAAAGGAAGCCTGTTGGAGCTATGTGTGAAAGAGATTAAGTATAGTAAGTTAATTCTACTTTTTCTTTCACTCAATGTTACTAGAGCCTGCTAGAGTAGTTAAACAACATTTGTTTTTCTTAGTACATTAATATTACACTCGCGTTTAGCGAACAAGCCTTAGCATCCCCCCCGAGTTTTCTCTTCCACCTTAAATATGTCAGGTCGACCAGCAGTTCCAAAACAAGCCGTAGTTTTAGTCGAGCTAACGTTAGCGACGTTAGTTTTTCTCTCACTCAATGTCACTAGAGCCTGCTAGAGTAGTTAAGCAAGATGTCTCATTTTTAGTAAATTTATATCACTCTTGTATTTAGCGAGTTTTCCGTTCCACCTTAAATGTGGCGGCAGTTACATTCAGAGTTTAAAAAAAGAAAATTCAAACATTTTTTAAATAATATATTTAAAGCCTTTTTCAAGGTCTTTTCTGACTGGCATTGTGTGTTAGTGTTTGAGTATCACAGCCAAGTGTATATTACATTACATACACTGTGTTAAATATTGATAAATATAAAATTAATGTAACGGTTGGGTTAATTCTTCATGTAAACGCTAATTTTTATTAAAGGTAGGTTGTGTGTTCCTTATACAATTACAACATTAGTTCTCTAAAATCTTAAATATCTTAACGATATCTGATCATGTGTTAGATGAATTTCCCTTTTATTCTCAGCACATGGCAGCATCACCCAATATCCATTTATGTCATTTCAATTTCCCTGCATTTTAAACCAGTAGTTATTAACTTAAAAAAGGTGTATGTTCATATCTACACTTTCTCTCTCACCTCAGATAAAAACAGCCCAGCATTGCTGACTATGTTTTGAAGAAGATCTACACACCACAGCAAGCAGCTGTTCTCACTGATGGTATCCTGAATATACTAGTAACAGACAGGAAACCAAATTTGGCTTGTCTTCCTTTTTATCTGATTAATAACAGATTAATCGAAAAAATAATCGACAGATTAATCAATTATCAAAATAATCCTTAGTTTCAGCCCTACTATTTATTACTTGGCTATTTACACAGTGACATCTGCCCTTTGATGAAGGTTGGCAAAAGAGGTCCAGGATTGTACGATGGGATATCAGTCATGGAATAAGGTTGACAGATGTTTAAATAGTTTGTTTTTTAAATATTCAATTCATAAATGCTATGATGAATTACATGAATATGCAGCAGTTTTGTAGCACATATATTTTTCCTTATATATACATACATCCTTTTATCTAATAATTCTCTAATAACCGGTGTATCACAAGTAATGCTATTTTTACTCCATAAAAGATGCACAGTTGGTGTACAACAAGGTTTTAAAATCACATCTTGTTCTGGTGAAGACATACGGCCCTACTTCCAGGAGACTTATGACAATTGTTATCACTAACGCACCACAGCAGCTGTATACTATGCAAACATATAATGTACAGTCACATGCAAAATTTTTTGTAGATGATAAAATTAAATTTTTGATGTAAAAGTAAAAAATTTGCCTGTATTTAAGTGCAGTATTTGGGGAAAAAAAAGAGATGCAAATAGGAAATGTGTCAATTTTGAACTCAGGAGTTTCAGGAGATGTCCAGGAGCCTCTCTGCTGTCCACTCCAGACTGGGTGAGATTGTTATTCAGGCAGTCTGCTGGTTTTTGACCTCAGACGGATCAATTACGGAAGCAGCCCACTCGTGTGGAACGCCGGCGGCCGGGCATGGGCTTCAGAAGACTGGACCTGGGGCTGGGCCACTAGGGCTCAGCAGCGTTTTCCCACTCCTCTCTTCCTCTTTCCCATCTGAAGGAATTTGGATTAAAGGCGGCGAGCCTTTACACACACTTGCGCTTGGCCGGGTGGAATCGATATTTCACACAAAAGAGAGAAAAGCCTCCTCAGAGGTGTCTGTCAGAACTGGGACTGAGCACAGGCTTCAGGCTTAGGATCGCAGCCAGATGCTAAAAACACACACCATCATGTGAGGAGTTCCCACAGATTCACATTGTTGCTGTTGGAGCAAAACTTTGTATCTGCATTTTTTTGGGGTGGATTTTTATATTTCTGCACCATTTGGACACATCAGCTTCTCTATTCTCTGTGTGAAAGATTCCCTGTCGATTGATAAACAGAAAAAGCTTGGAATTCAAGTTCTTTGCATTAACTTCCATTCAGATTTAATAAGGATTCAGCATTCCCTTTGAAAGTTACTGTTTTAGAGATGCAGGTCTTTTTGGACCATGATGATTTGCTGCTCAAATTCTGCATCCTTTTCCGCCCAAGGCCTAGCAATTTCTCAAAATTTAGCTGCAGAGTGAGTGCTATAAAGTTTGTGACACCTGTAGAAAACCTGTAAAAACGTCTTTGACATTTTGTACAATTTTGTTTTACACTCTACAAAAAAAAAAGTGGACAATTTTGATCTACTTTCTCGAAACCCCAAACCCCAGAACCCTAGAGCTGTGTGACAACGACACTACCTTTCTGCTCTGATTGTTTTATGTCGTAAAGGGCAACACACACTCACACATACGGACACTTTTTGAGTCACCAATCCACCTACCAACATGTGTTTTTAGACTGTGGGAGGAAACCGGAGCACCTGGAGGAAACCCACGCGGACACAGGGAGAACACACCACACTCCTCACAGACAGTCACCTGGAGGAAACCCACGCGGACACAGGGAGAACACACCACACTCCTCACAGACAGTCACCCGGAGGAAACCCACACAGACACAGGGAGAACACACCACACTCCTCACACACAGTCACCTGGAGGAAACCCACGCGGACACAGGGAGAACACACCACACTCCTCACAGACAGTCACCTGGAGGAAACCCACGCGGACACAGGGAGAACACACCACACTCCTCACAGACAGTCACCCGGAGGAAACCCACACAGACACAGGGAGAACACACCACACTCCTCACACACAGTCACCCGGAGGAAACCCACGCAGACACAGAGAGAACACACCACACTCCTCACAGACAGTCACCCGGAGGAAACCCACGCAGAAACAGAGAGAACACACCACACTCCTCACAGACAGTCACCCGGAGCGGGACTAGAACCTACAACCTCCAGGTCCCTGGAGCTGTGTGACTGCAACACTACCTGCTGCACCACCGTGCCGCCCTGTCGTAATATTTAAAAGTTATATTAACTTCACTCTAGATGGCTATAAAGTGCATTCAGAATCTACTACACTTTACTGACCAGGAAAAACAAAGTGGATTTCTGCTTCACCTGGTCCTTCCACAGCTGTGTGAACCCAGTAAGTGGAGTGTTTGACTGCAATCAATATGCGTCTGCAATGCAAAAGTACCCAGGATATATTGCTTGAGCCCTTATTTGTCTTTGCCAAGGTCGTTCTGGCTGAACAACACAAGAATTGTTGAAAGGAGGCAAATGCTCCTGTTTTTCCGCAGGGTGGACTTGAAGCACACATCCAAAGCCACAATATGACACATCTGCCACTGAAAATAAGGAGCAAATAACGGAATATTTGTTTTCTATAAGCTGCACCTCACATGAGATAAGAATTCAACTGCTTTGTAGTACTTGAACGAACCAGTCAAAGCTCCAGAGAGTGGGTCCCCCAAATTACAGAGGCCATGATAAAAATAGATATCACTAGGTGTCAGTGATGGACATGGATGGATGGATTTTGCTTGGATTTTGCCATGGATTCTGCTTCATGTAATGAAGATGATGCATGTCTCTATTTTCTTCCCTCTCCACCTCTGTCAGAAAAAAGAACACTCCAAAAACATAGTGAGTGTGTTCCACATTTTGTGCTCCCTGAGGCTGAGAGTGGTTGCCTACCGCTGTGTGTGTGTGTGTGTGTGTCAGGGGTGATTCTAGACTACTTGTTGTACTGGGATACTGTCATACTCTAGTGAAAAGCCTGTTTAACACTAGTGATTTAATGATTTAACACTAAAGTGGGCATTACTCTACCATGGATGAGAAAAGAATAACCTATTGACACTAAAGAATGTATTATTTTGTGTGTTTAGGTGCACTTTCTTGAACAAATAAAAATAGAAAATGTATAAATCTTTATAGCGTATAAATCTACCATTTGCCAAAAGTGCATCCACATTCTTATACATTGTGTATATATTTGTTCTCACTATTATTTTCTGTGGGCAGGGATTGTCAGACTGGTTTAGTGCTGTATTATGTATTTTCCATAGATTATATGGGTATTAGCAGCTATAATCAAAATACATCACTATGAGATATCAATATCTGACTGTTGCGCTGTAAGATCTGACTTACGTTTAAATATATTTACGAATGTCCATTTCTCTGTGCAAAAATAAATAAATAAATAAATATACTCCTCAGCTATCCCTTTTGGAAAGACACTGGGGCATTATGGGAAATGTAGTGTATTTAATTTGCGCTGTGTGCCCTGTAGTTCTGCTCATCAATCAAGGATAACGTACTTTTACTCTGTGATTTTAGTGGGGCAAAGCAACATTTTACATTTTGCATGTGCCCCAGTAAATTGGGTCTAATGACACCTCTGATGTGTGTGTTTATTCATGACTACATGTGTACTCTCACTGCTGTTTCACTTTTTTTTTTACCATGCCCCAACGACCTGGTGATAGCATGACGTTATTTAAATGCTAAATGGAGTCTATCAAAGGAGTACGATTTTCTTCCTTTTTTCATTGGACTAGACAATGGTACTTCATCACCTTTAGACTTCTTTAGACATGGTTCAGCCCTGGATCTCTCACACAAGCAAATAACTTTGTTCTGTTTCCAAAAATCCAGAAAAGAATTAAAAAAAAACTACATAATTCATTATGAGATGTTTCTCAATGTTCCTACGTTGTGTTTTTGCTTGACATCATCTTCCACTGCCAACGTTACGTTCCAGTACTCAAGCACACAGGAGGTGACTTCTCAAGAAGGTTCTTCTGGAGAACACAAGGTTCATTGTTTGTGTTCTTGGTATTGAAAAACAGCCATGGTCTCTCTGCATGGTGTCTAATTAAGGCTCTATGACGAGCACCAGCACAAACTCTCCCCATCACAATTGAATCCCTTCGTATTTGCAGCAGCTTTCAAAACATTTTCCTTACGCATGTCTTTAATTTCTTTGTCTACCAAGTCATGAAATGATTCAGGAAGCATCCATTATTCATGACCACGCTGCTGTTTAAGTCCTGTACCACACATACCTTCCAGTGCATTATGATTTACGGATTAGAAGATACAGAATTTACGAGCGTCTGGAACGTATGGCAATGAATAGTCTTTGGGAGCAAACATGACAGTTACAGGAAAAACTTAATGCTATCAAGCCATTTCACATACGTAGTCACTTCTGTTGATGTACAGAGCTCTGTAAAAGTCAAGGGCTACCCTTCATTTACTTGATATCCCCACAAAACACAACCGCCATCAGGTACAAACCTACAACTGAGTTTCACCATTAAATACAATATTAAAATCTTCCATTTTCAGTTCTATCTGTTTTTAATTCTTTCATTACATCTTCCTTGCCATTCACAAATTCAAAAAGTTCAGTCTTAGAAGTTGATTACATTGTTTTTAGCTTCTATGGACAACGTAAATCATCCCAAACTAATCCCTGCATCTCTGCAGTACTGTAGCAACTTCTTAAAATGGGCAAAATAAAAAGCTTTTCTTTACTCTAAAGTACATTAAAAGAGAGTTCCGGCCAAAGACTAGTGTTTAATATTTTATTTTTGAAGTTATGTAATATTCGGTTGCAAAGCATTGCATCACCCAGTCTCCGTGGGTTGACAGAGTTCGCAATTTTGTGTGTTCTCTCAGTACAATATCCTGCATCCTTTACACAAACACATCACACAATCACGAGGATATCACCCACATGGTGACAGAGATCTGGTGTGTTACTTCAGCTTCCCAAAAGCACTGTCCCGATTTCCTTCTGATAAATATCTCACTTTTAAAACAATATTGAAAAAGTTTTATAATGATTATTGTACATTAAATGTAAATTAACATCCAGAGATTTTTTTCTGAGTTGCGATTGTGATGTCACAGCACAAGGGTATTTATTTATTTTTATTTATTTTCTGATTGGTCTAACTCATCTACAGGCTGCTCTTCACATATAAGCTAATATATCAACAGCAGCTCTTCAGGTTTTTAAAATTACACCCTTTTAAATGGCAAGGAATACACTTTCAACCCTGCAGGAAGCCCTAGCTTCAAGTCACATCACCAGAAGAAGGCTTTCACAGCCTTAAAACCGAGAAGTCTCACTGTACAGACTCATATGACACCACTCTAGGTCTGGAGTAGATGTTTTATATAATAACATTTACAATTACAATAATTACAATACAATTTTTGATATTTCCCCCACATTGATTGTAAAGCGTCCTTGGGTTTTTAAAAGGCGTTATATAAGTGTAAATTATTATTATTATTATTATTATTATTATTAATTCATTTATTTTTTAATAAATCTAGTAATGTGTAATTTAATAATTTTGATAGGAATGCCACTTTAACAAAATATATTCTTTAAGTGTAATTCAATTTAGAACAATGCAAAGGGCATTTGGTGCAACAAATCGTCACCGTCCAAAAAAAAACATGTATCTTTACAGGAGAAGGAAATTACTTCTTAGCTTTCAGCGGAAGTCAATGTAAAGATTTCATTTTTTGGAGCATTTCTACTGGTCCATTCATCATGGAATTTTCCCACAATGCAAAGGACAGCTGCTGTCCTACACTTCCATCAGAGTATGATGTCCAAATGCAACAGTGTTCAAACACATGAAGCTTTAGCTGTGTAAACAGAATCAGATCAAGTGTCTAATCAAGGCAAAAAAAAAAAAAAGCTCTGACCTGGCTCTAACATATAAGCCTGTGAAAATAACCATGGCGATGAAGATAAAAAAAATTCAATATCTACACTCATCTTGACAAGAGCGTGAGTTTGACAGGAATTTAATTCAGACAGGGCAGATAAGTGTGATCTTTTGTGGGATGAAGGGCACTAGAGAGGTCAGCAGTTTGCTGGCCGTCCTGGAAGATTCTTTCATGTGGACAAAGCCACCTCCGCGTTTGCTCATTTTACAGTGGGCTTTTGTGATGGGCGCTTTGTCAGAACTACAAATCCTGAACCAATGAGCGGCTCTCTACTTTGAATCAAAAACATCAACAACAACCGTGCTAACGATGCACGTCAAAAGTTTAGATACACGCACTGCATGCTCAAAAAATGCAGACAACGGCACCTTCAACATATCCCCTAAAATAAAAGATAGAAATAGGGGATTAGTCCTTTTTTTTCTGTAACAGCTTCTACTAATCTGGAAAGGCTTTGTTCTAGACATTGGAACGGTGTTAACATAGCTGTGAGGATTTGATGGCATCAGTCATTGAAGCTCAGGGTCTAATGTTGGATCAGTTATTAGTTATGGATGACTTTAACTCATCCCCAAGTTATTGGATGGTGCTCAAGCACCCTATAAATCACAGTTCCACCGCTCCACAGCCTTTACAATAAACATAGTGCAGTTTCTCCAGTGCTGAGCCCAGATTAGGAACAACAGAGGCTCTGTTCTCCCTGTTACAGCTTTGATCATTGGAGCTTCACAATGATATTGAAGCTGTAATTATACGGTAAAAATACTACCCACGAAATTCACTAATTAGAAGGATGTCCACAAATATTTGGACTCTGTTGGTGGTAAGTTTTGGAGTCCACACTTTCAACACAATCTCTCAGCTTGTTCCAATGAGCCAAGAGTGAGAAATCATGACACAAATTGTAAGAGGAGCTGTTCCACTGTGTGTAGACGCCAACGGGGACTTGGTAGGATTGAACCCCGTCCCGAAATCAATGTGTGTGTCTTCTGCGAACTTTGAACTATTCATAATCTAGACCTCTGGGAACGACCAAAACTGTGCTGGGCTTCTCTTTTCATTTTGGTTCAGCTGTGGGTTTTTCCTTTTGTTTTTTTTTTCACTCTGATCTGGGATCCTGGAGGAGTCGGGATGCATCAGAAAGGTTGAAAGAGTCAACCATGATTACCAGAAAATACACACACACACACACACACACACACACGCTTTTGATGTGCACAGATAAAATAAATCCAATTATCGTTCACCCTGACATACATCATGGCTCAGGAACTGGAAGATTTGGAGATGAATTCCGAGGGCCCAGCTGGTCCTGCTGACAGCCACGAGGAAAACAAAGCAGCCAGTAAAAGAGAAACGAAATGAGACTGAACACGACGGTCTGATATCAAGCTGCATGAAGACATATTATCATTTTACTCCTCTGTTTGAGCAGGAGCACTAAAACTATGTACACATGTAATCACCACAAGCACAGCTGTTGAAAACCCCTGGCAAAACCTTGTTTTTACACCATACTTCCCCTACTTTAGTCATAGCCTCCTCTACCCACTGGCTGGGAGAATGAATACTAGAACCTGTATTGATACTAGAATACTAGAACCTGAACTGAACTAGTGCTCTAAGCTGGAGACAGAGACAGAGAGACAGTTTCTGAGTTAGCGTTCTCACCCTGAAGAGCAGTCTGGCCACAGGTTTCTTGGCCAGTTTGGCCGGGCTGCTCAGGTTCTCGTACAGGGCCGTGTCCACCATGCCTGGGTCCACCGCGTTAGCCGTTACTGGATCCGCCCTCGCCCACAGACGCTCCTGCAGGTGGTAGGTGAACAACACCAGCGCCAGCTTACTCTGAGAATACGCCCCATGAGCACAGTAACATGACCTTGGAGAGAGAGAGAGAGAGAGAGAGAGAGAGAGATAGCATAAGAGCACTGCTTCAGAGTACTCAACACCTTGAAACAGCAGCTCATAACTCTAAGGTAGTGGTCTTCAAATCTGGGCCTTGGATCCATGTTCCAGGCCGGGATAGTGTCATAACAGCCGGCCATTTTATAACCCTGGCCTGGAACCTGGATCCAAGGTCAGGATTTGAAGACCTCTGGCCTAAGGTCACCAGGCCCAATTCCATGCATGAGCTACCGGGGCCATAAACGCTTCATCACTGGGCTGTGGATCTGTGTTCTGTGGAGTGATGGAGTAAAATCCAATACTGTAGGTGATGACTTGGAATGATGTTTGTGATCCAGAACTAATCATCCATTATCAATACCTAACCTCACTGATGTTCTCATGGCTGAAGTCCATCAAATCACTGCAAAGCCTACAGCACCTACCTATTGTTATTTGGCAACATAGTATAAAACCTACAGATTATTTGCTCTCTCCCCCTCTATCGATGACTCTCAAAGGACACAGCGCTAAACAAATTCACCTACACACTCTGTTAGAGCACCCCTGCTACCTCTCTCTCTTTAACACACACACACATACACACACACACACACAGAATACAGAGCATGACAGCAGGGGCTTGCTGTGAAGAATGGAAAATCTCAGTGCAGAAATGGCCTGAGGAAAAACATGCAGGAGAGCAGAGATGACACAGTTCTGAAGTGCTAAGTCACTATCGACGCTAGAAGTGTGAATGTGTCTCTGCCGAGCTATCGCTAAGACTTTAAACTAGTGCTTAATGCATTAGTAATGAGTTGCGATAAAGGATTAACGTCAACACTTTTTTTTCCCCTCAACTTTTTGCTTCTTTGAACCATCTGCAGCTCCAAAGCAAAGCTGCTCGCTCACTGCTGCTATGAGTGTGTGGCTATTGCCCTCTCCTTTAAGCACAGCTTCACTTAAAGCTCCCCTCCAGTGTATTCAGGTTTTCCATTTTTACTTTGAGAACATGTCCATGTGGTGTCATTTTTATGCTAGAAGATGCTTCATGAGGGTGACTGTCTGTGAGGACTGTGGTGTGTTCTCTCTGTGTCTGCGTGGGTTTCCTCCGGGTGACTGTCTGTGAGGAGTGTGGTGTGTCCTCCCTGTGTCTGCGTGGGTTTCCTCCGGGTGACTGTCTGTGAGGAGTGTGGAGTGCTCTCCCTGTGTCTGCGTGGGTTTCCTCCGGGTGACTGTCTGTGAGGAGTGTGGTCTGTTCTCACTGTGTCTGCGTGGGTTTCCTCCGGGTGACTGTCTGTGAGGAGTGTGGAGTGTTCTCCCTGTGTCTGCGTGGGTTTCCTCCGGGTGACTGTCTGTGAGGAGTGTGGTCTGTTCTCACTGTGTCTGCGTGGGTTTCCTCCAGGTGACTGTCTGTGAGGAGTGTGGAGTGTTCTCCCTGTGTCTGCGTGGGTTTCCTCCGGGTGACTGTCTGTGAGGAGTGTGGAGTGTTCTCCCTGTGTCTGCGTGGGTTTCCTCCGGGTGACTGTCTGTGAGGAGTGTGGAGTGTTCTCCCTGTGTCTGCGTGGGTTTCCTCCGGGTGACTGTCTGTGAGGAGTGTAGTGTGTTCTCTCTGTGTCTGCGTGGGTTTCCTCCGGGTGACTGTCTGTGAGGAGTGTTGTCTGTTCTCACTGTGTCAGCATGGGTTTCCTCCGGATGACTGTCTGTGAGGAGTGTAGTGTGTTCTCTCTGTGTCTGCGTGGGTTTCCTCCGGGTGACTGTCTGTGAGGAGTGTGGTGTGTCCTCCCTGTGTCTGCGTGGGTTTCCTCCGGGTGACTGTCTGTGAGGAGTGTGGAGTGTTCTCCCTGTGTCTGCGTGGGCTTCCTCCGGGTGCTCCGGTTTCCTACCACGGTCCAAAAACACAGGTAGGTGGATTGGCGACTCAAAAGTGTCCGTAGGTGTAAGTTAATGTGAGAGAGTGTGTGTCACCCTTTGAAGGATTGCCGCCCCCTCCAGGGTGTGTTCCCGCCTGGCGCCCAATGATTCCAGGTAGGCTCTGGACACACCACGACCCTGAACTGGATAAGCAGTTACAGACAAAGAATGAAATAATGAATGAATAAACAAACACGCAATAAACACAATGGGCATTACTGAAGTCAGAAAAATGATTAAGGTAATGTCCATATATTGTACGATATGTCAGTAATGTCTCAAATGGTTGGAATCAGACAGCCTGGGTATCTGACATCATAAATCTAAGGAACTAATTGCATCAACTTATCTGACTTTCAGGCTGCAGGAAAGCAGTGGGAGGGGTGGGGTAAAGATTCCTCACCTATTGTATGAATGCAAAAATGTCAAGTTACATCTTAGACACTTTCAAGCCAGTAGGGCATATATGTTATGGGAATACCTCCCAAATTTCACATTTTCAACAGCGATCATTTTTTAAAGCTTTAATCAATGACCGGAGCAGGACATTATATACTAAAACGTGAAAAAGTCACATGAAAGGCAGTGATTAAAAATCAATGAGCAGCTGTCTAACAAAAGCAAAGCCACAGGTTAAATCTACTGTCTCAAATCTTACAATATGAAATATGTTGAAGTCATCAAATAAAAATAATGCTGAAAAATCACCCAAGAGTCCAAGAGAGCACTAGCCTCGATCTATTTTGGATGGGACAGCCATCCATCTCCTCTCATCACATGCATAACGTGAACCAAAGCAGCATCTACTAGCTTTTCTAACAGATCTAGGCTGTTACCGTTCTCCTCCAAGGGTTTTGAGATGCCCACTGGTGTAGGTTGGTGGCACTGAACTGGAGAGGACAATTAAGCAAAGGAGACAAGCACACGATGATGATTTTCACTGCCTGACACGTGCTGATGCTGCAAACAGGGAGTGGAGGGGAGTAGTGATGACAGTTTGGTACCACGTCTACACCTTGAATCAAGGGTGTTTGGTCAAGCTGCACCTCTGAAAGACATTCAGAGCAGGGGTCAGGTCTGCGGCTGCAAAATGACAGCTTTTATTGCACCAACGTCACCATTTCTCTTCCAGTTTTATAAGCTGACCATCATAAATCTGTGTCTTTAGCGGCCCTGACCCATCCGTCTCTCTCTCTCTCTCTCTGTCTGTCTGTCTGTCTGTCTCTGTCTCACTCACACAGCCAATACAGAGATGTGCGCTGATAAGAGGGAAATATTTCCTTTTGTGTCATCTCCAGCAAGTCATTACAAAGTGCCTTTTAATATGTGCAGGGTGTCAAAGCATGCACCAGTGGAAGTAATAAAAGCAAAAGCCTTCATCTGAGATATGAATAACCAATGGAAATGAGTTTTTGAGTACATTTAACTTCAGAATGCCGTAAATGGGCCGTTCATTATGCGTAATTTTACATTTTGTCACTGACAAAGGAAAAGCCTTCTCCGTTTTTGTCCTTTTTAAAATGTTATTTATTTTATTATTTATTTTCCTCATCATCATCATTATCATTTTGTTCTCTTAATCCGTCTCAGGGACGCTGTAATTTATTTCCACTTTTTAAAAAAAAGGTTTGA
This sequence comes from Hoplias malabaricus, assembly GCF_029633855.1. Taxonomy (NCBI): domain Eukaryota; kingdom Metazoa; phylum Chordata; class Actinopteri; order Characiformes; family Erythrinidae; genus Hoplias; species Hoplias malabaricus. The sequence continues at coordinate 69,880,961 of NC_089801.1, forward strand.
TCCACAGAACCAGCAGAAAAACAAGAATTTCTCATCCTTCAATATCCACGGCTGAAGTGCTCTAGAGCAAAGCACCTTCTGCACCAACTGCTCCCATGGGGCCGAGGTGGCTGCCCAGTGCTCTAGGTGTGTGTGGGTTCTCCACCCATTCACAAATGTGTGTGTGGGTGTGTACAATAAGAACATATAGCATTGAGGGGACCAACCTTGTTTACGTATTTACATGTGGAGACTAATAGCTGGTCCCCACAATGTAAATCATCATGGTGTAAGGTGAAGACATCTTTCTGAGCTTCTTTGCAATGATAATAAAAGCATATTTCATATTTACATTGCTCTGTAGCTCCTGAAGGACCTGATTTATGCTCTGCAGAGGGGGTCCCCCACACGGGTGCATCCATGTTTAAAACACAGTTGTGTCTCTGCTGCGTTGAAGCCACTGGGTGTCAATATAATGGATCTTTCACAATCATGTGGATAAAGGACTAGAATTAAAGCTTCCCTCACCCGCCCTGCAGGTCGCTGAGGTCAAGGCGTCCTCCGTAGTGCGTGGCCGAAGAGACGTTGATGATTCGAGAGCACTGACCACTCTGTCCAGACTTCCTCAGAGTGTCCAGGAGCAGATTGGTCAAGAGGAAGTGGCCCAGGTAGTTCAATCCAAAGTGTAGTTCGAATCCGTCTTCCGTTTTCCTCTCAGGGACAAGCATAACACCCGCTGGAGGGAGGAAGCAGAACAGCTGTTATTGTAAGAAAGATGGAGGAGGAGGAGGATGGCGAGGGGGGGGGGGGTCTCACCAGAGGCACGAGAGTCAATTGCATTATGGGCAGACTTTCTATTAAAGCCTTTCTGCCCTTTGTTCTTTTTTCACAGAGCATTTTTACCCGGCCAATTTGAGTCTCAATTGCTGGGGAGTCGCTGGAGGATTGGTCAAATTGAAAGCAGTAATAGCCACAGAGGCAGTGAAGCTGTTAAGGCGCTGGTCTGAGGCGTGCAATTTGAGCCCAAGTGATGTGGCAGGCTAAACTGCTGAGGAATTCTGACTCAGTCTGGCCTCTACGTGGGGGGGGGGGGTGTAAGGAGGCTCTCCACTGAGGTAGAGAGGGCTTCAGTGGCTTTGGAAAATGTTTGTCAGGGAAATCAGACTACGCTAAAGAAGGCGTCCTAAGAAATAAGAGGGCAGGGGGTCGGATATCTCCGGAAGATTCTTTCGGACCGCCATTGACCTGTTTAGCACTTCCACAAGGACACTCAACCCTTGTTAAATTACTCCAGCTAAAGGCTGAAGTGGATTTGTGTGAAGGAAACTCCAAAGTTCAAACACCACAACCTCTGTCAAGGGCCTTTCTTGAAAAATGCATAATTCATAGCTTCACCTGAGAATGAGGAGTGATGGAAATGGTGAGATAAGGCAGCACGAGGAGGAGGATGATTCATATTGTCGTTAAATGCCTGGGTAATTTGTGGACGCCTGCTGGTCCAGTGTTTCTCTTGAAGAGAAGGATATTAAAATGCAGCCTGTCCCTCTTTTGCTGCAGTAACTAGATCTGATTTATTCAGGGCTGTGTGAACATGCCAAATCAGATTTGAGTCCCTTTCATATGTGGTCTCACATCAGATACGTATCCAATTTGAATGTGAACGGCCAGATCGGATTGGTTCTTTTTGCCTGTACTCAATGCTGTGGCCTCAATCTCTGTGGCAAAACAACAGTGGAGGAGAGGCTCAAGCTGCATCCCAAATAGCGACATACTCCCTACGTAGTTCACTTCACAAATTATACCAATTATGTGTGGAGATTACAGCTGATAATAAATGCTTTTAACCACAACATACAATGAGCACACACTGGCCACAAAGCTATCTATTTTCCCAGGCTCAGGTGATGATGATGCATGGTTAGTTCAGGGTCACAGGGTCAACTCATACCAAAGGCACTGAATAGAGCTCCTTTGCCCCAGAGAATGTTCCACTGTTCCACAGCCCAATCATGGGGGGCTTTCCCTCCCTTTAGAAAACACTTGGCACTAGTCATGGTGATGTTAAGCTCGTGTTAAGCTTTTCCATTTCATAATTTTAATCATAATTACATACGAACTCATTTTCAAGTCGTCTTTTGCAAGGGCCCTTCACTATCAATAATAAACAATACACGGTGCAGCTCTCTGCTGGGATCACTGCATATGATCCTGACCTATTTTTCTTTTTTATTTTTTTTTTTTTTTTTTTTTTTGTCCCCTGACGCACAAGCTATTTGGGCAACATCACCTTTTTCGCAAGGTTCCTTTCCGAAGCGCAAATCTGGGATAATTTTAGAAGGCGTGGGGTATTTGACTATGGCCTGGGAATAATCTGTGCTAAACCCTAGCCAAAAGATCAAGCTCCCCTATTGTCTGCGGACTGCCTTATTCCCCACGCAAGACTAAGCCTCCGCCAAAACACATGTTTCATCATAATTGTGCTCTTAACAGAATTACAGCTCGGACCCCCGGGAGCCGCCGGTAATCAGGATTACAAAAACGTTTAGACCGACAACGTACTTAAAAACAAAATTAAAAAGATGTGCGTTTTTTAATTATAAGAATAAAAGGAGAACGAGGCAGTGTAGCTACAGAACGTACAAAGAGATATAAAGAGATTGATAAATAAATAAATTAATTAAATAATCAAACAAAAACCAAAACACATCATTAGCAAACAGCACAACCCTCCAGAGAGAAACGGTAATAAACTGTTGCTGGTGTCAACCAATTTGTTGATACCTGCTTACCTAATGGTTCTTTTGAAATGGGGGTTGCCCCCACTTTGTGCAGCAAGGTGTTGGAACAGTGCTGTTAGGGTATGATGGCATCCAACCCATATGAGGTCAGGCACTGATGTTGGGTGATTAGTTCTGGATTACAAACACCACCTCAACTCAACCTAAAGGTCCTGCAGAAACCTCATTCCACTCCAACAAACCCCAACGCTGGCAGAGTTTACACCCCTCTAGATTGTGTTTGGCAATGTGCCCGGACTTGAAACTGACGTGTGGCTGCTCCAGAGCTTCCCATCTCATTGGTAATGCTTCTCTATGGTGCCTGCAATATTAACATAATATAAAATAAGCCTTTAGTGTAGATGTTCATCAATGTGGGACATTGCACTCCAGGTGTTCACATCCATACATCAAATCTACACTGACCTGGTTATGAACTGCCACTAACATGCACTTTCCTCATGGGAAATAAGCATTACAGTCCACAGCTGGACATTTAGACCACTGCTGTTCCTCTGAAAGTACATCTACGTGGTTTGTACCTTGACAAACACACACTCTACCTGGGCTGTATCCCTTTTTTTTCCCTTAGAAAGTGTACTGGTGAGGTTGGTGGCATACCCATAGTGCCCCTGTGCCACTTTTCCAGAGGCGCCGAGGGGGTCAAGCAGTGACCTTTCCGCATCATTAGGCCCTCAATGGGGCGGCACAAATGCCTTCGTCCTTCAGCTGTTATCAGCAGGAAAGGATGCGCACTGTGGAGAACAAATGGATGAGCTAGAAAGAGACAGAGAGGGTGGGGGTGGGGGGTGGCGAGTGAGCAAGCAAGCGAGAGAGAGAGAGAGAGAGAGAGAGAGAGAGGGAGGTGGAGGGCGTGAATTATTAATTCTCCCCAGTTTGAGACAGAACGGAGTGTGACTGTTCCTGTCGTTTGGAGACGCTCCCTGGGGAGAGGGCTGCTAAATAAGAGCTGTCCAGTTAAAAACAAACGACCCCTAAGGCCCTGAGGACACGCACCAGACGCTTCCAAACAAAAAAGGAAATTAATTTTTTAAAAAAAGGAGCAGAGTGAGGAGAGCTGCCTTAGTGCAGCGAGGGCCAGCGGACAGTCTTTAACGGCTAATTCGGAAAGCATAGTCGGTGGGGGGGAGATAAGTGAGGTCTCCAGATGTTCATAAAGTGGTCCAAAAGCAGGACAGTGTTGTTTTCTGAAGACACCGTAAAGAAAAAGGAATGAGGCAAGGCCTTGCTGCAGGGCAGAGTTTATAAGGTCATCATGCTCAGTGCCAATCGATGGCTAGAGACGTATTAAGCCCTTCACACTGGGGTTTGCGAGGGAAAATACAGCTGTGTTCTCTGGAGTTATGGACTTTTATCCACTATCAATGGGAAGAGTTGTGGTGGTGGTAAGTGGTGTTTTTTTTCCAGATCACGTCATCCAACATGAGTCCATTCCCTTGCTTTTCATACAGCCAACAAATCCTCACAGCAATGTTTGAACATCTAGTGTAAAGCCTCCCCGCCAATTACCCATAACTTGTGTCCACATTCACTGTCTACTGACCATACAGGAGCACTGTGTAGTCCTACAGTTACAAACTGCAGTCCATCTGTTGCTTGGCGTTCTTTGACAGCCCCCTTTCACCCAGTTCTTGAAATGCTCAGGAACCCATAAGCAGGTATGATCTCGGGAGTGGATCATTCTCAGTGCTGCAGTGTTACTGTGTGTTGTGCTGGTACGAGTGGATCAGACACAGCAGGAGCTGCTGGAGCTTTAAAAACCCTCAATGTCACTGCTGGACTGAGAATAGTCGACCAACCAGAAATATCCAGCCAACACTAGAAGGAAGGACTAGAGGACGACCAACACACACTGTGCAGCAGCTGATGAGCTGCTGTCTCTGACTTTACAGGTCGACCAACGGGGTAGGAATGTCTAACCGAGTGGACACAGGGTTTAAAAACTCTAGCAGCACTGCTGTGTCTGATCCACTTGCATGAGCAAACTGAGCATTAGGTGAAAGGGGGCTGAAATGTATGCAGATCAACCAGAGGAAGTGCTCCGTTATTGTCAGTGGAGCTGATAAACAGGGGAGAAACGATGAGCATGGAAACAAGCCGGTGGTTTTAAAGTAAGGTATTTCTCATTATTCAGTGTGACACCAGTGATGGTGATTAAAAGACACGTTAAAGTGACCTACCGTTATTGATGAGAACATGCAGCGGCAGGCCCTTGGCTTTAAACCTCTGGACGAACTGTCTCACGGACTTCAAGGAGGCCAAGTCCAGGTACATGAACTCCGCTGCAAACAACACAAGAGCGTGACATCACTACTAATGCAGCTACATGCAAACATCCATCACCTGAATCAATACAGCGCCATTTATTATACAGGCACCAGAGAGGACTCCAGAAGAATGCCTTATGGCCATGGCCTGAAGCACCCACAAGGACAGGTGTTTGACCACCGCCAAAGGCCACAGCATGTGACATAAATCAGCTGACGTAGTGAATTTGGCCCCCATTTAAACTGTGAGGTCATAATTCCCATTAATTGTATTGTAGCATATTGAACGAGAAGTAACTATAAACAAATGTACTTATATAAACAAAAAGGCGGTATTTTATTGTCATTTAGCAAAGCTGACGAGTAGTGACCAAACCATTACATACATCTATCTGCATGCTTTTATCCTGACATCATTTTTTTGGGAAGGAAACAAAAAAAAAAAAAATGAGGGAAATATACCAAAGACAGTGGTTGGAGCACCATCACCAGCAGCTCCTCCACCCAATGCTGGGGAAGCTTTATACATTCAGGCTGACACCTAGAAATGGGTAAATTGACCTTCCACTGCTGCAGTGTCCCAGTTTGTTTCAGTATTTTTATTTTTTTAATGGAGTTTATTCAAGGTGAACACCTATACGTACAAGGGCTACACTTAGTTTCAACCCCTCATTTTTAGAACTCTCTTCAAACATTTGGACATACAGTGTGCATCAGTTACACTACATTGACCTCCATCACTCAAGTTTACACTCAAGACTCAACTGCGAAGGGCTGGGATTTTGCACACCATTTGAAAGCCATCACACGACGTCCATGTCCTTGTTTTTTTTAATGGAGCGGCTGATACTTCTCTGGGTCAACGGTGCATCAAAGTCCACATCCAATTAACTCATATATCAAAGCTGAATTACCTGAAAATAACGGTCACTGCAGAAGCTTGTGAGTTGAATAGATCAGATCTTAAAGGAGAGAAACAGCCAATCAGAGCTGCTTTTAAAAAAACATCTGTGCTCAGTGGATTTGAGAGGGTCATTATACATTTTTACATCCACAGCATATACTTTTGATCTGATAGAAACGAACACTTCCTATACTGGTCATTTTGAAACATTGCTAAATTCCTGTTGTCTTATAAGCTTCATTCCAATTTTGCACTCAATACTAATTGTAGCTAGTCTTTGATTATGGCGGGAAAACTGTTCCACCTGAGGATGCACTACATGAACTTTGGACAGGAAGAAGCTGAAGTACGCAGACTGACGTGGCTGAGGTGAGAGAACGTGGGTGGCAGTCACATGAGACGGGTGGAGATCGGTGATAGGGGATTCACAGCCAAGTCTGACACATCCCTGCTTGTGCGTTTTGGCTAGCTTAACGCTAGCTTGGAAGGGGGTGGGTCTGGGGTGCCAGACTTCACTGTTGAGCCTCCCGGTGTTAGGTGTAGCTGGTTGTTGATGGATTTATAAACAGCCACAGCAGCCCTACTAGTCTGGGTAATGACTAGAAACTGCATTGTGCCGTGTGGATGGAAATAGTTGAGTGCAGCCTTATGAAAAAATTGGGGACAGCAGTGCAGCTGCAGCTTGGTATGCTGTGCGTTGTCGTAGCAACAATTCATCAAGCCTTGTTAGTAAGGAACAGTGTGGTAATGTAATATTTTGTGCACTAGCCTGCCACATTCTTAGTACATAGTATATACTGTATAGTATTAGTGTGTAGCGCATAACTGGGGTACAGCCAAAAATTGGCACTGTGTTATTTAACCTATACGTTTGATCAAATTCATGTTGCTAACGTCTCTTTAAACAACATTAGGTAGTATTTTTATCGTAGACTTTCAGCTTCAAAATCAGTGCTGCTTCACTGGCTTTCAACAGGTAGAACAGAGCCTCTGTTGTTGCTAATCTGGGCACAGCATTGCAGAAACAGCACTATGTAACTATTAGAATTCCTTCCCCTCCCCCACCCCATTGATTTTTCTCTGGAGAGTGATGCAACTAAAGTCTGCAACTGCAAAGGGAGAAGGAATAGCAAGAGCCAAAATACACATGATGGCTTCTCAGTAAGGGCTTCTTCAACACTCCACATCCTTTCACACCCACAGTGGCGTCTTCACACAGAGGTATAAGGGGTAAACACCTGAGGGTCTTTTCCGATCTGAAGCAATAATGGAGCGTGATAGCAGAAGACCAGGTGTGGCATGGTTCTTACGAGTTCACGTTTCTCCAAGTCCTTGCAAACCTTTCTGAACTTCAGTTTGGGAAACTCTTGATTTACTTTCATTTAACTCATCTCTTTGGGTCTTAGATCTAATCTCTTCAGAAGCCTGGTCTGAAAAAGCAGTAGCTTGTAGTTAATGGCTGTTCTGAGTAGAAATGAGAGAACTGAAAGGCAGTTTCTGTCTTTGCCTCAGTACTGTACAAGCTCAGGGCTTTTTTACATAAGTACAAGAAAAAAAAGGGAGAACGTTGCTTTATTACCGGCCTCTTAAAATTCACCTGTCAAAACAACTTCTTGATCTATCATTTATAAAGCTTTGAAGCTCGTTAGATGTGGATCAAACTGAGGCTGTTTCTAAAAGAGGCTCTAAAAGCTCATTTATATAATCTGATGACTTCCCTATGTGTCTGTCTGGGAAGGTCAGGGACTCCAGAGCAGAAAGAAAAGCTGGGGTTTATCTCACTTCTTGCTCTTCCACTCGTCCCCCATATCTAATTAGTTGTATCATTCATTTCATCAGGCTGGAGGAACCTTCTAGCTAATGACGGCTCGCAGACAGAGTTATTACACAATTACTGGAGTGGTCACGGCTTGATTACAGAGGACACACATTCACTGTGGGGGATCATTCTATACGAGACAAGAGATGACAACAATAAAGAAAACGAGTGCCTGTATGATGGACTTTATGTCCAGAACAAGATAGTATTTAACCTGTGTTTATACGTTTGTGTACAGAGTGAGGTTTAATCAAACCAGGGAAGCTCGCAGAGCAGGACAAAGGAGAGTTCATCACACTGCAATAGCCCTTTGAGTGGACAATGTAGCCTTAGGAATCCTTAAGAGACCTTAGAGAATGTAGGATACAATGTCATGAATTCCACTTTTTAATATAGTATTTAAATCAATTTTTCCATCACTAATTCCACTGTTAGCTAAGACCACCTTAACCACACAATACTGCCAAGTCAGGAGTGATGGGCGAGCTTATGGTTCCTCAGAGACCTGCCACCAGTTCTTTTCATACAGCCGCAAACCCAGTGCAACTGGACATTTCAACACACTTGGACAAGAATACTAATGGTGCTTTTCCACTGCATGGGTCCGTCTCTACACGACTCGACTCGACAGCTCGTCGCTTTTCCACTGGCAGGGCTCCCCCACAAAATGGAGCCACTGACGTTGCAAAACCTCGTCTCGCTGGCTTTGAAAAACCACAACAACAGCGGTAGGTGCTGTTTACTCATCGGCCATCTGCCCAAGGAACATATAAACCTCTTCAAAACCCCCCGAGGTTATGAGCTGCCGTTTTGTGTCCAATAAAAATAAATGTGAACGCTGCTGTAACTTAAGGGATTTAACAAGCGGCAGTCTGTGCTGGTTTTGAATGAGCTCTGCATTTTGTGGTGAGACATGTCTGTCTGGCCTACTTGGCATGGTTGGAACCTGGAGCGAGCAGGGCCTAAAGAAACCTACCTAGCTGCAGGGACTAGGTACCAGATTTGGCCACTGGAAAAGCAAAAGTGCCATGCCGAGTCGAGTAGGTTCCATGCGGTGGAAAAGCACCATAACATATCGTGTATATATTTATTTTTGTCAATTTTTAAATTACTACATCATTTGAGCATTTCATGAAAAATAGACCAATAGAAATGCTCCACATTTACTTCGAATATAATGTTTTTACATTGATGTCTATTGAAGGTTAAGGCCAGTTGTGGACTAAGCCTGGGTCATCAGTGGAGACTGATCCGGTGATCTCCCAACAACCCATGCTGAGTAACTTTTACACTGATCTGTTCACACAGTGAGGCTGTTCCTGTCACTCGTTTACAGTGAAGGTGTATGAACACTTGTTTGAGACAGAGGTTTATCACCCAACAACACAAATCCCACCCTTCAGCCCTTCCACTCACATGCACATCATGGCTCCAGTCGACTTAGGTATCAGTGTTATGCTAATCCTGATATTTGCCAGGTTTCCTCCCCCCACTAAAGAAGCATAATAGCAAAGGTGAAACAAGGTCGCTTATTACAAAGTATGTGCCATGGATCTCCTCTCCACACTGAGTGGATTATAGCTGGTGATGGCCTGTGGTGGCCCTGTGTGGAGGCGGGGATGTGGCTAGCGAATACACAAAGATGTGAGGGGGAAACTGTAATTCATGGGTACGTTTAGTAACTATCATTATCCAGCACGGTGGGTTTGGTGCCTTCAGTTTCCTCACATCTGAAGACAAAGACAGTGACTACAATTAATGCAGTTTCGTTACATAGACTTCTGTAAAGTTACTATTTTGGGAGATACATTGGACAGCAATTATATATATATATATTTAAATTAGCCTCGTATGTGCATTTTTTAAACACAATCCCTTCATTTCAGGGGCTCGAAAGTAATTGGACAAATTAAATAATTGTAAATAAAATGTTCACTTCTGATACTTGGTTATAAACCCTTTGTTGGCACTGACTGCCTCAAGGCTTGAACTCATGGACATCACCAGACGCTGCGTTTCCACCTTTTTAAAGCTCTGCCAGGCCTTTACTGCAGCGGTTTTTGGTTGATGTTTGTTTGTGGGCTTTTCTGTCTGAAGTTCAGTCTTTAACAAGTGAAACGCATGCTCAAATGGGTTGAGATCAGGTGACTGACTTGGCCATGCAAGAATATCCCACTTCTTTGCTTTAATAAACTCCTGGGTTGCTTTGGCTGTATGCTTTGGGTCATTGTCCATCTGTGTTATGAAACGCCAACCAATCAGTTTGGCTGCTTCTGTCCTGTGTCACATCATCAACAAACACTAGTGACCCAGTGCCACTGGCAGCCATGCATCCCCAAGCCATCACACGGCCTCCACTGTGTATGCGGTATGCTTTGGATCATGAGCTGTACCACACCTTCACCATACTTTTTTCTTTCCATCGTTCTGGTGGAGGTTGATCTTGGCTTCATCTGTCCAAAGAATGTTCTTCCAGAACTGTGCTGGCTTTTTTAGATGTTTGTTTTTAGCAAAGTCTGATCTAGCCTTTTTATTCTTGATGCTTATGGCTTATGCACTGTGCAGGGTACCCTCTGTGTTTACTTTCACACAGTCTTCTCTTTATGGTCGATTTGGATATTGATACCCCTACCTCCTGGAGAGTGTTCTTCACTTGGACAGCTGTTATGAAGTGGTTTCTCTTCACCACAGAAATTATTCTGCGATCTGTTGTCTTCTGTGTGCGTCCAGGTCTTTTTTCATTGAAGAGTTCACCATGGCTTTCTTTCTTTGTCAGGACGTACCTGTCAGGGTGGTGTGAAGAGTAGATTCAGGGAGGCGGACACACTCGCTACAACACAGACTTTAATAATGAAATAACAAAACAAACGAACTAGAAGAGAAACACGAAACCTAATACACAAAGAAACAAACCAAGCAACGCGAACAAACAAACTCAAACTCAAACCAACAAAATGACCGATACCAGGAAGTGAGGGAAGAGGGCTTAAATAAACGAACTTAACTAGACACACCTGACACAGATAACGAGGGAAAAGAAGGCGGAACATAGGCGGGACAAAGGCGGAGAATGAACATAAACAAAGCCATGTGCAGAGACAGGAAAACAGCGAAGAGAAAGCCCAAAAGAAAGGAGAAAACAAACCAGAAAGTGTCAAGATGTGACAGACGCCCCCCCCAAGACGCGCAACTCCCGGAGCGCGAAAAACGAGACTCTCCAGGAGCTGGCGCAGGAGGGGGCCAGAAGAAACAAGACAAACTAGAAAAGACTCAGAATGGAAAAAGGGAACAAGGAACTAGACTTTAAACGGACATCGGACAGAAGTAGAAAGAGGAGACGGGACTCGTGATAAGACAGGGTGCTGGAACTTAGGTTGAAAACTGAACGGGGACTGAGACAGAACAGGAGCAGATAAACGTGACTGGACTTGGGACAAGACGGGAGCAGAAACAGGGTACTGACATTTAGACTGGACAGAGGACTGAAGAGGACTAACAGGGAACTGGACTGGGCTTGGTAGGGGTACAGGAACTAAGACCTTAACAGGGATAGAGACGAACACAGTGACAGGGACCGGAACAGAAACAAAAACAGACAAAGGCACAGGGACAAGGACAGAGACAGGAACCAGAACAGGAACAGAAACAGGGACAAAAACAACTGGGTGGTACCCAGGACTGGCATGTGTCTGTGGGACTGTCCAAGGTGCCAGCCTGGGTACAGTTCTGGGGATTGGCCTCGAAGTCCTTGGGGCCGGAGCCACAGTCACTGGCTTAGAAACGGCCGGAGCCACAGTCACTGGCTTAGAAACGGCCGGAGCCACAGTCACTGGCTTAGAAACGGCCGGAGCCACAGTCACTGGCTTAGAAACGGCCGGAGCCACAGTCTCAGGGGTAGAAACGGCCGGAGCCACAGTCTCAGGGGTAGAAACGGCCGTAGTCACAGTCTCAGGGGTAGAAACGGCCGTAGCCACAGTCTCAGGGGTAGAAACGGCCGTAGCCACAGTCTCGGAGATAGGAGCAGCTGAGGGAGCCGTACTCACGGAGACTGGAGACCCTGCGACGACGTCCACGGAGACAGGGGAACCTGCAGTGACGTCCAAGGAGGCAGGCGGAACTGCGACGACGTCCACGGAGGCAGACGGAACTGCGACGACGTCATCCACAGAGGCAGACGGAACTGCGACGACGTCATCCACGGAGGCAGACGGAACTGCGACGTCATCCAAGGAGTCAGGAGGATGTGCGACGACGTCCACGAAGGCAGAGGAATCTGCGACGTCGTCCACGAAGACTGGAGAACGTGCGACGACGTCCACGGAGGCAGAGGAATCTGCGCCGTCGTCCACGGAGACTGGAGAACGTGCGACGACGTCCACGGAGACAGGGGAACCTGCAGTGACGTCCAAGGAGGCAGGCGGAACTGCGACGACGTCCACGGAGGCAGACGGAACTGCGACGACGTCATCCACAGAGGCAGACGGAACTGCGACGACGTCATCCACGGAGGCAGACGGAACTGCGACGACGTCATCCACGGAGGCAGACGGAACTGCGACGTCATCCAAGGAGTCAGGAGGATGTGCGACGACGTCCACGAAGGCAGAGGAATCTGCGACGTCGTCCACGAAGACTGGAGAACGTGCGACGACGTCCACGGAGGCAGAGGAATCTGCGCCGTCGTCCACGGAGGCAGACGGAACTGCGACGACGACGTCCACGGGGGCAGACGGAACTGCGACGACGTCATCCACGGAGGCAGACGGAACTGCGACGATGTCATCCACGGAGGCAGGAGGATGTGCGACGACGTCCACGAAGGCAGAGAAATCTGCGACGTCGTCCACGGAGACAGGCGTGGCCGGAGGCGCCGCGCTGAGGAAGACAGGCGCGGCCGTAGGCACCGCGCTCAGGGAAATAGGCGCGGCCGGAGGCGCTGCGCTCAAGGAGACAGGCGCGGCCGGAGGCGCTGCGCTCAAGGAGACAGGCGCGGCCGGAGGCACCGCGCTCAGGGAGACAGGCGCGACCGTAGGCGTTGCGCTCAGGGAAACAGGCGCGGCCGGAGGCGCTGCGCTCAAGGAGACAGGCGCGGCCGGAGGCGCTGCGCTCAGGGAGCCAGGCGCGGCCGGAGGTGTTGCGCTCAGGGAGACAGGCGCGGCCGGAGGTGCCGCGCGCACGAAGACAGGCGCGGCCGGAGGAGCTGCTCTTATGAAGACTGGAGCAGCCGCTGGCGCCGTACTCTCGGAGACAGGAGCTGAGGCGTCCAACGAGGCAGGTGCTCGTGCTGCTCGCCGAGCACGAGTTGAGGATTTAGCGGGTTTGGGCGCACTCTCGAGGGACTTCTTTGACCGTAGTTCCCCCGGAGATGCGCCCCTGTTAGCCTCATCTGCCATGTCCTGTGATATGAGGCTAACAGCGCCTGTCCATAACGCCCCCCCAAAAAACTCCCCGGACCTGAGGGGTTTATCCTCGGAAGCAGGGGTACCGGTAGATCCGCGCTCCATAGCTGGGGTTTCTGTAGAGACGTCCTCGGGAGCAGGCTGTGAGTATCTTTCCTCTATCAGTTTTAAAAATGTCTCAACCGTGAGTTCAAGGGCCTTTACTTTTATTAGTTTTTCTGCCCACTGCAACGCCTCTCCTCTTAGTAGGGATTTTATAAAGATGACCTGAACAATTTCAGGTGGAGCAGGAGAGGTCAAGAATTTAAAGTACAGTCGGCACTGTAATAAAAATCCCTTGCAATTGAGTCCGTTCTCAAATTCGCTGGGTACTCCCATGACCGATTGTAAAACTGTTGGCTGATCATCAGTCCTTAAGTTTAGTAAATCCTCCGCGGTCTTTATGGTTTCACCCAGGGATAGAGCTGTGTTGGCTGCGTCCTTCTGTGGATCGGTCATTCTGTCAGGGTGGTGTGAAGAGTAGATTCAGGGAGGCGGACACACTCGCTACAACACAGACTTTAATAATGAAATAACAAAACAAACGAACTAGAAGAGAAACACGAAACCTAATACACAAAGAAACAAACCAAGCAACGCGAACAAACAAACTCAAACTCAAACCAACAAAATGACCGATACCAGGAAGTGAGGGAAGAGGGCTTAAATAAACGAACTTAACTAGACACACCTGACACAGATAACGAGGGAAAAGAAGGCGGAACATAGGCGGGACAAAGGCGGAGAATGAACATAAACAAAGCCATGTGCAGAGACAGGAAAACAGCGAAGAGAAAGCCCAAAAGAAAGGAGAAAACAAACCAGAAAGTGTCAAGATGTGACAGTACCAAACTGTAGATTCTGCCACTCCTTATTGTAGCAATTTCTCAGATGGTTTTATTCTGTTTTAGCACCTTAAGGACGGCTTGTTTCACCTGCATGAAGAGCTCCATTGACCGCAGCAAAATCTTCCAAATGAAGGCACCACACCTCAAATCAACTCCAGGCCTTTTATCTTCTTAATTAAGAATGACATCACAAAGGAATTGCCCACACCTGCCTATGAAATAGCCTCTTAGTCAATTGTCCAATTACATCTGGTCCCTTTAAAAACCATTTCTTTTTTTCACATTAACGGCTTCTAGACAGTTACACGTCCTTTCATACCCATAGCGCTGTGGATGTGTTCAGATCCGAAGTGAGATTGGGGTCTTTCTGCTCAGTACTGTTTATCTGAGGCTGGTTTTTGGTGGTCCACAGAGCCCCCCGCATGGCTTTTGAGAGTTCCAGTGACTATACATTTTTAACCCCACTTTGGAAATGTCTGCCCTTCTGATCTCCACTGAATAATGAATATCCATTGAATAATATATAAGTTTTACCTGTGCCATACAGCTTTGAAACTGCTGGAACAAAAAGGTTAATTAGAGCGGACCACACCTTATTTATTAAGTTTTATGTTTTATTTATGAATTCATATTTTACTCATTAGCCGAGCAGTTATTTTTAGAGTGAAGTAAAACTTATCCGACGTTAACCTCGCATTAAAACACATCACCGTTTTAGAATGTGGCATAAATTTAGCAATCAGTGACTAAATGTAAATCATGGCATTTCTTTTATTTACTGCACACAGCGCATTCCTCGGGGTCTGCCATTTCCCCCGAGGGAAAACTTTGCTGCTTTCTGTTTAGCTGCTGTGACCTCAGAGCTATTGATCTTCATCAGTGGAGAGGAAAAGAGGCAGAGGAGAGAGAAACGCACACTGACAGAGCGAGACGAGTGGGAGGACTGAAAACCAGGGGAAATAAATAAAGATTATTACACATTCACTCTAATAAATACAGCTGCCAAAATGGTTCGCTTTAGTCCCCTATGGAATAATCCGACGTGACTTATCTGTACGTGTAGCACAAGGCAAAAACGCACATATCACTGCCAGGATTATTACATTTCCGGATAAAACTACCTGAAAATATGTGCAGCTGGGTCTGAAAGGACATGTAGATCTCAAGAACTGTCACTGAGAAGAGTGGACCGAATAGAAGAACACCTGCACTCAAAAACGCTGAAAAAAAACACTTCTAAGACTGAACTTGAGATGTTTCCAAGAAGCAAAGCATGAGGTCCTCCCACATTAAACCAGACTGGGTCACAAACACTCTTCGAAAGGAGCCAGAGGGAGGTGGTTCAAGTATCTTATACGATGGCCCATACAGCCAACTGGGAGAAGGCCCCAAGGAAGACCCAGGACCCTCTGGAGGGATTATATCTCCCGGCTGGCCTAGGAATACCAGGGGGAGCTGAAGGAAGCAGTTGGGAAAGGGGAAGCCTGGGCTACTTCCACCCCAACCCTGAATCCGGACTAAGGAAAAAGAATAAGAAGATGAGATGAGAGGAGACATTTTCTTCTATCCACATGTGCTCAAACACTAATGACCTGTACTGGAAATTAAATTACTGAAAGGTGGAGTCTGACATTTGCGGCGTACTCTAGAAAAACAGAAGAATCCAAGCTGAAGCAATTACCCATAGGCTTCTTTTACAAATGCATTTCGAGTCAGTGGGTTTTCACTTCTTTTCTAAGTAGACGAAAAGGCTTTGAAGTTATTGTCTGGGCTAATTGAACACATCAGATGAGTCAGAACGAGATTAGGGTGAAATATGTTTGGGGTGTTCTTTTAAAGTATCAACCACCGAAAGGTTCTTTTGAACACCCAAAGTGTTTTTTTTTAATGTTTCAAAGGACTTCTTAAGGCACGTTAACTTTATACAAGACTCCAAAAGACAAACAGGGACTGTCTTACCAACACAATGCCTTCTTACATTGTAATAACATAGATATTATCCTTTTATTACTAAGTAATAACCATACGGTGACAGTTTTACTCACTGGTTCTTATAAGAAACCTATTTTTTGCTTCTTCTTAGCATTCTGCTTTACCTTTCTTGAGCTAGCTACTCAACCGCATAATTAAACTAATTACAGTCACGCGATCACTGTAATTACCAAGCACATTACACTAATTGCCCTGTTCAGAGTGGAGGATCTGCTTCAATCTGGCAACCCTCTATTATTGAGAACTACTGAAGCTATCAACATATTCTATTAGCCTTCTAACTAAAGGCAAAGAGAAACAGGCTGACAGTGTGTTATATAAATGCTTAATAAAGTGAACAGAAACCTGCACTGTAGTTATAACAGTGTAATAAACAGCAAAAGTCTGATTAACGTGGACCAGGGGAACGGGATCTGTAAAAAAATGGTTCTGTTTGCAACCATGGGTTCTACAGAGAACATTTGCATAATTAATTGGTTCTAGTGAAGTGCTGCACCACAGCCAATCACAGCAGAGGTCACTGAGGATCAGTGAGATGCCGGTTTACATGGGGTTGGAAATGGTCATGTAAAGGTGAATCACAGCTATTTTTGTGCAGAAACCCAAACGGGGATAAGGGGACGTCTCTGTGAAAAAGAAAAGAACAAAGTATTTGTGCCCTTTAACGATGTTTGTGTGTTTCCAGTCACTGGTCCAGACGGACGGCTATAACAGGACACGGTCCCTGGCCGTCCTAATAAGGGGGACATGTGACCTCCCTAAAGCCTTGCCCATGCAGTGTCTGGTGCATGCTGGGAATTTAGGAATGAAGGGGATGACTGAGCTTCAGGTGAAAATGAGTCTCACTCACTCTACCACACACACACACACACACACACACAAAACATCGACACATTTCTATACATGGGAATGTGAAATGGGGCCCTGAACAAACATAAAAGACCATCATTCACAAAGCCAACAAGGAGAAGAGAAACCGGGGGTAGAGGGGAGAAAAATAAATAAAATAAATAAATAAAAAGACACTGCCGGTGTGTTCAAAACAATGCCCTCACTGCCTCAGAGCCCTGACCTCAACATCACAGAGTGTTAGGGGCTACCTGCCCTGGGAGAAGCTACTGGAGAGATTATGGAAGCTGTGATGAAAGAGTTAAAAGATTAGGACTCTGCATGGTGCAGCAGTCTAAACATAGGCCCTATGAGGAGTATCATGAAACACTGTAGGTCCACAGTAAAGCCTCGACCATAGACGCCCGGAGTCCAAGAGAGCAGAACCGGCCTCGCTCTGGATGTGATGGCCCCATCTCTCTGGTCAGAGGAAGCCCATACCCCCCCCCCCCCACCACACACACACACACCTGTCTCTCCTCAAATATGCCTCTCTTAACAGTGATGGTGTTATAACTAAATTACAGTTGTTGGTCAAATATCAAATCGATAACATTAGCACTGAGAGGAATTTCAGTTGTACAACCCTGAGGAGAGAACACGAGCTGGTATTTGTCTTCTTTTATGTCTCTCTCTCTCTCAATCTGAAGTGATTTTCCCCCTGTCGCTCTCATTCACATACTTATGTATAATCCTCTTAAGATTTGCCAAGGAATCCCAAGCACACACACCCCCATACACATCCCCAAATATGATCTCTCACACACACACACACACTTTAAATGTGTCCCTCTTGGACACTCTCTTCTAGCAAGAGTTTTGTTCTTTGCGGCAAGCTCTTTCTCTCATCTTACATCGCTGCACTTTCCTTATCTTTATTTTTGGGGAGATGTGTGTGTGTGTGTGTGTGTGTGTGAGCCTTGAGCAGAAAGAGCTCAGTAGGAGATGTTAGTGCTTGCTTTTCTACTTGGTATTCTGTCTTATCCAGATTCTAATTCTAGTGCGTCTCACAGCACCCACGCCATTCTGTTCTGTTCTGTTCTGCGCTGGAACTGAAGGTGAGTTGAAAGTACATTCTGCAAAGTAAAAGTTTTCCAACTGGCTCTTGGCTTGGACTTGCAGTGGTGAATAAAAATGACTTTTCCAAAAGTTCTGTAAAAGTTTGCATCATGCGGAGGTTCCCTAAACTTACAGCTTTAATAAATTACCCCTAGCTAATATGCTACATAACGTGGAGCCACCTCATTGGAGTGACTGCCATGGTGCTTTCATACCCTACACACTGTAAAAAAACATTTCTGTGAATTTTACGGTGGAAAACTGTAAAACCATAACAGTAAATGACAGTAAACTCTAAAAAGGTTATAAAAAGTTTCTTTAACAGTGAAATACCGTAAATACTTTTATCAGCCAAAACACACATTGTTACCTCTTTACTGTAAAAATGACATTATTCATTCATTCATTATCTGTAACCCTTATCCAGTTCAGGGTCACGGTGGGTCCAGAGCCTACCTGGAATCATTGGGCGCAAGGCGGGATTACACCCTGGAGGGGGCGCCAGTCCTTCACAGGGCAACACACACACACATTCACACCTACGGACACATTTGAGTCGCCAATCCACCTACCAATAAGTGTTTTTGGACTGTGTGAAGAAACCGGAGCACCCGGAGGAAACCCATGCAGACACAGGGAGAACACACCACACTCCTCACAGACAGTCACCCGGAGGAAACCCACCCAGACACAGGGAGAACACACCACACTCCTCACAGACAGTCACCCGGAGGAAACCCACCCAGACACAGGGAGAACACACCACACTCCTCACAGACAGTCACCCGGAGGAAACCCACCCAGACACAGGGAGAACACACCACACTCCTCACAGACAGTCACCCGGAGGAAACCCACCCAGACACAGGGAGAACACACCACACTCCTCACAGACAGTCACCCGGAGGAAACCCACCCAGACACAGGGAGAACACACCACACTCCTCACAGACAGTCACCCGGAGGAAACCCACCCAGACACAGGGAGAACACACCACACTCCTCACAGACAGTCACCTGGAGGAAACCCACCCAGACACAGGGAGAACACACCACACTCCTCACAGACAGTCACCTGGAGGAAACCCACCCAGACACAGGGAGAACACACCACACTCCTCACAGACAGTCACCCGGAGGAAAAGTGTGGTTTTAGCGCATGTTTCCAGAGGCAAAACCTGAAAGCACTAATGTTTTTGTGGCTAAATGCAATCAAATCCTCACAACAACGTCTCAACATCTGGTGCAAAATCTTCCTCAAGAAGCTGAGGCTGATTCTGTGGCCACAGAGTCACCAACGCTCTGTTGATGCCCCAAGAAAATGTCATGATATTATTTTTGGCCCCTGTTGTCCATCGCTGTTAGATCAGAAGCTTGGTGAGGGAGAGACAGGTTGAGGAATCCTGCAGATGTTCAGGGTGAGGTTCCAAAGCCTGGTAATTAATGACTTTCTATGAGGTGACATCACATGGCGTTTCCTTCTTATTATGAACTGAAAGCCTGCCTCATTATAAATGTATCACCCAGCCTGAGGATCAAGCCAGCTGCTCAACCGCCAACGTGTTTCACCTCCATCTCGTCATCTCTCTCCATCTCTCATCAGTCTGATACAGGTAGGTCTCTGTGTGTATGTGTGTGGTAATGAGGAGAGCCTGGTGATGCTGTGCCAGTGTGCCAGCTGGTGGATGTCGTGATTGGAATCCTGCCATTATCCAGCACCAACAAGGATGTCTTATTTCCTCAAAGTATGGCAAACAATTACACACAGATACATCCCCAGCACATCCCCACAGTGCAGTGGTCCACAACCACCACGAAGGCACACCTCCACGAATTATATACAGAAGTTTAAACTCTGCACAGTGAAAACACTGTTGATTTTCTAAGGGAAATCTGGCATTGGTTTAGTCCCAGGAGGCTGGGTGTGTGTTTTTTTATATTTTTGTATTATTTATTTATTTATATTTTTTAACTTCGGCAAAATGGAACTTGGGTCACCGCAGTCACACAGCTCCAGAGACCTGGAGGTTGTGGGTTCAAGTCCCGCTCCGAGTGACTGTCTGTGAGGAGTGTGGTGTGGTCTCCCTGTGTCTGCTAGGTTTCCTCCGGGTGACTGTCTGTGAGGAGTGTGGTGTGTTCTCCCTGTGTCTGTGTGGGTTTACTCCGGGTGACTGTCTGTGAGGAGTGTGGTGTGTTCTCCCTGTGTCTGTGTGGGTTTACTCCGGGTGACTGTTTGTGAGGAGTGTGGTGTGTTCTCCCTGTGTCCGCGTGGGTTTCCTCCGGGTGACTGTCTGTGAGGAGTGTGGTGTGTTCTCCCTGTGTCCGCGTGGGTTTCCTCCGGGTGACTGTCTGTGAGGAGTGTGGTGTGTTCTCCCTGTGTCTGCGTGGGTTTCCTCCGGGTGACTGTCTGTGAGGAGTGTGGTGTGTTCTCCCTGTGTCTGTGTGGGTTTTCTCCGGGTGACTGTCTGTGAGGAGTGTGGTGTGTTCTCCGTGTCCGCGTGGGTTTCCTCCGGGTGACTGTCTGTGAGGAGTGTGGTGTGTTCTCCCTGTGTCCGCGTGGGTTTCCTCCGGGTGACTGTCTGTGAGGAGTGTGGTGTGTTCTCTCTGTGTCTGCGTGGGTTTCCTCCGGGTGACTGTCTGTGAGGAGTGTGGTGTGTTCTCCCTGTGACTGTGTGGGTTTCCTCCCCGTGACTGTCTGTGAGGAGTGTGGTGTGTTCTCTCTGTGTCTGCGTGGGTTTCCTCCCGGTGACTGTCTGTGAGGAGTGTGGTGTGTTCTCCCTGTGTCTGCGTGGGTTTCCTCCGGGTGACTGTCTGTGAGGAGTTGGTGTGTTCTCCCTGTGTCTGCGTGGGTTTCCTCCGGGTGACTGTCTGTGAGGAGTGTGGTGTGTTCTCCCTGTGTCTACGTGGGTTTCCTCCCGGTGACTGCCTGTGAGGAGTGTGGTGTGTTCTTCCTGTGTCTGCGTGGGTTTCCTCCGGGTGACTGTCTGTGAGGAGTGTGGTGTGTTCTCCCTGTGACTGTGTGGGTTTCCTCCCTGTGACTGTCTGTGAGGAGTGTGGTGTGTTCTCCCTGTGTCTACGTGGGTTTCCTCCCTGTGACTGTCTGTGAGGAGTGTGGTGTGTTCTCCCTGTGTCTGCGTGGGTTTCCTCCCGGTGACTGCCTGTGAGGAGTGTGGTGTGTTCTTCCTGTGTCTGCGTGGGTTTCCTCCGGGTGACTGTCTGTGAGGAGTGTGGTGTGTTCTCCCTGTGTCTGTGTGGGTTTCCTCCGTGTGACTGTCTGTGAGGAGTGTGGTGTGTTCTCCCTGTGTCTGTGTGGGTTTCCTCTGGGTGACTGTCTGTGAGGAGTGTGGTGTGTTCTCCCTGTGTCTGTGCGGGTTTCCTCCAGGTGACTGTGTGTGAGGAGTGTGGTGTGTTCTCCCTGTGTCCGTGTGAGTTTCCTCCGGGTGATTGTCTGTGAGGAGTGTGGGTCTCCTCCGGGTGCTCCGGTTTCTTCTCGGCCCAAAAACACACACGTTGGTAGGTGGATTGGCGACTCAAGTGTCCATAGGTGTGAGTGAATGTGTGAATGCGTTATGCCCTGTAAAGGACTGGTGCCCCCTCCAGGGCCCCAATGCCTTGCACTCAATGATTCCAGGTAGGCCCCACCGTAACCCTGAACTGGATAAGCGTATACATAATGAATGAATGAATGAAAAATGGAACTAGTGAATAAATAAAACGGACAGAAATTTGCTTATACAAACAAACAAACATTGACATTGTCTGCTATTTTAATTAGTAATTTCTATTTACCAATTTTTCTCATACTGTTAAGATTGCTCTCTATAAAGTATGTGATTATAGAAAATCAACAACAGATATCATCTAACCAGGGGGTGCCCAACACTTCGCCTGCGTCTTTGGAATGACAAAATAACGAATGCATTAATATTCACTAAGCAGCACGTCAAAATATCACGCCAAAAAAAATAATCCTCAATTTCAATCAGTGATAAGCTGAATGAGGGGGAGCTTGACATTGTTCCCATTGTATTTTTTTAAAAAACAAACAAATAAACAACAAAGTCAATGCCGACTGACCCCCCACCCCCACCTCGCCTCACGCAAAGAGACATAAGTCCAGGGTGGTCTGTCCTCACAACGTTCCTCTACCAAGCCGAGGAGAAGAGACAGATCGGGCAGTAAATCAGCGGAAGGAGGAGCGTGATAAGATTTATCTGTCTCTCTGCAGTGGAAATCAATAATGGACATAAACACAAGACAGGGGAGCAGGGGGGAGGGTGGGTTTTTTTCCTTTTATTTATTTATTTATTTATACATACACACTGCACTACGCAGTGATTGAAGTGCTACAGGTGTTATCTCATTGTTCATTGGTCAAGGTCAGGACACACACACACCATGACATATACACTGCATGTCCTAACGTTTATACACACTCCTTATAATCAGGGAAACTCTGCTATTAAAAGCTGTCCCCATTCTGAGCACAGATAATCAGACAATCACAGCTTGTAAACCCATAGAAAAGCATGAAACAATACTGCAGACTGGCCTTCCCAGTCTTTTTATGACCACAGACTAAACAACACCCCTATTGCTGTATCAGGTGGAGGAATGGTGCACAAGGATTTGGGGGTATATATATTTTATTCGCTTAGACTTGTATTTTCAGTGGAATTGTGGTAAGTAGGTTGTCAGGCTGTTGTAGACTTCCTTCAGGACTTTTATGTTGACAAGGCGGAATATGTGTGAAGTGCAGGGAGAGCAGAGCTGTTATTTTACAGCTGTAGAGCCTGAATAGGGGTGGAGGGGAACTTTGCCTTTATCGATGGCCACACACGTGTGTACATACACTACCAGTCAACATTTGGACACATCGTCTCATTAGTCATTGGTGGAGCCAGGATGTTCACTGTATAGAACTGTGTACCAGCCCCTACATCTGCACAATCAAAGTTATGGTCCCAAACACATTAAGAAGGCGAGCGGTTCTACAAATGAACTCTTGACGAGGCCACAGCTGTTCAATGAAAAACGTTCCAGGTGACGACCTCATGAAGCTGACTGAGAGAACGCAGAGAGTGTGTGAAGCTGTCATCAAAGAAAAAGGGGGCTACTTCGAAGAATCTAAAGTATAAAACATATTCTGGTTTGTTTAACTCCTTTTTTGTTTACTACATAATTTCATATGTATTCTTTCATAGTTTCAATGTCTTCTGTATTCATTTACAATGTAGAAAATAATAATAATAAAAAAAGACACTAAGAATAACCATCAAATGAGAAAATGACTGAACTTTTGATTGGTACTATACAGGGTGGGCCATTTATATGGATATACCTTAATAAAATGGGAATGGTTGGTGATACTAACTTCCTGTTTGTGGTGCTGGAAGCCTGTGCTAGCATTTATCCTGCGGTGTTTCTATCAGTGTGTGAAGAGTGGGAGAAGAGGGTTGCGTTGACAATCCAACACAATGGGCAGCACTTTGAACACATTTTCTAAGTGGTCGGAAACGTGTAAATAACTCATGAACGAAAAAAGTTACGTTAAAACCACACCATTGTTTTTCTTGTATAATTCCCAATAAGTTTGATATGTCACATGACCCTCTTCCCTTTGAAAAAACAAAAGTTGGATCCAAAATGGCCGACTTCAAAATGGCCACCATGGTCACCACCCATCTTGAAAAGCTTCCCCCCTCCCATACACTAATGTGCCACAAACAGGAAGTTAATATCACCAACCATTCTCACTTTATTAAGGTGTCTCCATATAAATGGCCCACCCTGTACAATCACAATATGTGGAAAATTACCCAAAACAAAGGAAACCCACCCTAAGTGGGCGTGTCCAAATATTTGACTGGTACTGTGTGTATATATAAAGAATATCTAAGTCTCACAAATACCCACCCAGGGCATGAATATCACCCTAATGCTTACGCACTCATCAAACAAACACAATACATATTATTTCATCTGAACTGAGTGTGCATCATCTCTGACACACACTGTGCCGGACTCAAGACGGGGCACCAAAGTAATTGCATCGCACATAGTGGTAAACCCCCAGCAGTCCGCCATCGGCAGACATTTTCCAAAACACAATCTCTGACAGTGTGAGGAAACAAGTTCTGGAAAGAACCCGACTGTGCTGAGGCCTGTTCTCCACACCACTGACCAGCTGCCTGCTAACAGACTCTACACACGCTCAGTACAACCTCTGAAAACACATTCCCCACAGGGGTTGTATACAAAATGGACGCACTATATTAAAAACAGTAGAGTTTGCTCCACTAGATGCAGGCAGTGGCACACAAACACACACTATCTTAACTAGGACTGACTCAAACAGCCTGTGAGACACTTGTATTTGTGGGAAGCTGGCGCTCATATTCTGGCCTAATTCATCTGTCAGAAAGAACGCAGCAACCCTGAGATTTATTGCACTTTAAATAATTTATTCCAGAAAAAAAAAGATACAAGTGAAGACAGGTGGGAAATGGAGGAGACAGGCATTCCTAAATTGTAAAGTCAGATAAATAGAGTGCGATGCATGCTTGTGAAATTAACCAGCGTTTCCTGCTAAATTCATTTCGCTGCCCCCCTTCAGAAATGAAACCTCTGCAGAGGGCTTTTAATTTAAAACGACGGATACGAAAGACAGGGAAATGAGAGGGAAAGAGAAAGGTAGTTAACTTAGGCAGGTTTTACTTTCCCACTGTAACATGAAGCCCATCAAAGAGCGACCACAACGGTTTCCACACCGTTGTTTGTAACAGACGCAGCACTGGAGTTCAGAGCTCTGTTCAGTTCCTCAGCACGGCACACAGCATTTTCACATTACAGCGTTACATTCAAGCCATATCGAGACCACGGGAAGCCACAGTACAGAACGTGACTTGAAGTTTACACGGAGTAGGACGGTGTGTTTTATGGAGTCTACAGCAGGGTGTTTTGTACACAGCATTGTTGATGTTTCTAAACCAAATACATTCATTATCTGTAATTGCTTCTCCATTTAGTGGGTCCAGAGCCTACCTGGAATCATTGGGCGCAAGGCGGGAATACACCCTGGAGGGGGGACCAGTCCTTCACAGAGTAACACAGACACACACACACGCTCACATATTCACTCACACACTCACGGACACTTTTGAGTCACCAATCCACCTACCAGCGTGTGTTTTCGGACTGTGGGAGGAAACCGGAGCACCCGGAGGAAACCTACGCTGACACGGAGAACACACCACACCACACTCCTCACAGACAGTCACCCGGAGGAAACCCACACAGACACAGGGAGAACACACCACACTCCTCACAGACAGTCACCCGGAGGAAACCCACGCAGACACAGGGAGAACACACCACACTCCTCACAGACAGTCACCCGGAGGAAACCCACGCAGACACAGGGAGAACACACCACACTCCTCACAGACAGTCACCCGGAGGAAACCCACGCAGACACAGAGAGAACACACCAACTCCTCACAGACAGTCACCCGGAGGAAACCCACGCAGACACAGGGAGAATACACCACACTCCTCACAGACAGTCACCCGGAGGAAACCCACACAGACACAGGGAGAACACACCACACTCCTCACAGACAGTCACCCGGAGGAAACCCACACAGACACAGGGAGAACACACCACACTCCTCACAGACAGTCACCCGGAGGAAACCCACACAGACACAGGGAGAACACACCACACTCCTCACAGACAGTCACCCGGAGGAAACCCACACAGACACAGGGAGAACACACCACACTCCTCACAGACAGTCACCCGAAGGAAACCCACGCAGACACAGGGAGAACACACCACACTCCTCACAGACAGTCACCCGGAGGAAACCCACGCAGACACAGGGAGAACACACCACACTCCTCACAGACAGTCACCCGGAGGAAGCCCACACAGACACAGGGAGAACACACCACACTCCTCACAGACAGTCACCCGGAGGAAACCCACGCAGACACAGGGAGAAAACACCACACTCCTCACAGACAGTCACCCGGAGGAAGCCCACACAGACACAGGGAGAACACACCACACTAATCACAGAAAGTCACCCGGAGCGGGACTCGAACCCACAACCTCCAGGTCACCAAATACATATTCATATCATTAAAAAAATGTTTTAATTACCAAAGTTCTAAATTAGCAAGTCTTATGAAAATATATATATAACATTTTATTCTGAATATATCATATTCTATTATGATAAATCTATACACGCTAATATCAAACAATATAATCGGCCCGGTGATAAACCAATCAGAGCTCAGAGTCTCTGTGATGGGTCTATAACACAGAGACAGGGATGAAATGCTGTGTGTCAGACTGAGCTCTCTTACGTCCCCCACGCTGTGTCAGAACAGGACTGTCATGGAAAAGATCAGTGTGTGTTTGTGTGTGTGTGTATATAAAATGTTTGTGTGTGTGTGTGCGCCTCCAGCACGCTGCCCTGGTTCAGTCACTCATCGCCTTCTTCACCCGCTGAGCCCAATCTTCTTTAACATAGACAGACTGGAGCATGGTGAGCGAGCAGATCTTCAACGTGACATTATTTCTGCAGAAGCATCACACACAGGACCGTGATCCAGCGGTGGGCTCGGGACAGAAGTGACAGTTGGACAAAAGGCAGGGAGACAGCGTCGCTAGGAACACTTCAAAATTACCATGTTCGCAGAGCAAGTCGGCTTCTAGCAGGGCCCGGCTCAAACCACAAGCATCAGTGATAACCGCAGCTGATAGAAAAGTGCTGAAAGGACATGCGATCGTTCACATCCTCAGACATCAGAGACTCTGCAGATTCAGGTCTGCGTGAAGTGAAAGTGGCTCACTGGCCACTAAAGAATAATAACAAAGTAATCTATTTGTTGTACTTATAGCTAATGTGTTCATCAAGCTGCCTGTACAAGGTGTCTTTATACGTTGCATAAAAACTGGAAAGTCCCAACATTCAATAGAATATAAGCTCCTTAAGGTATGTTCTAAGCTTGCACCAGAGGCGATTGCTCTAAGACTGCAAGGGAAGCTCAGTGATCAAATATATTCTGTTGTGTGTACATGTCATTGAATAAATATGCACTACAACGCGCTCAACTTTTGTTCAGAATCAGCTTCTTATCACTGGTAAAGCGGCTTTCCTCTCAATCATTCGCGCAGTTTCACAGTGCTTTAAACAGCGTCCACAGAGTTCAACAGTGAAGCAGCGAAGTGCAGCGAAACGAGACGAGTGATTGGATAAATGCTGTGCTTTGTCCCGCCCATCGGACGCTCAGTGTCTCTGGGGGTCTATGGGGCAGTGGGCTGGCCTCGGCTGGCCCGGACGCTCAGCTTCTGCATGATGATTGGATGATCTGTCTGAGGCTGAATCCCTTTTTGATTGACAGCGAAATGAGCGAATCAGCGATCCTTTGGTGTAAAGATCCGTGGGAGCATTACATTTTCATTCTGTTCTGAGTTGAACCGGAGACTTTCTTAAACCTCTTAGCGGCATTTTCTTTGTTAAAAACGACTAGCGACAAATCGAGGTTCTATTTCTGGTGGGTTTTTTGTAGCTGCTTGTGTTTGGAGACTGACTCCTATCACTCTTTCTGACTTCTATCGCAGTTTCTGTCCAGCGGGTGCTGCTGAGCCCCTCCACCGTCACAAAGCACTCACAGGTGGACACACTTCACATGGGCCAAGGCCGTTTAAGCAGCCTAGCTCTGCTGGCCATTGAGAGAACACTAGTCAAGTCCCTGGAAAAGACGCCTTGTTGGTACGACAGGGTCACAGATCATTTTCTTGAAAAGGAACGGAGGGTAGAATTCACGTATAAATAAACCCACACATTTTATGATGTAGGACGAAATTGAGCTTCCCCTCCTTGAAAGACCAGCATCCGCCACTGGCTTGCACCCTAGTAAGCCCTAGGACTTCAGGAGCAGAACTGAAGGCATAAAGTGTATCAGACTAATCACAAACATAATTAAGTATTAGCACATTAAAACCTGAACATGGGAATACACAAAAGTATAGAATTAAAAGTTTGAGAAACTAGTTTCAACCATTTTTAAGACTTCTCAATGCATGTTAAATGCAGATTGAAACTGCTGACTGAAAGACTGAAGTGAGCTGCAATATTAGCTGGGTATAATTATTCACCTCTTGCTCCTTCTGAATGACTCCCACTTGTAAAAATGACGAGTGGAGCTTGTTGGGGGCTTGAGCAACATTTTCCGCTACAGGTGCTTTAACCTGACTGAGTGACATCATTAGCCTGGTGCTCGAGTGTCTGTGTGATGGATCGCTCGCACACACACACACACACACACCAAGAAGGCAGCAGCTGTCTAGGGCTGTGCTGTGTCAAACACAAACATATTCATTTCTTGTCTAACGCAAGCTCCCTCCATGGAGATTAAGCAGTGGAGGATGCATCTCTCTCTCTCTCTCCTTGCTGTATCACATCTGCATGACAATGAGACTGGCAGAGGGACAACGTTATTCAGCGTCTGCACATTCATCAAACATTTGACTCTCATTTTCTTCTACACACACACACACACACACTGCTGCTCCAAGCCATTTTTTCTAGAAGGCAAATTCAGCAAACATCTTTGTTTATTTTTTTTTTTTTTCAACGAGTTTGTGTTTGTGCACATGACACTCACTGCACTCAGCACAGAGCTCTAAATAACAGACAGAAAAGCAGGGGGAAAACAAAAGAAAATGCCTTTGTGGAGATGTCTGAGGATGTGGAGCCGTAAACAAAGTGTACATTTGTAGTTCAATGAGAGATAAAAGATCCCACACCCAGCATTCCAGTAATAGGAATCGCATTTCAGGCGACAAAAAACTTCCTCAGAGCTAAAAGCGCCCCCTTGTGTAGAATCTTCAGAATGCTAAACATGAGTGTCAAGTCCATGGCATGCTTAGCATTTAAAAAGACTTTTATGAGACTATTATGAGTGGCGGCACGGTGGTGTGTTCTCCCCTTGTCTGCGTGGGTTTCCTCCGGGTGCTCCGGTTTCCTCCCACAGTCCAAAAACACATGTTGGTAGGTGGATTGGCGAATCAAAGGTGTCCGTATGTGTGAGTGTGTGTGTTGCCCTGTTAAGGACTGGCGCCCCCTCCAGGGTGTATTCCCGCCTTGCGCCCAATGATTCCAGGTAGGCTCTGGACCCACCGCGACCCTAAATTGGATAAACGGTTACAGATAATGAATGAATGAATGAATATTATGAGTGCATTTCAACAAATCCTACATCATAACGGCTGCTGACGGACTCCGAATAAATATAAATTTAAGACTTTTATGTTTTAATATTCCTTCCACGTCTCAAACACATTTCAATGTAACGCACTGTTGCTCAGGTGTTGCGTTTCCTCAAGGAGTGTGATGTTCCAACTGAGCAAATCAACTTCACCACTTTACCTTTTCCTTGATCCGTTTCCTCCTGGATCTTCTTCACAGCAGCCAGACCCTCATCTTCCTCATTCCCAGCTATAAAGAATACAGGGGAATAGAAGAATGATTTGCAAAACGCATTAATACCACCATTCCAGCAGCTTTTGCTTATTTGTGCTTGATGAATGCTATTATTTACATTGATGTTTTAATTATTATGAATGAAATATGGTCTGGAAATACAGTTACGGCTATGTTCTGTGTATCATGAAGCTATTTGGGCAAATCCTTAAGCCCTGCACTGCACCAACTTACAAAATTGGAACTCATCCCCCTCTGAAATGATGGCATTACAGGATGACAGGAGGATTCAGGATTGGAGTTTGAGGCACTTTTTTTTTTTTTTGGTGCAGTAGGTGCTCCTGAATTTTAATCTGTGATCCCGAGGGCAGCAGGCCGAAACTTCAGAGTCTGGTACTCCCTGTTGTTAAGAATATGGTATGAACATGTAGCTGCAGTGTTCTGTCTCTCTGCATTCAAATGAACAGGTCAGGAGAGGACCGACGTCACTGCTGCATGAGATCTCCTCATTAACTTTCAGCAGTTGCTTCTCTTCTACAGCTCAACAGTTTTTCATGGGGTGAAATAGAGTGCGGCACACTGTAAACATAATGCTTTATCAATAATACGCTATACGACATAAATACAATCACCAGCAAAAGAGTGGATGGGGAGGGGAAAATAAATAAAAAACCTCTTTTTGCAACCCATTTAAATTTGGAAAGATCTACTTTCATTTCTTGAGGACCAACTACAGAGGCTGTCAAACTAATTTCCAGTATCCAGTATAATGACATCACATCACTCAGCAGGCAGTTAGTCCACTGTTGCTGGTCTAAACAGGGCCATTGATTGGCAGAACTATTTAACCTGGAGGGCAATTGGTTTTAAGTAAGTGTGTGAAATTTTTGTTAACACTTTCGCTCCATTTAAGGTGGAACAGCAAATTTAAATAACTTCATCCAAAGGCTGGTTTGACCTGTTCTCTGGTGGCCAAAACTTTCGCATACACATCTGTACCAGCGTGCACAAAAATCCTGGATGTGACTGTGAAAAGACTGCCTCAAGTTTGCAACAGGAAATCTCTGAGGATTTGGGGGATTTGTGTTCAGTCTATTTAGGTCACGCTGTCTTCTGTGGAATCTTAAGGAACGAAGGTGTCCCTCCACAAAAATCTGCCTAGTGGAAGTAAATCAATTCCGGGATTTTGTGTGTCCAGATTAAGCTTCAGAAACCCCAATCAGGAGCTGCTGTAAGACTGACAAATACTGTCTCAGAACAGACACACAGGGTACACACTGAAGTGTAAGTACTGTACACTGTACCACTACAGTGTCTGTTTTTTTTTTCCTGACAAACAACCAGTGTTGCACATTGAACATTTTAATCAGGAAGTTGAAATGCTAATATAAGTAAAGTGAATAGGTCATTAGGAATCACGTTAAAGGCTCTGCATCCTGTTGATTCATATCCAAAAGTAGCTCTTTCTTATGTTCTTCTTAAAACGTAAAAGAAACCTCTGTTAATTAGAACTCCCCCAGTCTCACACAATGCCACCAAATTTGGAAAACAAGGGCAAGCACATTCCCCCTCCCTCCCCCACCCAAGACATGTCAAGCTCTGCTTCTCTTGGAACCTTGACTAACACAATGCCACTGGACCTGCTCAACACGCTTGAATGAGTTCGCTGTCCAGATCTGCTGGGCCTGCTGACATGCCCACTGGCCACCATTGTGTCTGTGATGAGAGAGGGAACCTGAAGAGCCAGGGCCATCCCACCCACTCAGAAAGGGAAAGACAACTGGACTCCCTCCTATTGGATTCCTTCCTTTGGATGACTGAAGCTAATTTCACACCAGATGCGGTAAATGCACTGCAACATGTGGCATGGCAAGCTGCACGCAACACGCTGCAATATTAATCAATGCAGCCTTTCACACCATGGGTCGCAAAAATAAGCTTTGGCATGCTTTGAGTCTATTTTTGACGTGTGCCGTGTGGCTCTTGCAGTTCCTAAGCAGATTCAACTCAATACAGTATTCAATATTCCTGAATGTTCAATCTAAGCCAATAAACATGTCAACAAGCAGCTATGTTTTAAAATTGTAGCAACATTTAAAGAGTTCAAACCCTGACCTTGTACGAGTAAGTCGATTTATATTTCTGCGTTGACTCAACACAGATCCTACGCCGTAGGCTATGCAACACCGTTGTTGTGAGCGTTTATACATCTGCATTGGTGTGTAATTTGCTGTGCAATTAAATTGCCACAGCACTAGGGCTGAATCTTAAACATCTTCCTCTATACTGTGTAGTACACAATGTAGTGGTGTAGTAGAATTGTGTTTATAAATCTTTAAAGTGTACTATTTAGGTAGGAGGTCATTGTTTCGGACAAAACATAGTTTACAGGTGCCAGGAAAGCAACAAATACAAAACCAGTACGTTTTTGCGACAGAGGAAATCTCTCGCTATAAATTTGTGCTGTCTGTGTCTCTGTGTGTGGAGGAGTTCATGTTCTTCTATTTCTTCGGTTCAACATAAACAATGTCTGTCCGACTACTGACCAATCATTGTGGTCTGCGTCGACCCAATGCGTAGTTACATTTCTGGAGTGGTGCATGTCAGGCTACGGCACAGGGTCCCCATTGACACTAAGGCGTAGGTTTGATGCAGAAGTAAAAACTGGATTTAGCAAAACCAAGAGTCTGGTGTGGCAGCAAAACATGTTTATGTTGTACGAACGTTTTTCAAACTATTTCTGTTATTTAAACATCCATCCATCCATTATCTGTAACCGCTTATCCAATTTAGGGTCGCGGGGGGTCCAGAGCCTACCTGGAATCATCGGGCGCAAGGCGGGAATACACCCTGGAGGGGGCGCCAGTCCTTCACAGGGCAACACAGACACACACACACACATTCTTTCACACACTCACACCTACGGACACTTTTGAGTCGCCAATGGGTTGAGTCGCCCGATGGGTTAAACCCTAGTGCCCGATGCAGTCCTCCAGGTGGACGGTCGTTTCTGGTTGAGAGTACGCTGTGCGCGTTTGGCTGCCGCTTCTCGCCAGTGTGTGTGAATTGAGCGTTCTGAGCAGTGTAGATTGTAAAGCGTCCTTGGGTGTCTAGAAAGGCGCTATATAAGTGTAACGATAATAATAATAATAATAATAATAATAATCCACCTACCAACGTGTGTTTTTGGACTGTGGGAGGAAACCGGAGCACCCGGAGGAAACCCACGCAGACACAGGGAGAACACACCAACTCCTCACAGACAGTCACCCGGAGCGGGAATCGAACCCACAACCTCCAGGTCCCTGAAGCTGTGTGGCTGCGACACTACCTGCTGCACCACCGTGCCACCCGATTTATAAATAACATGTCATATTTGTTTGGTAAAAGACTTCATCATTTCACTCTTTAATCGACCTCATATCTTTGGTTCCCCTGTTTTCAAGACAGGTGGAGGACTCTTGTCCCTCAGAAAATGAAAGGAAAGCACTGTAACCAAAAGCTCAGACTGAAAGCGTGTTAGATCTGCTGTACAAACCTCAAATACAGTCTGGGATCCAGATGTGACAGTGCAGTGGGAGCTTGTGAAACCTGAGCCGCTTTGAGTAAACTGAAACCGTTAAAGCCTATTCCAGTGTATAACATCTACTTTATGGTGTCCAACTAGGCACATACAGCTCGTAGCTGGTATAATCTTTGTAGAAAAGTATGAGATCATATGGGAAGCTCTGGAGCAGCTGCACATGAGCTTACTCGCTATGCTCAATACATGGTGTAACCTTGAGGGTTATACATTTCCTAAGCTTTGGGCTGCAATGAAGGGAAACCTCATGGTCCA
This sequence comes from Hoplias malabaricus, assembly GCF_029633855.1. Classification (NCBI taxonomy): domain Eukaryota; kingdom Metazoa; phylum Chordata; class Actinopteri; order Characiformes; family Erythrinidae; genus Hoplias; species Hoplias malabaricus. The sequence continues at coordinate 69,914,292 of NC_089801.1, forward strand.
AAATTTTGGAAGAGCTGGAGTAGTATTTGTGAGACAGAACTATCCAGATCATTAGCGAGGTAGTACCCATTGTTCCAGAGAACCCATATGACCTGCTCCACTGCTCAGTGCTGAGGGGGTTTATATTTCCCTAGCGAAAACTTGGCACAGGGCATGGTGACCTTACACACACTTGTGGCAGTTCCAGAAATTCCCAATCCACCTACAGGCCTTTCCTATGTTCATATCCTGTTACCAAACAGTTGAAGACAGCTGTCTTAAAGTCATTGTTAACCATTCTCTTTGTTGCACTGTGATGCATGTGCCTCTGATCTGAAATCAGTGCATGGGAATAAGAGTTTGTTATGACTATGTGATAACAGACCGACCGATGTAAGATTAATTCATAAAAGTACACTTTACCGATGACCACGTGCATGCCCAGGCTCGCGAGGTGTCGAGAAGTTTCAAAGCCCATTCCTCTGGCTCCCCCTGTCACTATGGCAACCCTCCCATTCTGTCTGGGCAAAACTGGGCAAGGGAAAAAAAATGGAGGAGGAGAGAAGAGGACAAAAGGAACATTAGAGGAAAATAATGATGATGCTACTTTTCAAGCTCGCTTTGGCCTTCGTGATCAAGGACATGTTCTCCGTCTCACAGGGACTTCTGAAAAGGAACTGGGGAAGATGTGTGTGTGTGTGGGTGGGTGATGGATGGAGAAACTGACTAGCATCATTGTATCATTCAACAGGCCTATCCCTAGACTGCAAACTGCAGCATCTGTCGGAGATACAAGGTTCAAGGAGCAAGAACCCCGTAGCTTATGAACGGCATCGATCCTACAGTGTGTTAAAAACAAACTAATAACACTGCAGTGTTCAACTTTTAGCTCCTCTTTAACTTCACTCTAGTGCCAGGATTTATCTGCTATTAGCGCCAGGTTGTGGATGATTAAGTCTCAGTGTTAAATCACTCCACATTTTCAAAACTGTGCCTTGCCACAGCAATCACTCTCTGAGGCACTGGCCGAGTTTTAGGGATCATAAATTAACTCAGCACATGCTCACCTACTACTGTCCAAACAATGATAGCATAGCCAGGCTTGTTCAGTTCCACCCATCAGTCACAGCACGCTTGGTCCACTCAATCAACTACACTCTTAAAAATAAAAAGGTGCTGCAAAGGGCTCTTATAAAACATAAGTTTGATGTGTTACATGACCCTCTTCCCATTGAAAAAAACAAAAGTTGGATCCAAAATGGCCGCCATGGTCACCACCCATCTTGAAAAGATTCCCCCCTCCCATATACTAATGTGCCACAAACAGGAAGTTAATATCACCAACCATTCCCATTTTATTAATGTGTATCCATATAAATGGCCCACCCTGTATATTATGAGCTAACATAAATAAAGAGGAGGCAAAAACATTAAGTCATGGATCATATAAAAACAGCAAACTTTCAAAATTTTGAACTGGACCTGTAGCACTTTCAAGGGCAGAGATGAGGAATGTATGTTTTTAGCTTGAACAGAGTCATTATAAATGAGAAGATAGGTCACTTGTTAGAAACTCATTGGGAAATCTCACAACATTCAATATGGCGTCATCAGGTGTACAATAATCCGTCAATTAAAACAGCCAATAAACTCATGGGTCTGTCACACCATCCATCCATTCTGATCCAATGCGTTGGTGATGCACCTGGGACGCCTAATTGCCTTGACAACCCCCCAACCCCCACCCATGCTTGCATTACAGAATTAAGTTCAATTCAGGCTATAACACATAGTCAAAGTGGTCATCAAATTAGCTTACACACTTAAAAATGTTGGTTCTACAAGTGTTCTTTGTTAAAGAAAATGGTTCTCTATAGAACCCTGAACACTTGAAATAACTTATGCAAGATTAAAGGGTTCTTTACATAATGAAGTGGGAATATTCTATAGATGGTTCTATATAGCACTTTAAGAGAAGGGTTCTGTATGGCACCATAAATGTTTCCTCTATCCGGTAAGATGTCCAGCTTGTAACAATTGAGGAATCATCACATAACCTACATAGAACTATTTCCTTTAATAAAGAACCCTTGTACAATCATAATTTTTAAGAGTGTAGGTAACCAGACCAGGATCTTATGGCACTCGTTCACTGCATGGTACCTTAACTACTCGACTCTATTTGCTTTTTGGTCCCTGTTCCATAGCCACTACAAGAAATGTAGCTGGTGATGTCGCAAAACACTGTCACGAACAGGAACTACAAGCTTTGAAAACCACAACAACGGCAGAGGCAAAGTTAAGCATTGTTTACTCATTATATTGGTTACGTGTTGTTGTTTGGGTCTAAACACAGCTCAGCCGCACATCCGTTCAGAGTCAGATCAGTGTAGGTTTTTGTTTCCTGTCGCACTGTCCAGCTCTCACTGAAGTCTTTCGTCGGCCACTAATACAAGAAGAGTTTGAACCTCTTCAAAAGACTGTGGCTTCATTTTACAACATGCCACTGTGAGTCTGGTAAAAACAAATGTGATCTCTACTGAAGGAATTACAAACCAATCTGTCTGAACATCTACTTTTCAAGGTTCACACGTCACGTTACATTCCATACTTGGCAAACTTGGAACCATGAATGAACTGGTTCCAAAAACGACCCCAGTTCCAGGTACCAATTTTGCCAAAGTGAAAACCAAACAAGGTCAAGTAGAGTCGAGTAGAGTAGTGCTTACCCTGCAGTGGTAAAGCACCATTAGTTAGGTGGGGGAAGACGAGGCATCTCTCATCTTGCTTTTTTTTTTAGCTCCAATCTGAGTTCAGCTCTTATTCCTTTCAGAAACAACCACATTCTGAGTTTATCTACACACCCTGTGGCTGACTGAAACAACATGACTACTGCTAATTGCAGTCACTTATCTGTGGCTGTGTCTTCTCTCACACTCTCACTCAATTACCTTTTTTTTTCAGTAGTTCACCTGATCCAGTAGTTAACAACCTAATTCACAGGAAAGAGAGCTGGTAAAGCGCATGTGGGAAAAGCTCTCTGTCGTTGTGTAGATATGCCAATGTGCAATAACGCCATGTGTGACAAACGCTACAAACCTGCCAACTTAAGTTGAACAAAGTACTATTTTAATCAGCCACAAGCCCACGAAAAAAGCACAAATTATATATTTCTAACAGTCCTCAGAGATCCAAACTAGATTTAAACAGTGCTAGACAGTTTGGAGAGAAATATGACAACATTAAAGAAGGTGTTTGGGTCCTTTTCAAGGTCAAATTACTCTTGTAGGGACTTAACATCAATCCATGAAGTGAATAAAATGCAAACAAAGGCTCACTGTGCTGAGGATATTACTCATTAAACAACTATGCCAAGGGGAATCGGTTGGTTCCAGGCTTCTGTAGAGGGCTTTCTTCAGATGTCTGCCTTCCTTTCTGTTACTAATAATCCTTCAGTGCTCTAACGCTGTGAACAAGAGACCACTGTTGAAGTGTATCTAATCCCTGGTCTCTATAAATCACTGTTACTTCACACTAATCCAAGCCAGTGTTTTCCAGCTTCAAACTGAATCCTGACCAGTGGTCACTGCTTTTGGGTTTAGTTTTGACACTTATTTTTCAGATGAAGTGTGATTATTTTCTGTAAATTAAGGTCCAGGCCTGTTTTTTTGTTTCTTTATTTAGTTGTGGTTGTGACATCACACCGTTTGATTGCTTCTGATTGTTCAGACTCATTTGCCGAGTTAGATACTTTGCTCAAAACCTGTTAAGATGAGACTTTTGAGGATGACGTCTTGGTCACTTTTTCACACACAACTCAACCAATCTGATCTTAAGTGCAATAATAGGTTAAAATAACAATACCACAGTATATCAGAATCTTCTAGCAAAGTATCCACAGGCCAATCGTTCATTGAAAATGTGTGTGAGGAACATTGCATAAACATCAGTTTGGAATTTAGGTCAGAGGCTGATCTGCTATTACTTATCATTACAGCGCAAGACTGTGCTTGGTTTCTCTGAAGGCTTAAATAGTGTCGTTTACACTTTACACTTTAAAATAAAGACCATTTATTATATTTTACCTCAAATTAAAACATGGCAAATGGAGTGGGAGTGTGGACACATACACTACTAATACAAAGCACTATAGAGTACAACGTGGTTTATTCATTTATCTTCTGTACCTGCTTCATCCTGTTCAGGGGTGCAGAGGGTCCAGACCTAGAATAATTAGGGCATGAGAAAGGTACATATACTGGACAGGGCACAAGTCCATCACACTCGCATTCATCCAATTACTCACACTGACAGTGTTGGCAGTTGCACTCAGTCACTCATACCTGTGGACAATTTCACACACACTTACCAACGGCGTAAACTCACACAGACTCAGAGAGAACATACCAGACTGTGACCCCAGGCCCCTGAGACCCCTAAATCCAGCCTGAATGTTTTTGTTGTTTTTTAAATTACTGATAAGACGAGATGGTTTAAAGTAAATGTTTAATAGCTAACTAAAATAAGAACATATAACATTTCAGAAGGTCAGATAATTCAAAGTACATTACTGTCACAGTGCATGAGATATAGGCAACAGATCCAGCAGTGAACTTCGGCACACACGGGCTGCGGTTCAAAACGATTCCTACTCCCTACGTAGTGCACTGCCGGGGCCATTCAAATATAATGAATACATTATATATTAGCTTCAGAGGCTTATGGCTGACTCCAAATGACTTTCATTTTAATTTGTAACGCACTACTGGACTACGTGATCGTTGTTTTATTACTGAAATGGTGCACTACACACGGAGAATGGAGCGATTGGGTATGCAGCCCTGAACTGAGGAGGAAAAAAGTTTGTAAGTTCCGTTAAAAACACAGAAAACAGGGAATAAAGACGAGTAGGGTTTTAGCAGAGAGCCGACGACCCCTGTGCTGACCTGGTAGGGCGAAGGACCTGTTGAAGAGCTGGTAGAGGAGGACTTTAAACCCGACCAAATACAGCCTGACGATGGGCAGCAAAAAACACACCAGCCACCGCATCTCGGCTCCGCGGTGTCGCTCTGTTTACGCTCCGGCCTCCAGCGCGGAACTAAAAGACCACAGCGCGCTCCCTGACCATAGTTCCGCCTTCTGACACGGAGGAGGATCACTACTAGTGACGTAGTAAGGGGGTCTCTGAGAACTGAAATATATAATAATTAAATACAAACAATACGAGAGAGAGAGAGAGAGAGAGAGAGAAAGAGAGAGAGAGAGAGATTAACATAGTAACATACGGATTGCTATGAGTTATGTGCACAAAGGCAATATGACACATTCTACTTCTTTTTCATTTTCTTTTTCTGCTTTTTATTATTATCATTATTCATTATTCAGTTTGTTTCATCAGTTCCATCAGTAGTCTGGGGTCATTGAGCATCTGGACTGGGCCCCAGGCCATCACAGGAATTCACACCCAGTCAGTCACTCACACACACCTGGGGGCTGTTTTACACAGTCACCCAGTCACTTATACACTCACACCTTTGGGCAATAAATTACAGTTTGTACCAGCCATGTTGTTGAGGGTCCCTCTTTAATCACCTCCAATTTTACTGAGGTTTCAGTTGCAGAGCTGAATTGAATTTAATTATTTTTTTTTTATAAACCTGTCCACAGTGTGTTCCTGCATTGTGCCCAATGATATTGACTATTCTCTGGAGCCACTGTGACCCTGACCAAGATCAGGTTCTTTTTAATTCATTAATAGTTGCGAGAGACCCTTTCCACTCAGATATGTTTAATTTCATTCTAATCAAATCACCAAGAACGCTTGCTTAAAAGCCTAGCATTTCCAATGATACACATATTAGAGACAAGGATTCTAGTATTTATTTCTGTGAGCTGCGCAGCAGTGTCTCAGCATTCAGAAGAAGCCTTTGCATCTGATTTATATCTAATCTCCATCTCGCTTATCTTCCAAAGGTCTTAAGATAAGCTTAAAATGGCAAATAATGTCAGAATGTATTCTCTGATAGTGGTGTATCTTTTCAGTTGGCTTGTTTGTTTCTGCAAACAAAGAGGAAAAAAAGTTTAGCCTTTGTGCGTTATGCTGATCATTCTTCAGGCTAAAATGTTTACTGTCTAGCAAGCAGGGCAAAACATCTATTTACCTTCTTTATTCAGAAAATTCAATTTCCAGAGCAATCAGACAGGCAGAGGGGACAAAGAATAATGAGACTGCCAGAGAAAAACCAGAAAGATCACAATTGACCTAAAATGACATGCCTAACTGGGTTATTGTCCAACATTTCAATTATTAGTCTACAGCATCAAGAGGCTACAGCCTACAAAATCTAGATTGATTGCATTCTGTTCTTCTGTGATTTAACACAGACACAAATTTAGTTCATATATTAAACCCATAGGATACAATAGTGTAACAAGAGGAGAGTTTGTATAACCGAATTATTATTGAGTGCTGTCAACTCATAAACACAGCGATCAGAACAGTATATGTGTAATATCCAATGGAACATAAGTATTTAAAGAGCTCTATGTGATTTTATGTAATTTATTAACTTGTAAAATTTAACAGTAAAATGTGAAGGACCTGACATGAAAGAATGTATTTTAGCACTGGCATCAGCACAAGAGCATTCCGTGTTTCAGAAAACCTGTTTGAAAAACGTCACTCCGGACTGGAATGGCTGTCTCTGTTGTTGTGGTTTACCTACTGGACCACCAGAGGTCACTGAGATCAATGCACTACTGAGTTGGAAGGGATTTGGAATGTAAATTGCAAGTCTGGTCATTCATTCATAATCTGTAAGCGCTTATCCAGTTCAGGGTCGCGGTGGTTTCCAGAGCCTACCTGAAATCATTGGGCTCAAGGCAGGAATACACCCTGGAGGGGGCGCCAGTCCTTCACAGGTAAACACACACACATTCACACCTACGGACACTTTTGAGTCACCAATCCACCTAACAACGTGTGTTTTTGGACTGTGGGAGGAAACCGGAGTACCCAGAGGAAACACACGCGGACACAGGGAGAACACACCAACTCCTCACAGACAGTCACACGGAGGAAACCCATGCAGACACAGGGAGAACACACCACACTCCTTACAGACAGTCACCCGGAGGAAACCCACGCAGACACAGGGAGAACACACCACACTCCTTACAGACAGTCACCCGGAGGAAACCCACGCAGACACAGGGAGAACACACCACACTCCTCACAGACAGTCACCCGGAGGAAACCCACGCAGACACAGGGAGAACACACCACACTCCTCACAGACAGTCACCCGGAGGAAACCCACACAAACACAGGGAGAACACACCGCGCTCCTCACAGACAGTCACCCGGAGGAAACCCACACAAACACAGGGAGAACACACCACGCTCCTCACAGACAGTCACCCGGAGGAAACCCACGCAGACACAGGGAGAACACACCACACTCCTCACAGACAGTCACCCGGAGGAAACCCACGCAGACACAGGGAGAACACACCACACTCCTCACAGACAGTCACCCGGAGGAAACCCACGCAGACACAAGGAGAACACACCACACTCCTCACAGACAGTCACCCGGAGGAAACCCACGCAGACACAGGGAGAACACACCACACTCCACACAGACAGTCACCCGGAGGAAACCCACGAAGAAACAACCAATAATATTTTCGTTTAAATTTTATATGTAAAATGTTTTTAAAAATAAAATGCATTCTAGGTCTTCTGAAAGCTCTAGATATGTAACTGACTGTTAAAACATGATGTAGTATAGACTATTGGTGTCCGTTAGGGTTAGGGTTCGATGTCATAAATAGAAAATAGTGATGGCAGCTCTAGGCGTTTACCGAAGGAGTCACTGTAAAATATGTAAATATGTGTGTTACAAGCCTTAAGTACAAAGTGTGTTCGACTGGAAGAAACTATCAAACCCGATTTATTTTCCCTGCCGTTCAACCCTCTTTTCATACTCTCACTATTGTAGGAAAACAGCACCTACCCATAATATTGCATGAACATTTCAGTGCATTTCAATACTGGTTGATACTCTTCAGATAGTGGAAACTGTTTAGGAGGAGAAAAGGTTGGATCACTACAATGCCAGACTCTGGTGTAAACCTCAGTGTGACAGAAGGGGTTTATACACTGTCAATCAATATTTGACTCAGAACAAATGCACAGTTTGATGCAAAAGGAAGACTGGGTGAGATGACATTGAGCTGTGACAGATAAGAGGATTGAAAGCTGTGCCCAGACATTGGCCTTGAGTGGTCCCCTCAATAGCAGACACTGGACGTTAAACAAGGGCCTGAATTAAAGTGTGTTTTGTCCACTGAAGGTCTAACACAAAGACAAAAGTCAAAACAGGACTAAAAAAAATGTTCAGCGTCAGCATGCTGTCCTCATTAGCATTAGCTGAACAATGGAGCTCGTACACCTCTCCTCTCACAGAGTGTGTGAACAGCTCCACCCCCAGTGATCTGCTCTCTGAACCTAATCAATAAAATGCTGATTAAGTAATTATCTCTAATTCGACTGAATAGGCTTGGTACGTCCTCGCAACTGGCGGGAACCAGCAAAGTCGATTTCTGTTACAGGACGTTCTATGGTGTTCTCAGCAGTCACCGTCAAAGGAAAACTCATTTATTTATTTATTTATTTACTTCATAGTGAGGCAACAACATGGAAACTCTCAGCCAAAGGGCAACATTCTGGAAAAGCTGACATATAATAAACACATGCCACCTCAAATAATACACTGTCCACCCAAAATAGTGCAACACTAATGTTCTAATGGCTAGACCTCTTAAATAAATTTCCAGATCCACCTTAAATCGTGCAGCAGATATTCTGGTGCCTAGGCTTCTTATGTAGATTTGTAGACGCACTTTAAATGGTACAGCAGTTACGTTCTTGTCCCTAGGATTCTTAGTTAAGTTTGCTGGTCCACCTTAAATGGTGCAGCAGTTATAGTCTAGTGTCTAGGCTACTTAGTTAAGTTTGCCGGTCCACCTTAAATGGTGCAGCAGTTATAGTCTGGTGCCTAGGCTTCTTAGATAAGTTTGCAGATCCACCTTAAATGGTGTAGCAGTTATAGTCTGGTGCCTAGGCTTCTTAGATAAGTTTGCAGATCCACCTTAAATGGTGTAGCAGTTATAGTCTGGTGCCTAGGCTTCTTAGATAAGTTTGCAGATCCACCTTAAATGGTGTAGCAGTTATAGTCTGGTGCCTAGGCTTCTTAGATAAGTTTGCAGATCCACCTTAAATGGTGTAGCAGTTATAGTCTGGTGCCTAGGCTTCTTAGATAAGTTTGCAGATCCACCTTAAATGGTGCAGCAGTTATAGTCTGGTGTCTAGGCTACTTAGATAAGTTTGCTGGTCCACCTTAAATGGTGTAGCAGTTATAGTCTGGTGTCTAGGCTTCTTGGTTAAGTTTGCTGGTCCACATTAAATGGTGTAGCAGTTATAGTCTGGTGCCTAGGCTTCTTAGATAAGTTTAGTTAAGAGAGGTGTTCCTCACTCTTTAGGAATATGAGGCAAAAACACTCAGAGGAACTCAGATTCAAAAAGACAAACCCCTAAAGAACTTCAGGAAAGAGTGCTGAGGGGAACCAAGACTAAAAGAGAAGCGATGTCTTGTTGAATCTTGTTCTCTGTGTTTCTCGTCATGTTCCTAGGGTTTCCTTCTGAGTTCCTTCCTTGGATCCTCTAGGTGTTTCTTTGTGATGCTCCTTGGAAGCTTTTCCCTCTGAGTCTTGGTTCCTCTCATTATTTTACAGGGTCTGGACCTGAGGTACTCTAAAGCTGCTTCAGGGCAATGATGTTAAAAGCACTATATAAATAAAGCTGAATTGAACTGACTCACTATGTGAAATGAAAAGCAGTTGTTGTTGGGTTTTTTTTTCCCTGCGACTGTGAGTAGCCCCTGGGGGGATGTAGCAATGTAGCAGACCTAAGCCATGGTTCTGGGATGCACATGGAGCACGAGCAGGTGTGTGAGGTTTCCTCAAGTTCTGCTAGGGTTACGTAAACAGTGAACATGGCTTCTTTTTTTGTTGTTTGTTTGGCTCTGAGGTATTCTGTGAAGAAGATTTTTTAGAGACCAGGCACTTGAAGCTGGTGACTGAAATCTTGGCTTTGTGCCTTTACAGTGCACCATGAAAGTGATTATTGAATATTTTTACATGTTTAACATAAAGCAAAATTCATAGGCAATAAAGAACGAAACCTGTTTATGCTCCAAAGAGTGGGTCCCCAACATGAAGCAGCCATGTTTAAAACAGGTTTAATATAGAATCTCATAAATTCTGGCCGCTAGGTGCCAGTAAAATGGCTATTACACAACACAAAGAGGAACCATCCGAGCAAATGAGTATAATAAAGCTGACTATCTTTGGGATGTTGCATTGAATCTATACTGTAAGTAATTAGTAGGTCCCACTTAACTGTGTAGTCTGTGATGTGCCCTACGCTGCAGATGTGCCAGATGTGCACTTCCCTGTAAAAGTAACTATGGAACACAACAATGTAGACCACGGTGACTGAGATGACTACTACACCACTACAGTTTTACTACTCAGGGTGGAGGAAGACATTTGAGATTCAGCCCTAATGGTTTGATGGTGTAATTGCAGAGTACATGTACATCTCCAAAGGGCAACCCCCGGGGGTTGGGTTCCAAGACCACCCGCGAAAAACGAATTTCCGCGAAGTAGAGGAAAGATATTTTTTAATGTATTTAACGAGTATTTGGACTTTTAAAACCCTCCCTGTTACTGTTAACAACCCACACTTTGCATTAAACAGTCATTCTATAATGTTTTTCAGCTGGAACTACATGTGATATCCTACCAGTTTCTTTAATAGAGTCATTCCTAAGCTGTGATTTAGTGTCAGTAAATTTCACTCGGATGTGGACATGAACAACACATGTACTGCACGTAAGAAATACTTGTAAATGATATATTTTGTCACCTACAGGCCCAGTCTAATACATGTAAATAATAAAAAAAATACTTTTGGCTATTCATTTTTCACGGTTTTCCTAGATTTTCCCTGAATATCTGCGATATAGCGGCCATAAGCCCCCTTGAAAAAACTCGTGAAGTAGCGAATCCACGAAAGATGAACCGCGAAGTAGCGAGGGATTACTGTATATTTCAGAATCATTGTACAAATCCCGGGAACGGTATTCCAATCAAATACGAACAAAAATAAACACAGAGGCAGGCAACTCTGTTAATACGTTGGCTAAAATAGCCAATTCACAAATGGTCATACGCAACATTTGGGGCACATTTCGGTTAACGGTTTTAAAAAGACATTATCAGAACAGAGATTAGAGGAAAGAAATGAGAGAACTGTGCGAAACTAGTGAAAATAATGTGTGGTGTGTTCTCCCTGTGTCCGCGTGGGTTTCCTCCGGGTGACTGTCTGTGAGGAGTGTGGTGTGTTCTCCCTGTGTCCGCATGGGTTTCCTCCGGGTGACTGTCTGTGAGGAGTGTGGTGTGTTCTCCCTGTGTCTGCGTGGGTTTCCTCCGGGTGACTGTCTGTGAGGAGTGTGGTGTGTTCTCCCTGTGTCCATGTGGGTTTCCTCCGGGTGACTGTCTGTGAGGAGTGTGGTGTGTTCTCCCTGTGTCCGCGTGGGTTTCCTCCGGGTGACTGTCTGTGAGGAGTGTGGTGTGTTCTCCCTGTGTCCGCGTGGGTTTCCTCCGGGTGACTGTCTGTGAGGAGTGTGGTGTGTTCTCCCTGTGTCCGTGTGGGTTTCCTCCGGGTGACTGTCTGTGAGGAGTGTGGTGTGTTCTCCATGTGTCCGCGTGGGTTTCCTCAGGGTGACTGTCTGTGATGAGTGTGGTGGGTTCTCCCTGTGTCCGCGTGGGTTTCCTCCGGGTGACTGTCTGTGAGGAGTGTGTTGTGTTCTCCCTGTGTCCGCGTGGGTTTCCTCCAGGTGCTCCGGTTTCCTCCCACAGTCCAAAAACACACGTTGGTAGGTGGATTGGCGACTCAGAATTGTCCGTAGGTGCGAGTGTGTGAGTGAATGTGTGTGTTGCCCTGTGAAGGATTGGCGCCCCCTCCAGGGTGTATTCCCGCATTGCGCCCAATGATTCCAGGTAGGCACTGGACCCACCCCCACCCCGACCCTGAACTGAAATAATACAAAAAAAAATATTCACAAATAACCATCTCCTGTTTTTGAACACTGTTTCTATAGGCTCAGAAATAAAGCATGTGGTAAGAGCACCCACAGTGGAAATGGCAGGTTTGGGCTCCTAAATAATAATGAGTCAAGACTGCAACAAAGCGGTTTAGGGTTTTGCAATTGGCCTGTTTTTCTTCCCCCTTTTTCCTCTGCGTTTAAAGGGAGAGACAGCAGTGTTTTATTAATTTTAATGTCGAGGGAAATTCTAAAACGTGGCCTGTGCAAAAGTCACATTGTCTGAATGCGCTGTGTGTCTGCAGTAGATGTTATTGACTAGTGAAGAGGGAAATAGCAGGAATCTCAGCAGCTGAATGTGAACGCTTCAGAATCTGAAAAGCTCCGGCACCATATTGATGTGCCACATCACGCGGCCTTGTTTATTTTGCCTTGCAGTCGGAGTCTGCTCATCTTTAAACGCCCTTTAGAATGCTCCGCCCGGTCCATGCCTTGACCACGAGTGTGTGTGTGTCTTTCAAGTATGACCTTAGCTTTGGTTCTCCAGCTTCTCAGAACTGCATGCCTGCCAGACACACACACACACACACAGATGTTTTTCTACAACGTCAGGACATGGGTTCACATTTCTCCAATATGAAAGGCTTTACCTAAATGCTGTAGCTCTTCTGTGAGGATTTGATTGCATTCAGCTCTAGGGATATTGGTGAGGTCAGATACTGGTGTTGAAAGGACTGTGCTGGACCACAAACACTCATCACAATGGGATGGGTCCGGAGTACACATCACTTGAGAGCATTCTGCACTCTTCTAGTCCACGTTTGGCGTTACACATGGTGACCTTAGGCTCGTGTGACTGCTCTGTAGGATCCTGTCCAGCAACAATACCTTCCTATGGAGGTCATATAGAGAATACACTTCTACACGGTTTCATTTACAGTCAAACTTTATGCTGAACGGAATATTAATTAATAAATTAATTCATCCATTGGATACATTCATTAATTCATATTGAGTAACTGTTTCATCCTGATCACAGTTGGTCTGGGGTCTATTCTAAGCAAGGCAAGAACACACCCAGGGCATGGCACCAGTTCATCACAGGGCACACACACACACACACACACACACACACCTGCAGACAGTTTCACCCAGATTTATGCTTCCTATTAGGCTACAAAACTACTTAAAATGTGTCCAGTTACATTTGATTCTATTTGTTATTGGAATTATATAAGTATGAAGGTATATTTAAGCAGATATTTATTTGTTTATATGTCCCTTTGATGTATAATTTATATGTAAGAAGATACCATTAAATATATATATATGTATAAAGCAGCTATATGACCCCAAGTGATGTCAGTCCTAAAGTTATATGAAAACAAACAGACTTTCACACAAACAAACAAGCGTGCGCACACACACACACACACACACACACACACTTGGATACTGCTGGATGGCAAAACAGCTGTCGTATCAGACTTGGTTTGCGTCTACGGTCTCCCTGTCAGAATGCATTGAGAACAGCAGTAACTGAATTAATCCACAACCAGGGGCCACTTGAGGCCAAACCAGCCACTCTCCAGAGCTCCATTCTGTCCATTCTTTCTCTCTCTCTCTCTCTCTCTCTCTTTCTCTCTCTCTCTCTCTCTCTCTCTCTCCCTCTCTCTCTCTCTCTCTCTCTCTGAATCCTAAAAAACACGCGAAGCCCAAGCTCAGTTTCATTTGATTAATCGACGATGAAAGAGGTAGAAACATAAATAAAAGCAGAGAGGCGCGTGCCCTCTATTCGTCCTTCACACACCGCACCGGCACGCGCGTGCACGAGCCGTGCAGTGTACTATACTACGGTGCGTTAGCGCGGGCGCGAGCGTGCGCGCTTTTTGGGATGCGCGGCACGTCTCGTGCAGCAGCGTTTAAGCGGTGACTCACACACGCGCGCGCGCGCACACACACACACACAATACTGGAACAAAAAAATGATAATGAATATAATAAATAAATAAATAAACAGCAGGAGGAAAAGAGGGGAAAAAAACATGGAGCAAAACACGAACGAAGATAAAACAACCGCAGGAATCTCTCATTTACGGGGTTTGTGGGAAACCGCCGGTACCGGTAGAATAGGGCTGTGAGCTGAAATGCGCGGGGAATAACGCTGCAGACCGTACTCCACAGAGCAGCGCTACAGGTCTCTACAAACTTCCAGCGCCTCGTGCTGCGTCGCTGAATGACCTCCCTGAATCTACACTGACTTACACTCGCTCTTAAAGCGGTGGACTACATTATCACCCGCATACAGGTCCATTCACAGTGTTCCTACAATATCCGCAGTGGTGTCCAGGAAGCACCCATTGTTGAATGAACACCTGCAGTGTGGGATAAACACAGAAAGTTTGGAGGAAGCGTTACAATCGGTGCAAAACGTTTATTCATTCATTCACTGCTGAAAAAAATAGTATTGTAAAAAAAAACATTGCCATTGTCGGATAAACACAGACACTGTTAACAAAAACACAACAAATGTTGAACAAACGACACAAATTAAACATCACTGCTGAATAAACACAACAAATAAACACCACCACTGTGGAATAAACAACTCTAAATAAACACCAGCAGCAATGGGTTAAACCAATATGGCGTCTGCCATGAATTAAGAAAGTGTTTAATGTACATTTGCACTGTCACATTCAGATCTGCAGTGCTGATTAAACACTTTTTTATTCCCGGTTAAAATCAACACAACATAGAACTCTTCAGAGGAACAGTGCAGAATTTATAATATAATTGTAGCCCTGAACACCACAGGTGTTATTTCAGCACTGAGGACCTCTCTCTGAAGGAAGATGTTTGGAGCTCGTCTGTTGTCTGTAGGGGACCCAACCTGCAGAGTAACAATAGCGCTCGCTTTAATGAGCCCTTAATAGTGTCTAAGCGCAAAAATGTGAGTCGAATTTAGTTCCACTGTGCAGCTTCACAACCGCATCACTTAATTATGGTGGAGAAACACACCACGCACTGCTGCATCTGGGCACGTCCCTCTGTTTCTTATTGATGCAGGGGGTTTTCAGTTACAGACACATTAATGAAGACAGGGTTGACAACCAGAAACAGCAACACGTGGTTAAAGCATTTTAAACAACTGATGCAATTGATTTCCCTGCCCCATGTTATTATATTATATTAAATGCCTGTAATATCGGCGTAGTTACACATTAATAACACATACAACAACAACAGCAATTTGGGATGTATTCATGAATTAGAAAAGCACAATTTAGAGAAGTACACCTCTATTGACTTCATTACGTACACATGTGCTTTTATAAGTGTTTTGAGATTTTTATGGTGTATATATAGATATGTAATTACATATGTATAAGTGTGGGAATTATTGCATTGATAATGCCTTTACATAAGCTGTGCTTGGGTCTTAAATGAGTAATAAATGAGCTGTTAGTCACAGTGATGTTGCATGTATTGTCAACATATTGTGGATTATGGATATTTTAAAAAAAAGAGTAGTAAATGTGTAGTTACATGCTTATTAGAGATGTTTTGATTCTTTATTAGAAGATTATTCATAGCTAGCTCTCCATGACACTCAGCAGGAGGGCTGCTAAATGTTGTCTGAAAAGCCACACAGAGGGGGTGCGTTCAGAAAGCAACAGCTAATATACTGCAATTCAATTCAATGTGATCATTAATAAATAAATAAATAAATAAATAAAGTCTGTTAATAAATGTGAACTATTATAGCATTTAACTACAGCTCATAATACGACAGCTTGGCGTATAGCTTTCTTTTTGTCTTTACCTCCTGCAACTAAATAAAACAAATGTCTATTTTTAGCGTTTTAAAAAACACTGGCCGGTTATGTCAAATTTTCAGAAATATATCCTTGTGTAAAGTTCAGAATTTGAAGGGAAATGACCAGTTTTTTTCCTCTGAATTTGCACCAATGATTACCATGCTACTGGTACCCCTCCCTCCTATTCATGGTAAGCCCCTCTCTAATTCCCAGCAGGAGGGTCGCCCCTTGGCCACAGGCCTAATCAACATGCTTGAGAAAGCTACAGTCAGTTTTACTGAAAGCTAATTGACTTGCAGCCACAACAACACATGCTAAAAGCGTTTTAAAAAGGCTGAAAGCAGCTGCAAGCAAATATGTCATGTTTTAATGAGCGACGCTCCATAGCCACATGACTCATACCTGACTGACCAAGCTGAACTGCAAAAGATTGTGTGGAACACTTTTTATTTTGATGCTATTGATGGCCTGGTGTTTGTTATTACTATGTAATTCCACATTAACAAAAGCTACATGTGTTGACAATATAACTACTGATGATATAATAACTGTTACAGATGGATTATAACTGTAGGTAATGCATATTGCCTTCTGTATTTACCCATATGTTTACACTAGCATGTGTTAAAAGCATTGTAAAGGGATCGAAAAGCAGCAGAAGAGACGCATGGCTCAAACTTGAATGGAAAATGCAGTTACACATACAATATCATAATAACAACAATATGGTTAACAGGAAAGTAGTTACACATTTTTATTATCTGTAACAACATTGTAATTACTGGTATTACATAATCAATTATTGTATGAATGAATTTCATGTGTTTATAAGAGTTTTCTTTCCCCACATTATTGCGTTTCTAATAACTGTGCTGTTAAATGTTGACCGCAGATGAATAAAAATTAAGTGTAGGTAAAGTTTATCGACTCCAGTATGCACTCATGTACTAGCGCAAGAATTTCTAAATAATAACAGCATACTTATGCAGTTACACATTTATAATTTGCTGATTACATCAATGTAACAACTGGTGATACCTTGTCACATCTTAGGTGTATCAATTTGTAGCTGTATTTACTAAAATATTTAGAGAAACATTAGTTTAAGTTTCTCTAATTACCGTGTCGTTACATGTTAATAACACATGCAACAACAATGTAACTCCTGGTGATGTATTGTCTGTTATAAATGTATTCCATATATGGCACTGGTAATGGATATCAATTCCAAATGTGCTCATGTATTAGCCCAAGGGTTTTATAATGAAAGTAGATTTGGCACAACTTTAGTCTATTAACTGTGTAGTTACACATTTATAACATATGTAACAATAACTACTAGAGTTTATATGTAAAGCATATGTGTATCAACTTCAGTATTTACTCACTGAAGACTATAGGTGTTCCCATTTTATTTTGAGTGCCTTTAATTACTGTGTAGGTATGTTATAGCAACACATGCAACAGCATTGCAACTCCGGACGATGTATTTCCTGTAAGTGGAAGATTCCAGATGAAGAATTAATAATGCACACCCTTATTTACTCATCTGTATATTGTCTGTTATTTGTTTTTTGATAATAATAGTAGATGTAGTACTACTTTATACTGTCCCTATTAACTGTGTAGTTACATTGTAATAACACGTGACAACACAATAACTGCTGGCAATGCTTCCCTGTAAAATTTTAATGTCAGTATGTAATGATATATTGTTGCTGTGTATTTAAGATTCCTAATAACTGAATAATTACATGTTAATAACACATGAATCAACGGTATGTTCAGTGATATATATTCCATGTTACAGATTGACTACTGAAGTATGTCTTAGTTGCAAATAATTCGGTATGTACTCATGTGTGTGAACAAAAGGGTGTGAAAAGCGTACTAAAAGGTAGCTGTAGCTGCCTGAAAGAGTGAAGCTCTACAGACTCATGACTCATACCTGAAAAGCAAAGGCAAACAGCTCAAAAGCAAAGCAAATATGCGCGGGAACCTCAGAGTGCTATGGATACCCCCCACTTATCACTAAGTGTCTCGCTTTGCCTTTGACACTCACCAGGGTCACCCCTCGGCCACAGGTCCGCTCGCGGAGGCGCGTGTCTCGCGGTGCGCGCTCAGATACCATGGTCGCAGTCCACGTCCCTGCATATGTACCACAGGATCACGTAGAGGATGAGTAAGATGGCGAAGATGAAGAGCGCGACCAGGACCGCCTTGGTCACGGGAGAGATCAGCGACTGCATATCACACGGCGATCCCGGCGCGCGGACACGCGATGACCATCGTGACCCGAACGGCGCGCGGAGCGAGCGGCAAGCGAGGCATCCACGCGTCCTGTAGCGGACCGGCTGGAAGAAGAAGGACGGATGAGGGAATAGAAGGAAAACTTTCTTTCCCTCCCTCGCTTTTTTCCCCTCCAGTCCCTTCAGCCCCTTGCTTTGATCCTCTGTTGCTTTCTGCTGCAGTGCCAAAGCACCACCGCGTTCCCCAGTTTGAGCACGGTCACAGCGCCCAGGCTCAGATCTGAGAGAGAGGGGGGGGGGGGGGGGGGGGTAGGAGTGAGAGATAGAAGAGAATGGGAGAAGGAGAAAGAGATGAAATAGACGGGGCAGAGATAAAGAGAAGAGAAAAAGGAGGGGGGAGATGAGATAAGGAGAGAAAGGGAGGGGAAGAGAAAGAATGAGACAAAAAAGAGCAGAGGAGATAGAAGAGGGTGATAGAATAGAAGCGATGGACAGAGAGAGAGAGAGAGAGAGAGAGAGGAGGGGGGATGGAATACGACAAGAGTGAGGGACAGGGAGCAGGGAGAAACAGAAATAGAAACAGAGAGAAAGAGAGCTAGAGAAGAGAATAAAAAAACAGAGCGGAAGGGAAAGTGACGGAATCAAAGTAGTGGAGAGTGAAAGGGGACAGAGGGAAAGAGAAGAGGTGGATAGAGAAGAAAGTCACGCAAATTGAGAGGGGGATAGAAGATGAAGGAAGGGAGAGAGAGAGAGAGAGAGAGAGAGAGAGAGAGAGAGAGAGAGAGAGAGAGAGAAATTTGGCGCACCGCGGTGCTGCACTGAAAGCGCAAAATGTTCGGCGCGCTGACTGCGTTGGAGGGATGGAACCACTAGAGGGCACAAGGACACAGAGCAGAGGGTATGAGGGCAACTCTAAGGGCAGAACTGGGGGGCAAATGAGGTAAGTATGACTAGGTTTACTACTTCTAATATTATTAGTATTCTATTAGGCCTAATTACACTAAAATATTATCATATTATGAATAATAACAAACAACTCTATTTACAATAGCACCTTGTTTAATACTAAATACAGTATGATATTTAAATTTAATGAATTAATAAACCTGACCACAACAAAAATTAGGGTAATTCCAATCATGATATCGTCTAAAATACAACAAATGACCAGTAATTATAACAGTTAATAAATTTCAGGCGATATTAAACGATCTGTTTCACTGTTTAATCCATGTTTATTTATTCTCTTCTTAACAGCTTATGGTTGGCTTCACATCATTTCAGACCTGTAGATCAGAGCTGTCTACTCAAGTATGGAGAGAAACACCTGTGGATTTTTTCAGATGTTCAACTCCAGTGACAGTTTTGGTGTGTATATATATATACATTGCACTTACCTATACAAAAATAAAGGAACATAAACAACTGTTTGTATTAAAAAGTCTTCTTATTGGCAGCTTTGGCTGGAAAGTAAAGACTTGAGTGAGTTTTGAACGTGAAAAAAAATCAATCCTGCCTTTCTTCTGAAATGAACGGTATTAATAGTACGTTGCAACAGCTTCTACTCTTCTGGAAAGACTTGAAACTTCACACACGAGGTTAGGTACCTGGTGCATACTCACCATCTGGACATTCTGGAAAAGTCCAGAATTGTCATCCATCCAATAGCCTTAGGCCTGGCTCCAAGGCTTGCTGTGTGGCACACAACAACACTGTGTATGTTGGCAAATTTGGGAAGCTGATATTTCTGGTGCAAATAACTGCATGATCCATTCAATACCAGCACAACACACACAGAAAAAGAAAAACTGCAGTGCTGACAATGAATGATCCAACACTGAAATATTTACCTGCTCAATGGTGGCCATGTTGGGATTCTGACCACTGAAGAACAAGGTGAAAATGGACTAACACAGTGTGCAGAACAACACGTGGAATATAGTAGCAGTACACAATGTACTTTTGTTAAAGTGTAGAATGCAGTTTTGGATCACAAACACCACTCCAATTCATAGCAGAAGTACAAGATGACATTCCATCATCACTCCAGGGAATGCAGTTCTAGCATCTGGATGTGGCTTTTGTGAACCGCCCCATGCTTTTCTATAGAGATCGAGCTGAACGCGTTTGAAAACTGTGGCCACTAAAAACTGTTGAACTATTGGAAACATGGAGAAGCTGCAGTAGCTTGAGTGGAAAGACAGGCCTGAGATAAACCAAGCAAACATAACATACTGAGAGAAAAAAAAGGACACGCCCGGTCCGATCTGAGAGCTGCGTGTTCCCTCACAAGGAATACTCTCAGCTATGATTCAGGAGGGTAGTTCTGTCACAAAGACACACCCTGAGGAACAGCAGCGGACTGAGTAACTCCTCCAGAGCTCTGGATGCTGTTCAGATAGAGCCTGACGCTACAAAAGTGCCGTGGTGTCCTTGAAACGTCTATTTTCTCTCAGAAACTTTCCAAGAACACAATTTGAGTCTGTTTTTCTGCAGCACCATGACTTCGTACTTGTGGATTTTAGTGTTGGCGAGTCTCGCGGGAACGAGAGCTCAAGGTAATGCTTGTACGTGCTGCTCGAGCGCTTGCTTACTTTCTGTGGTAAATATGTTGCTAACTTCATTAGCTCCCGCGTGGTTCGAAATTCGCTTAATTGTTTATATACGTTTCTGGAGTAAACGAACACAGTTTGCTGTGAGACGATGCCGTAGCGTGTAAACTGGTACAGGAACAGAAATATCGGCTCCAGTGTCGCTCATATACTCGCCTAACGTCCATAAACACGCAGAACACGTACTTCAGTCAACGTAACGCGTTAACACTGCGTTTACAACTAATGTTTAACAGTGTTTAAAAGTGACCAATACATGAATTACTTGTCCTTAAGCCTATTAAAACATTCAAGGGGTTCAGAGGGGTTTGATATCAAATTGTGAATGGAAGTTAAACAGACTACAATGGCTTTACATTGATAATGATGTCTAAAATGGAAAAAAGGTTTTATTTACTACTCCCAAAAATAATTACTAAACCTTTAGTGGTAAGACTGTTTCCATTTGGGGACTGTGTGGCTGCACAATGCTGTATTTCTCAAAATTCCATGGACTTAAAAAACTAATTTACTAAAAAACTAGTCATTAACGTCATGAATGAGAAAGGCGCATCATAATGTTTTAAAATCTCTAAATCGATATCGTGGTACACCGATATAAACGACACCCTCAGTCAGCCCTAGGAAAACCTCACATGCTCGCTCTATGAGTCATCCATGGTTGATTCATAATGGGGCAAATTGCTTTGAAAAGTGTTGGCACCGCGTGATACTATATTTTAAGCCAAGCCTTTTAGCCCTAGTGGCTTGCGTTCAGGATCATCTCACAAATATATGTACATACCTCATGTCCTACTTTTAAACTTTCAAACTCATCTAACATATATATACACACACACACACACTTTACAAGTTGGGAGTATGGTGGGAGTGGGGGTTGTATCCTATTTTTAGCCTCATGAAATGCTTTGGGTGTCTTATGTACACAATAGCAGGCAGCATGCGTGGTCATGCTGGACCCTAAGCTTTTTCTAACCTCCTTTTGAACACTTAAACAGGTAGTTTTTATTACTGTTCATTTAAAACAGATGTAAACAATCTCTCTTCCAGTTAAAGGAAAATTAGATTTGGGATTTTTCAGCTCCTGGGGCTCCTTTTAGTGTAATTCAGTTTTCACAATCTCTGCTTAAAACAATGGGGAGGGCGGAGAGGTGGTTCCCCATCGTCCTCTAAAGTTTACATAGTGCAGTTTCTTCAGTGCTGAGGCAATACAATGCAGATTTAAGTATATTAGTCCATTTCATGTAAAAATGCATCATCAGATAATGTTAAATATGCTTTTTCTCTAAATCATATCTGTCAGATCCGAACCATACCCCATTCAGTTTTTATAAAATTGCCAGTGACATTATGAAACATTATAATCACACACCCCTAATTACTATGCACTGGTTATTGTTGTTTATATGTAGTGGTGCAAATATGTCTTTCCGTAGGTGTTCTTCGGGCCTATAGAAGTGCTGATTCTAACTCTTTTGTTATACAACATAACATCGTATCCCATTGTATCCCATTGAGGACTGGAATGAGAATACACCCATTTCTGAGTTACATTGTCACGTTGCTCCCTATTGTTTCTTATTTTGCGCTTACTCTGCAAATATACACTGTATTCTTGAGTGTTTACAAATATAAGGACTTTCCGGAGCAACAAATGATATGTTATCAGACCTTTACAGGGATTTAAATATAATAGTATACTGGGTTTGCCCACTCTTTATATAAAACCTGATGTAGATTGTAAATATTACAACGTTAATGTTTCATACCCTCAGTATGTGGTATGTTGTATTGTTGTCAGAAGGCATTTACTTATATGAACTTATTCACCCTAAGGTAAGAATGTGGTGTGACCCGTTCACACTGAAGTTATAAGGAGTGTTGTAGCCAGCATGGCTTTTTTTTGGAATGAGGCCCAAAACATGGAAGTCAGAAATAAACAAATATCTGTCTTAAAGGCACTGTAATGGACACAATCAGGTGAGTCCTAAGGGATGAAAAGAAGCTGGAAAATGATTGTATACGAATGAAATAAGTATATTTATGTGGGACATGGGACATTTCAAATCCCCCATTGACACCATCCTGTGGCATTTTCCTCTTGTTTAATAACGGTTAGCCACACACAAAATAATTAAAAAATGTTGTCTGAAGTGTAACATTAGAGAAGTCTATTCCGCACCCTGTGTTCTGTACTTTCTTCTCGTGACAGGCAGACTTTCCTCTTCCTGTGTTGCCGTGACTGCAGCATGCTGCCCAACAAACCGCAGTTGCTCTGTCGTGTGGCACGGCCTAAAATGTTCCTCAAAATAACCTGCTACTCACCGCGTACAGTCACTTTGATAGGTTTTGTTGTAATATGTCTAAAGAATTACCACCTTAAATGCCCTTAAAGCAAAAACCAAAAGAGAGATCCTTGCAAACATGCAAATAATTTAATGAATTCACTTTGAAACAACAGTTTAAACGATTAAATGATGAATACAGGGGTCTGTATAAGCCTGGACTACCTGCCTTTTCCCTACCTTTAAATTCCCCTGTGTTTGCCCTAGTGTCTGTGTCATAAAACTGGAAAATATAGATACGTTAGTGAATGTATAAGCATGGTTCATATTGTAACCGATACTATATTACATTATTATTATTATTGTTGGAAGCGGGACTGTGTACGTACCCACATGTTACAACATACTTCACCATGCCATTGAGACAAAACTGAGACGCAAATAGTACTTTGTCATGCCCTGATATGATCATACAGTGAGGATAAAGGGAATAAGAGGCCATTGGGACCACCAGAGTGTAGAACACGATTTCAGCATGTGACTGTCCATTCAGTATTTTATAAGGTGCAACTCGGGTTGAAAAATCTGTTTAATATGTGGCCTCCAAATGTTTGCAACCTTGATATTAGGGTTTATTGCCATAACATATACGTTTTGTGAAATGGAGAAGTGATTCTTCAAGAATTGGGGAAATTGGCACTACTCATTTAACTCATTCATGCTCATCTTTAAGAATTAAGAGAAGGTTTAACGAAGCAGTCATTTACTTCGATATCAAATTATCTTTATGGACGGTTTATGAGTGTTTCACCAAATACAGCCTTACGTGAGAAATAACTAAACGAACGAGAAATAACACGCCGTGTTCCTGAGAAAAACATTTTTTCGGGTGAGTTTACTGTTAAATATACAGTCCACTCAGGTAATAACAACCTGGCCAACAGGATGTTGATATTTACAATAAACTGGAAATATTAGCTTTAATGCAATGTTATTATGAGAGATTTTCAACAGGATCTCTATCTCTATCTCTCACATCTACAGTAAACAGTAACACATGTCCCTTAGGATAGAAATGATAGAAATCACACGGACCAGAAGCATGATAGAAGTTTGGATGTTTGCTGAATTCTGTAAATAAAAAATTCGAAAAGCTATGATTAGCTCCATTTAAAAATATACAGCCATTACATTGTAACTCCACTAATCTTAGGGTGAAACAGAGGCATGAGAGCATGTCTTATCAGAGTAGTTTTATAAAGCACTGTGGCAATTACAGGTGACTTTCAAATGGTACTTACTAAGTATATAGTGATTATCGTGTGTCATAATCAACGCTATGCCACAGATGTGTGTGGAGGCCTGTTTCTGCCTGAAATCCAGTCACTTCTTTATTATTTATACCAGGCCCTTTATGACTGTTTAGACTTGCGACTTGCTGAATGAAATGTGAACTCTGGATTTGCCTACAGCTTAAGATAAAGATTCACACCTCATGAGTCAAATTTTTTTATATATTTCGCTGTAAATGGAGAAGTGAGTTCAGTGGTTCAGTGGGGGTGGAAGCACAGATGTTCTCTCTGCTCTGACTGCAGGAAAGTGGCTTCTGTAGATGCGACGGGAAGAGATTAGCTCTGAAACGTATTGTAGTAGGAGGGTAGGCAGAGCCCCACCTAGTTAAAAAGAGCATTCTCTAGTTTCATTTCTGACTCAGTGTTTAGTCACATCAGTTATGAGTAGATCACAATAACAACAAAACATCACCCTGGCAACTTCTCACACCGAACATACACTGCCATTTTGCGTTAATGTTACATATATATAACTGACAACAGACAGTGTCGCTTCTGAACAACGCCGGGGTTTAAAAAGGAAAGAAGGACGTGCAGCTGGTGTTGTATAATGCAGATCTGAATCGGCTTTGCTGTTTTTGTCATCAATGAAGCAGTCTTATTTTGGGAACGAGTCGCTTGTCTTAGTTCAGTGAATGAAAGCTAACAAGCCTGCAACTTCTAGCCTCAGTCGACCAAACAGCTTGACACTAAAGGGTGTTTTGAATGGCATTTGAATTATGAAGGGTGTATGCGAGGAGTGCATTTCTTTCAATACATTCATAGTCTAAGGTGGAGCATGCCTAAATGTCTAGATGCCTGCCTAGGCCTCCTTAAGTGGCATTCATTTTGTAGCTTTGCATTGTTCTTTACACTATTTTTTTCAAGACAGTTTATTGACCAGGTGTAAGTCCCAGATCAGTTTAAATAGTATGTTGTGCAGGGCTTAGTGGTAGACATGACCTAACAAGTTCAGGTCATCGGTAAAGGAATTTGTGCAGAAAATAATGCAGAGAGCCGTGAGCCCTAGCAGCAGATCACAAGCTGCATGTGTTCAATGTCGTACAACAAAGTTATTGGTTCTAAACTGTTTTAGGCTTAAATATGTAGAGGTCTGCTATTTAAAATGGGTTTAGGACCTGTACAAACTTCTAAAGTTCTGAATTAAGTGTTTACAATCAACAGTCCATGCACGACTCCACCCTGATCTGTAGTTTCATCTTCTACTGTGTATATATACTGTATATCTCATAACCATGAAGTTAAACCACTGTTTTTGGTCTACCAGGCCTTGCGTGGTTGTAGGGGATTTCTATTTCTACAGGTCTTTAAGTCATTTGTTGAACAGCTTTCCACTCCTGTTTTCCATTTGTGTTGATATTCCCCTTTCCTTACGAAAGTGGAAACTAGTATCTAAGCCCTAATAACATCTAATATCTGGGTAGCAGAGCATAATGCTATATATATATATAGTCCAGTGTAATCACTGCATTTCCTAAAGCTGACAGTTCAGTGTTGGCGAATGACCTTTAGCTTGTGTACACGATTAGCCATGCTAACATATTTAGACCTCTTTACGAGAGTTACCCTCCCCCACAGCAAATAGGCATTCGCATTTGGAGCTGTGTTTCTGTGGAGATGTTCTCATCTGTTTTTGGTTTATATGGTCTACTTTTTTATGGCCCAGCAAAAAAAAAATAATGGCATCATTTGTTTTTGTTTTTTTCGTTTCCACTGGGCTCTTCGGAAGACCAAAAACATGCAACCGTCACATTCTCAGTTCACTAATCGGACGATTTATTTTGCCAAATTTGATCATTTAAAAGCAATTCCTGACAGTAGATGGCATCTATAATAAAGAAAGTTTTCGAAATAGTTCTTGGTTTGTTCGGTTCCAGGAAAAACATTCAGTGGTCAATAACATTTTGTTGAGGTGCTTTATTCTTTGGAAAAGGATTTTTATGCTCATTGAAAGTAGCCATACATCCAAAGTAAAAGTCAATCCTTTTTATTTTTAAGAGCGTAAATGAAAGTACATAGCTTTTTATTTTTATATTTTTAAATAATTATATACTTATACTAGGGGCGGCACGGTGGCGCAGCAGGTAGCGTCGCTGTCTGTGAGGAGTGTGGTGTGTTCTCCCTGTGTCTGCGTGGGTTTCTTCCGGGTGACTGTCTGTGAGGAGTGTGGTGTGTTCTCTCTGTGTCTGCGTGGGTTTCCTCCGGGTGACTGTCTGTGAGGAGTGTGGTGTGTTCTCCCTTTGTCTGCGTGGGTTTCCTCCGGGTGACTGTCTGTGAGGAGTGTGGTGTGTTCTCTGTGTCTGCGTGGGTTTCCTCCGGGTGACTGTCTGTGAGGAGTGTGGTGTGTTCTCCCTGTGTCTGCGTGGGTTTCCTCCGGGTGACTGTCTGTGAGGAGTGTGGTGTGTTCTCCCTGTGTCTGCGTGGGTTTCCTCCAGGTGACTGTCTGTGAGGAGTGTGGTGTGTTCTCCCTGTGTCTGCGTGGGTTTTCTCCGGGTGACTGTCTGTGAGGAGTGTGGTGTGTTCTCTGTGTCTGCGTGGGTTTCCTCCGGGTGACTGTCTGTGAGGAGTGTGGTGTGTTCTCCCTGTGTCTGCGTGGGTTTCCTCCAGGTGACTGTCTGTGAGGAGTGTGGTGTGTTCTCCCTGTGTCTGCGTGGGTTTCCTCCGGGTGACTGTCTGTGAGGAGTGTGGTGTGTTCTCCCTGTGTCTGCGTGGGTTTCCTCCGGGTGACTGTCTGTGAGGAGTGTGGTGTGTTCTCCCTGTGTCTGCGTGGGTTTCCTCTGGGTGACTGTCTGTGAAGAGTGTGGTGTGTTCTCCCTGTGTCTGCATGGGTTTCCTCTGGGTGACTGTCTGTGAGGAGTGTGGTTTGTTCCCTCAACATTGGTAGGTGGATTGGCACTCCGTGGTGTGAGTGAATGTGTGAGTGTGTGTGTTGCCCTGTGAAGGACTGGCGCCCCCTCCAGGGTGTATTCCTGCCTTGCGCCCAGTGATTCCAGGTAGGCTCTGGACCCACCGCAACCCTGAACTTGATAAGGGTTACAGATAATGGATGGATACTTATACTAGGCCTACATTATTGCCTATAAGGATTCTATATGGTACTAAAAATATTTAATTGGCTTGTAATTATAGTGTAACTTTTTAAATGCTAAATAGAAATATTTAAGGATTTTTTAAGGAACCATATTCATCAGAATAAAAATTGGCATAACCTTGTATTCATACGGTTTGTTGACTGGAGAACCACTTTAACCACTAGACACATCTAACAAATCACAGCATAATAGCTTTAGTAACACAACCCTGTTTGTGTGAAGTGCACTTTCTGAAAAGGTACAGTACACATTATTGGTCACTAAAGGTACAAACAGTGTAAATGTACCTTTTAAAGCTACAACAGTGGTTTCAAAGTTGTGTTTCCTAAAGGTACATTACATTCTCTTCTCCAGAAGGTGAGGTGAATATCTGTAGTCTTTTTATTATACAACTGTGTAAAATATA
Organism: Hoplias malabaricus; assembly: GCF_029633855.1. Classification (NCBI taxonomy): domain Eukaryota; kingdom Metazoa; phylum Chordata; class Actinopteri; order Characiformes; family Erythrinidae; genus Hoplias; species Hoplias malabaricus. The sequence continues at coordinate 69,942,261 of NC_089801.1, forward strand.
AGAATGAAGATGAAATGGGGCGTATGAAATCAACACAATTTTTAAATCTATAATTATTATAGAATAAAGTACAATTAGGTTCTTAATTAAAGGTACTAAATGTGTTCCCTTGAGGGTACCACCACAGTGAGAGTTTTTCTGACAGTGAAATAACTGCTTTTTGTAATATTCTCTCTCTCTCTCTCTCTCTTTTTTTTTTTTTTTTTTTTCTCCCCAGACTTTGATCTTAGCGCAGCTTTAGGTAAGTTACAATAGCCTTGATATTGAGCCTTATTACATTTTATATAGCCAAAGGACGTTTGGACTGGGGCACTTAAGAATTTATAGGGGCTCTGGTGAATGTGCACTTTCTTGAAAAAATAAAGCAAAAAAATAAATCTTCTCAGTTTTTGAGCTTGTGTTGTTAACACCTCTTTAAGTAGCTAACATATATATAAAGCCAGTGTTAATGTAAGTTGTGTAAATGTAATGAATGCCTTTACTTTAATGCTGTAATAAGTATTTTGATTATAACGTTATAAAGTGTAAACTGGGTCAAGTGATGCCTTTAATATTAAAAAAATAGTGTGACATTTACAGCATCCTGTTTTTCAAAGTCATTTAAAAGCTGATACCACCTTTCCTTGTGGATATGAACAATTTTAAAGGAATAATTTAAGGAAACATCAGGTGTACACACTAGTGTCCGGTTTCCTTGGGTGTAATAGGCATCTAAGATTAGTTTAGTTTAGTTTGTTGTGTGAAAGTATTAGGGTCCTTATGGTCTGGTGGTGGCCTACGTGCTGTATGCTGGCCTTCTTTTTTTTTATATTTTTATTACTGTGTTATCAAATAAGTATTGATTGTGGTATTTTCTCTTCAAGATCCAGATCCAACTCCAGAACCAGGTAAACATTTTCCTATATCAAGTCTCTTTATGAACAGTTTTGACAATTTGTGTTAGAAAGCTGATGTGTGTCAGTGTGTGTCAGAAATGTAGATTTTGTTCTTTTTTTTCCCCAAACATCATGTTTGTGATGTTGTGCACTTTTAAAACTGTTATAAACAGAAATAAATTGTAGGGTGGAAACAGTACCAGTACCAATTTGAAAAATTAATCAAGAGCAAACAATTTCTGCCATAATTTGGCCTGTCTGTGTTTATTAACACATATGTACAGGGTGGGCCATTTATATGGATACACCTTAATAAAATGGGAATGGTTGGTGATATTAACTTCCTGTTTGTGGCACATTAGTATATGGGAGGGGGGAAACTTTTCAAGATGGGTGGTGACCATGGCGGCCATTTTGAAATCGGCCATTTTGGATCCAACTTTTGTTTTTTCAATGGGAAGAGGGTCATGTGACACATCAAACTTATTGGGAATTTCACAAGAAAAACAATGTTGTGTTTGGTTTTAACATAACTTTATTCTTTCATGAGTTATTTACAAGTTTCTGACCGCTTATAAAATGTGTTCAAAGTGCTGCCCATTGTGTTGGATTGTCAATGCAACCCTTTTCTCCCGCTCTTCACACACTGATAGCAACACCGCAGGAGAAATGCTAGCACAGGCTTCCAGTATCTGTAGTTTCAGGTGCTGAAACTACGTTAAAACCAAGCACACCATTGTTTTTCTTGTAAAATTCCCAATATGTTTGATGTGTCACATGACCCTGTTCCCATTGAAAAAACAAAAGTTGGATCCAAAATGGCCACCATGGTCACCACCCATCTTGAAAAGTCCCCCCCCCCTCCCATATACTAATGTGCCACAAACAGGAAGTTAATATCACCAACCGTTCCCGTTTTATTAAGGTGTATCCATATAAATGGCCCACCCTGTATATTGTTATTAATATTTTAGTTTATTTAATAACAAAGATATCTGCACGGCCAGGTATTGCAAAACCAAAATGGAAGGGTATTTCAAAAAAGGAAGGGAAGAAAATAAAGGATCCAAGCCAATAGCCATTCCCCTGAATCAAATGTTAATTAACCTACATTCATTTAGAATGAGTGTCTGTTAGCTAACAAAACACAACCGGCCAAACAGTGTTCTCATGCCAGCATGCTGAGCCCCAGTGATGATCATCTATTTAATCATTTCTTATTCCTGCAGAAAAGAAACCCCCCAAGAGTGGAGGAGACGGTAAGGCACACTTCCTATTAGTGTTGGGTGATATGAGCACAAATCAATATCATGATTAATTGTGTATTTTACCATGATTACGATTAATGAACGATTATATTTTTTTTTGTGTTTTTGACCCTCGTAATCCAGTGAAGAGATATGTACTGTAAATATGCTCCAGTATTAAATTTGGGATATTTTTTCCAGTGTTGCTGGGAGCTTGTTCCTCTCTTGTTTTGGTCATGCTATAGTCGCTGAAAGTGTTTTTTTTCTCAGTGTTTATATTTGGCTTCTTTTTGTTCAGTGTCTAAATTAAAGTCAAAACACAACACGCTGTGTTTTTCATTGGTACAAGCTGCTTGAGTCGCTCGGTTGGCCTCTGCCTTTAGGTTCTCCTACATTTTGATTCCATGTGGCAGATAGGGTCAGAATCATGTGAATACTTTGTGGTAGTGTGGTTTTAAAGGGACAGTATACAAACACAGTAGGGACATAACAGAATAAAAAAACTGTTAAAAACATTAATATAATCAATATAGACAAGATTATTCCAGTTAGAAGTTCAGAATCTGACACTCTGCACACCCAAGAATGCAGTCCAATCAACACAGCACATTCCACCTAATGCTCTGCATCAGGCAATGACTGCATCAGACACTAGGGGGTTCACCAAGGATAGTACCAATCCATATGTGCACTTAACCTCCATGTTTTTGGACGGAGAAGGAAACGGGTGACCCCAGAGGAAACCTGCGCAGACACAGGGAAAACATTAAACCCAAGATTCCAGCCCTGAGAGGTGAACGTGCTAACCACCAAGCCGCTGTGCAGCCCACGTATCCTGATACACAGCCATTCACTCATTTTCTCCTACAAACCGTCAAACCTGAAACCATAGACTTTTCAAGGAGCCCTGGAATGCTTTCATTGATTTACTGTTAAAATGCCTGGATGGACTGGGGCATGCTTCTTGTAAATGTGATGTGTATGAAGGCATCTTGGGGTTTGTCCTGTGCAAATCAGGTTTCACCACTTCTTTCAAATCCACACTCATTTATGCACAGTTGTTAATTAAAAAAAGACCAACAAATTACTGTATATACCTTCATGACATTTCTAACATAATGTCTGTCTGTTTTCTCCCAGGTTTGCTTGATCTTGGTGATGCCCTCGGTCCAGGTGTGTATCATTTCTACATTTTTAATGCAGTCTAATGTGAAGTTTGCATGTCCCTGGTATATGTGCACCCCCCAGACTGAAATTATTTCAGATCACTTTGGTTTATCAGAAAAATGCATCGTTGAAGCCTGTTGCTGGTAAAGCATTCGTTCGGTTAATTTCTATTTAAAAAGGAAACATGAAACAAAAACAGTATCTTTTGACCAGGGTTATGCTAAAAGTACCTGTGCCTGAGTAGTAGATGTTTGTTTACCTTTTACACCTTATTATGTTTCAGAAAAAAGATAATATTTCATGAGGGATATGTTCATTTTTGCAACTCTTATCTTGTAGACACACCAAGTGAGCCGTCAAAACCTGCAGGAAACCCATCTAAAAGCGGAGGTACCAGTAAGACCCCAAATCATCATGCATGGAAAATTTTCCTTAGAATTTCTTGAGAAAGCCACCAAATGATTTAGTCTATTAGCTGATTGGTGCCAAAACAAGCAGGACCTGTTCCAGTCATGCAAACGAGATCAACTCCGCTCCTGCCTTTCACACTCCTATAGATTTAATTAACCCTTAAGCACCGTAGTATCATCATTCATATTACTGCTAATTAAAGAATTTAAGATATTGTAAACACAAAGTGTTTGTTTTTTTGGTTAATATGTTCACTACAGATGACAGACAAATCCATATACAGAAACTGCAGATGTGACGAAACTCCCTTTTTGTGCTTGAATTATTATCTATCTAGCTACCTGTCTCAAACCCTTTCAACACTTTTAGTGTTAAATTAACACTATAATTTAACACTCTCAGTGTTAAGTTAACACTAGTAGTGTTGATTTAACACTGGAGAATTTGCTGTGTGGGCCATTTATATGGATACACCATAACAAAATGGGAATAGTTGGTGATATCAACTTCCTGTTTGTGGCACATTAGTATATGGGAGGGGGGAAACCCTCAATGGGACCCTCTTCACATTGAAAAAACAAAAGTTGGATCCAAAATGGCCGCCATGGTCACAACCCATCTTGAAAAGTTTCCCCCCTCCCATATACTAATGTGCCACAAACAGGAAGTTAATATCACCAACCATTCCCATTTTATTAATGTGTATCCATATAAATGGCCCACCCTGTATTTTAATTATATATTAAATGGCGTTAACTCTGCAGTTGTCATATTTGACATTTATTATTGATAGGATTGAGATTCTAAATAATTTGAAAAAGCCAGCTGTTGTTTCTAATTTCTAAAGATGTTATGACAATGGGCCGATTGAAATGCGCCTTGCTATATTGCCCAAGTCTCCCTTGAAAAAGAGATTTAAATAAAGGTTCAAAGAATTTAAAAAGCAAACACTCACAGTGTATATAAAGTTAATATATCTTTTCTGTAAAAATAAAATGTATACGTTCAGAGTAGCACTGATGGAGGTGCAGTAGTGGCTGATACAGAGAGATTTTCTGCCTGTTGATGTATTCATTTCCTTTGTGTTGTGCAGTAGGGTGTGATATCACAGTATAGCCTTAATTTGATCTAGGCTTTGATCATTATCTCAGGTGTGTACTGGCTTTGTGTTTGATTGACAGGCGATTTTAACATCTTGGATGGCATTGATCAGGGCAGGAGTGGCTTTATTTGATGATGATGATGATGTGTGTATGTGTGTGTGCATGTCCCTAAGTCCCTAGGAATGTGTGTAAGAGACGATGAATGTGTTGCCTCTGTCTTACAATTCAAATTAAATTGAAAAATTCCATTTTCCTTTTAGATCAAAAGAAACCAGCTGGAGATAAATCACACACACACAAATGACTGACAGAGGGAATTTCCAGATTGTTTGTGTTTATTTATAAAAAGACAATAATAGCATAAAAGAAGCATATGGTAGTGAATAAGACTCCCACATGGACACAAGCATGTGACCTTTATGTCTTCAAAAGAAAAACCTTCCTTTCAGTCCTGACTGGGTTTAATGGAACCCACAATTTGAGTTTAACAGCATAAGAGACAGCCTTCTCTTTGCAAACCTTTGCACTGCCAAAAAAAGTAGAATATAATTATGAGTAATAATCAATACAGTAACAACAATTTTGCTCTATGTGCTTGGACCCCTAACAACATGCATATACTCTATCTACAGATCCAAATAAACCAGCAGACCCACCCAAAAGTGAAGGTATGGACAACGTTTTTGTTTTTCTTAGTCTCATTTTCATTTGGCGACAAAGTTTGAATTTTATATAGGTACCAATTTGTACGTATATAGGTTTTGCCAGCAACGATGTGATAAAAACGTTGAGCTAGTTTGAAAAACAAGTTGAATTCAAGTTTTCTGCTCAGTAAGAATATCAGAACATCTGATTTAATATAGTTACGATTTATGAGATTAGATTAATTAGATTGAATACTAAACCTCCTCCAGGGGAAATGTGAAAGGAGTGAATGTATGTCAAATGTCATTTTTATATGAATGAGAAAATATTATATGCTTCCTATGTATGTTAATGTTAAAGAAACACATGAAAAAATTCTATTGATTCATTCATCGTCGACTGGAGCTTTAGAATTTTAAATTTGAACAAAAGCTGAAGACATGTCACTCTCTGCTGCTTTGTTGGTTTAGGTGGTGAATTTAGTTTAAATGATGCAGTTAGCGGTGACTACAAACCCGATCCAAGTGGTGGTGGTGGAGGTAGATATACGACTTTCTTTTCTTCATATTTCTTTCCCAGTGACTGTATAAAATGAATGTCTGATCATGTACAGGGTGGCCCATTTATATGGATGCACCTTCTTAAAATGGCAATGGTTGGTGATATTAACTTCCTGTTAGTGGCACATTAGTATATGGGAGGGGGGAAACTTTTCAAGATGGGTGGTGACCATGGCGGCCATTTTTATGTCGGACATTTTGGATCCAACTTTTGTTTTTTCAATGTGAAGAGGGTCGTGTGACACATCAAACTTATTGGGAATTTCACAAGAAAAACAACGGTGTTTATTCTTTCATGAGTTATTTACAAGTTTCTGACCACTTATAAAATGTGTTCAAAGTGCTGCCCATTGTGTTGGATTGTCAATGCAACCCTCTTCTTCCACTCTTCACACACTGATAGCAACACCGCAGGAGAAATGCTAGCACAGGCTTCCAGGATCCGTAGCTACTGTTACCTAATACAACAGGACTGTTTTAGCAAAACTAGCTCTCTTTCATGAATCAGAACCAAATGGACATCTGCGCCACAAGACATCTGGAGGATGGAAGAGAGAGAAAGACAGAAAACCATGGTTACCAGTGTAAATGAATGCCACATGTTGAGTTGAGTTGTGTTTGGTTGAATCCCATTCAGGGTGTCACCCTGCTCAGCTGAACTCGAGTAACCTTTACTGAGAGTAGGGCGGAGTCTGCTCAGTTAACCACACTCACGCAGTGCCGGCCCTTTTTAATGGCCCAGAGCAGCTATGCTTTTAAAACACCAACACAATGTTCTCCTTTTCTGCTGAGTGTGCTTCTGTAGCAAAGCTGATTTTAAATTATTTATACAATTTATACACACACTGCGCTTCCAAAGTTTGATATATATATATATATATATATATATATATATATATATATATATATATATATATATATATATATATATATTGTCAGTAATAAACATTGGGTTACACTGATTGCTGTCCAAATTGTTACCCGTACAGGAGAAGGACCCCCCCCCCCCACAACAACCTCTTTACTAATAATATGATATAGGAAGAGACCTTATTCCAAGAAAAGTTTGAACATTTATTTTGGTCCATTTTACACAATACATAGGAAACCCCCTGTTCAAATTATATTGGTAAATAATAATAATAATAATTGGGAGACATGATTATGCAACAGGTAGTTCCTGAGGTTGTGGGTTCGAGCCCCGCTCCGGGTGACTGTCTGTGAGGAGGAATGAATGACTAAACGAATAATAATACTTTTTTTTTGGTCATCAACAACATAACGAGTCCCATAGTGTTTCATTGGAGCTTCTCAGGTTTGAGACAATTAGGCAGTCAGCTAAGAAGAAAAATCACGACAACAAAGACATTGTAGGAGTTTAGAACAAAGCTATGGAATGTGTGTGGGTTTCAGAGAAGGCCGGTCACAAAAGAATCATAGCTCTATGGTTTCACTTAATGAACATGTTTTGATGTGTGTGAAATGATTTGAAATGTATGAAATACATTAAAATCAATTCAATATATTTAATTCAGTAATTATTGTGTGTGTGTGTGTCTACAGCACGTTCAGGAGGAGAAGGACAACCCTATGACACTCAGGGTATATATTAAACACTTTTCAAAATAATCTAATTACGTCACATTCATTAAAAACGACTCACAAAGTGCTGTAAACAAAGCTGTATTCTTAACTTATCATTCAGAGCAAACCTGAAATTAAAATGTCATGAAATGGTTTTAAGGAGCTCACTGTTATGTTGGGGGGGCTGGGGCAGGTTGGGATTCACTAGCCGTATGCAACAACTTTGGACAGTTACTTTGTAACACACCTCTTACATGGTGTGGCAGTTACATTTCTGCAGCCACCATTTTAAACAGAAGAGCAAATTCAAATAAGAAGTTTCAAATAATTATCCAGAGTCCACTATAATTGTATAATCACAACCACTATAATCACTAGTCTGACCTGTTCTTCTGTGGTGCTGCTACTGCAAGTTCAGCTCTGTGCAGACGACTGTGCTCCCAGTCATAGCCGTGATGTTTTTCAGCAATCTCACTGTTGTGTAATGCTTGCGTTTCACTAAATCCTTCCTCTGCCTCAGATTTAAATTTCTGCTCTTTCTGGATAATGAGAGGAAACTGTTTATCTTGAACACTGGTTTGGCCGTGCTCGTATAAATTCCACTATGAAATGCTCACTAGATATTTTCCTGCTATGAGAAGCTCATATTTAATGATAGGTTCAAAGCAAACATGTAAACTATCTATAGATTTATGTGTGTGTATGGTCTAATGCCTCCCTTAGCGTGACTCTGCTGTTATGCACTAACATCTGTTAAATGTGTTTGTTCATTTCTTTTTCTGTTCAGGTGATGAGGGACAATCTCAAGGTAAATACACAATTTCAGAATACAATACAAAGTTTTGATATATAAATATTGATTTGGCTGTAGATGTTAGTGCAAAATAACATTTAAAATCCTCACATATAAAATTAGACTTTGAACCTGGACGCTTTAAGAAAATAAGTATAAAAAAGTGCATGTTCAGAATGATGCCCATATTATTTACTAATGTGTTTAAAACCATAGAAGGAAAAACAATCGTGAGCCACAGACCAGTAATGTTTAACAGTCTTTTGTGTGGAACAGTTGTTTTGATTGTGTTTGGACTAAAGGGAGCAGTAAACTGCTGGAAGTTGTGTTGAAAGCTGCTGTGTCCTTGGGAGTGTGGAAGGAAAAGCATCATAAAGCGCTTGGTGTTGGGTAACCTTGCTCAACAGACTGTACCGCATCACTGTTGTCTCCATGGGAACTGTTTTGTTGGAGTGTCATTGTCCACGTTCCCATCTCTGTAGAGTTAACGTGGCTATGCTAGCGGCCCAGCTGTGTCTGTTTCTGATCTGGGAGCAGGAAGCTCATTACAGTCTGACTGCTGAGGCCTAACACTGCTAACGCGCTACTGGCAGCACTCACCAAATACAAAGTGTTTTCAAACCTTCAGGCTTACATGAACAGAAGTAGCCTTACTGCAGGAAGAATTATATCTGCAGTGAAAACCCTCTCTGTCATGAGAGTGCAGATGTAGTTTCTGTATTTGCGTTTTTGTTTAAGTAATATAAAAGCCTAAAGTGGTTTAAGGTTATAGTTTTCTCCAGTATATTCAGTTCGGTAAATGAATACAAATCTTCCATAAAAAACCAAATTGTGCTTTTGCAGAAGTAAATATTTGCTAATTATAAATTTGTTTTATACAAAGTTCTTACATTACATTTGTACAGAAAATTCTACCAGAAATACCCAAATATTGGCATATTACTTGTTAAAATTTTGCATGCTTATAAATCTATTTTTATGTACATATATTGAAATTTAGCTAATCAAAACCCTACAGCAATCAGGACCCAACCGTTAACAATGAAGTTCCTCATTGGAACTGCATTTTGAATTAAACTTAAGAAGATAACCAGTCAGAGTGGAGTTTGTACTAGCCGTAAAGACAACATAACATAGTTTGTACTATTCCATTGGATAGAGAGAGGTTGGAAATGGCAATTATAACAGATTTTGGTACGAAAAAAAGTATTGATTTGAATTACCTGTTTCATTGAAAAAAAAAGCAAGATGTGTTCATGTAATTTGTAAATTACAGTTAATTTCAAAGCTGTTTTAATATACGTTATTAGGAAGTTAATTGGGTTGAAACATTTGAACTGTGTGGCTCCAGTGAATCGTTCATTGTTGTTTACAGAAAACACTACATTTACGCTAAATTGTAATTGGTAGACTGTAATTTAGCTGTGGAAGGGTGTGGTGCAGAGATAAGAGGTAATCAAATTAGGCAGAAGTCGGACAAGTCCAAAAACATAAAGACATATCCAAGCCTGTGGTGTAAGTATTAGTTTGGGTACTTTCTGTTTCTTGGGGAATAGAAAGCATGTAGGATATGGTTAACGTCGGTAACTATAACAAAGCCAAGCTGCTGTAGTTGTGATGACTAAAGTGTCCCACAACTCTTACAAAACCTTGATCACATCCAACAGACAGAAACAGTTACTCAGATGGTCTCATGCTTTACTGCCAGTACTCTTCAAATTTAAGCTCACAGAAAGGGCTCTGGTGAGACAGGATTTAGGAGAATGAGTTCTGGTTCCCCTAAGAACCATACAGTTTATGGATCCATGAAGGAATGTTTAGGGGAAAAATATAAGTTACACATACAAGTCAATTAGAAAGACCTGTGAAGCTAATGTTGCTAAAACTAACAACACTAGAAGTCAATATTTACCCATTGTTTTTCTAAAATACCTGCCCAAAATGTCTTTCAATCAACAGAAACTGACTCTCTATGAAATATACATGTACTAAAGTATGAATATCATGCAAGGACATGGATGCCAACTTATATCTTATATATATATATATTAGAGTTCATGTCCTTGGTAAATTCTGTAATTCAGAAATGAGTTTAGGTTGAGATGCAAAGCACATGTAACACCCTCGCTCATTTGCATACCCACTTACATTTAGTAACAGCTCCACATGTCACATGGAAGGCACTGTGTCCTTGTTATAGTTCACAGGAAGTCATAATGTGTCCAAAAGAGCACAAACAGTCTGTGTGAGTGAAGTCATCAAAGAGAATTGAGAGTTGAGAGATGAAACAAATTCATCTTTAGTAACCTCTTTGGTGATTTAATAAGTCCTTATCAAAGCTAACGAGTAGGAACCTCATAAAGTAAACGTGGAATAACTGTAGGATCTAAGGAAAGAACCTTGTATACCCTGTATTGTACATGGAGATCTTTTCAGAACTTTGATTATAAGCATGGTTTACTAGGTTGTGATGGTTTGGTTTTGGCTTTCCCATGTGTGAGAGGCCATGCTCTAAATCTCTGCTTCGATATCCTGTCGTTGCAGAGCTAGACCACCAGTGGCTGAAGGTCCTGAACTTGCTAGTGGATAACATACCAGAAGGCCTCCATTCCTGGATTGCCAACTCCAAACACATAGTTATGTCCCTTGTAGAAAAGGTGCTGGAACTCGTGGAGGTAGCAGGAGGAGAGAAGCAATCCTAAATGACTTGGTCATCAGGGTTTTTCTTGTTTTCGTCAACTGCTCAGCTGTGTTCTCTGTGTGGTTTCTGTACTGATGTTTTGGCTTTGGTGGTGTAAATGCTAATGGTATTTCTGGCTGAAGTAGCCCTAGAATGCCATCTGTATGTGCTAGATGGGTTCTAAACTGGTATGAGGTGTTCTTTGTTTCACGTGTTTGTCTTACAAAGGATGGAAGTCATAACTTTAAGCTCATAAATTAGTAATTATTATTGAGTTTGGTAACAGTGCTTGGATCCCTCTTTATCTCTTTTCCTGCCTTCACCTCTTTCTGACGTTTCCTTTGCTTCTTCCCCGTCGTTTCCTCACTTTCCTTACATATTCACGTTATCAGGGTGTGTTGTTTTTTTTTACTTTTGGTGCACAGTCAGTCTCTCTTAAGAACATGCTAGTGCTTTTGTTTCAGTGTCATCAAACAGAACCAGTTTCTCCTCTCTGGTTTTATGGTATGGAGTTTTCCCCCTGAGGCTTGGAGAGAACATTCTTCTCCCAAACTATCCACTGTGTTTATTTAATTTTTGCTAACAATTTCAGTTTAAATGCAAAAAAAAAAAAAAAACACAGCTGACATTTTGGAATTGTGTCAGTATTGTTAAAGTATATTTGATTATACAGTGTACATCAGTAAAATAAATAAGAATTTAGACCACAGTAAAACAACCAGTTTATATAAATAAACAGTGTGCAACCTTAAACAATAAACAGTGTGCAACCTTAAAACATCATATTGGAGACACCATATAACACGCATCTGATGTTATTTTCTTTTAAATAAATTCCATCAAATGGCCCCAAATTTTTTACCATGCCATATATTTTAATGCCATTTTAATCTAGTTTTTATTTGATAAATTCTTTAATCATATGTGTGTGTGTTGTTATTATGGTTATGCTTCATGATTTCTTTTTGGAAATATGGGCAGTGTATAAATAAATAAATAAATAAATTAATTAATTAACAAACACAGCAATTTATAACTAGAGTATCCCATAAAAAAAACCCTGAAAAAACAATTTACTTTTTGAAGAGAGAAAAAAGACAGGCATGGGGAGGTGGTGCCAGTCCCGCCCTCAAAAATAGTCCTTTTTGTTGTTGTTGTTGTTGTTGTTAAATATGCCTCCATTCTACCTCACAGACCTTGTGATGCTAGTACTTCTGAGCCATTTGGTTGCTCTCATTCTTGTAACAACAAACTTAGTTACAGGTTGCTAACATCACTAACAGTAATCATCTGAGTCATGAAATGACTTCAGAGTATGATTTGAGGACTGAGGTATTGGTAACGAGGGCACTCGTTATATCCATGTCTGTCTTTTTCCTAAACCTTCTATATGTTCAGTTTTTATTCTAAACAATATGCTAACTTACAGCTCTTTAGGCTATATTCACTTTACTGATATAGGCATGATTTAGATAGCATTTTTATCTTCTTAGCATATCTGCATTCCTACTTATTTAAAAGTGGTTAATGTATGTTCTGCGTAGATGCTAACAACCTACGTAGTGGCATGCTAACTCACAGCCCTTGAAGCTAAACTCTGATTCGAGCTTTGTTTCTAACCAATGGCTAACATTGTTAATATTAGTTTTTTCATTTACATAAGCCATTAAAAGTTTGCTTTATATGTTAGTCTATCTCTATATGCTTTAGTCAACGCTCTTAAAGATGTTGGGTTTTACTGATAACATGCTTTCTAGCCTCATGCTAATTTGTAGCTCTTGAAGCTACACACATTTTTGAGTCCATTTGTAACCCAGCTGCTAACACATTGCTAACCTCAGTCTTCTCATTTGTATAATCATCTCAGAGCATTATGTAGGATCTTTCTCCGCCTAATTAAAACAGTTTCTGTAGCTCCGTCTGCTTCATGGTGGCTTGTTAAACTGCACTTATTTTGAGGTCTCCTTTTCAGCTCATCCTGTTGCTAAATATTGCAGAAATGTTTGTGAATGTTTGGTGTTTATTCTAATAATGTCTCTTGGTTCTATGCTAAATCAAATCTCTTGAGAAGCTATCGTTTTTAGCAGGTTTTTTTTTTCTTTTTGCCCTAAGACACGTCTTGTCATAACAAGCTTACCTACAGTCTATTACTAACACTGGGATAGGTCTCAGAGCCCATGCCAGAACACATAGCATACATTCAGCCCACACATAGCATACGTTTAGCCCTCAGGGAAGAGGAAGATCAAACTGGGCTGTGGAGAAATGAAGTCTGCTTGTGCTCCTCACTTTCAGTGGAAGCCTGCTTTTGTCGGGAGAGTAGAGAGGATTTTTTTTCCTTTTCTTTCTTTGGGAGTGATTTTTTTTTTCAAGTTACTCTTTTGAAGGTTGTTCAATATTTACTATATTTTTGTAAAGTGGCTCTTGGGATACTGCTTTGTTTTGAATGGACTATCCTGTGTGCTGTTACTGAAGGGTTTTTTTTTTCTTTTCTTTTTTACACATATGGCTGTGGTGGTTACTGTTCAGCAGCGTTGCCTCAGTTTTTCCACTCAGTTAAATGTGTACTTTACGAGGGTTTGAAGCGCCCTCAAAATGGCTGCTTGTTGTACTTTTGTGTCTTTTAATAAACTCTCAGTGAAAGGTGAACCATTCTGGACTCCTTCATTAGTAAAACAGAGCTTTTTTTATTAATTTCTGTGCAGATTTACTTGGTAATGCCATCCACACTAGTGCCAAGAGGGTTTGTATGACTCAGCGCCCTCCCCTGCCTCAGGCTGTGTAAGCTGAAATGAACTGTGGGTTGTTATATAGTTAAAGGAGGAGATTTGATCTTATATTAGTATAATACACAGTATATTTGTTGATATTGTACTAGACCTAAGTTCTTGTGAGGGAGGGTGTGGTGGGGAAGTCACTGGACGCGGTGCTATATTTTTTATCAAGTCCTGGATGGATATTTTGTTTTCAACAATTCAAGAAATTCCAAATACTGCACTGTAACAGTTTAATATCTTTTAGTCTTCTCCTAAATATCATCCAAATCATAAATAACGCTTGGATTTGGTACAATATCAGTATGGCAACGAGTGTCTGATCAAACACTCCCAAATAAAGGGGCTTTGTTTCTGTGGTTTTTGATTCACTGAATAGTGACTCACTTGTATCTACAGCATGCTCTCCGCGCACCTAGAATGAAAGCCTACATGTCTAGACAATGTATACCACTGCCTGACAGCGAGTGTGATTCCAGTGTGAGTATTTTATTGCTAACAAGAGCGTGAACCGCGTTATTGTCAGTGTTTTACTGTGGAATAACTGCTACTTGTGGAATAGCAAAGAAGGGATTTCCTGTACGTCACTGACACCTAGTGGTGGAAACGCAAGCTGCAGCTTTCTCAGTCTCAATGAACCAAGATGACGGTCCTATTCAAAAATAATTAAAAATAATGGACACTTTTTTGTGGATCTTGTGTTGTTTCACTATGTAGGGTTAGTAACTGTGCTTTTAGGAATGATATACGATAAATGACCTTACCCAGTAAACATTTAGCCGTTGATTCAACGTTGAAATAACGTAATGACTGCCGTCTAATCAACGTTCTCTTAAGGTTGAAAATGAAAGTTGAAAAGACGTCCAAACACAGACATTGATAAGACGACTATTAGACGTATTTTGGACGTCCACTGACGTTATTAATTGGTCCCGAAATAAATTACTTGTATAAAACGCGTTTTGGACGTCCACTGACGTTATCGACTGGTCACCACTTGATAACTAACTTATTAAGATGGATTTTGGACGTCCATTGACGTTTAAAATATGTCCTTGACGGACAGACTACTTTTAGACCTGTTTTGAACGTCCAGGGATGTTCCTTGTTTACTGGGTATGCTCTGTATTATGTCTAAATAAAAAAAAAAAGTCTAAACATTCCTGATTTTCAAAAGTTGTAACAAATTAAAAAAATGCATAGTTATTAAATTTTTATGGGTATTTATGATATACAATATGTTAATGATACTGAATGTGCTGAAAAATGGCACTTTATACGTTACACTTTTGGAAACAAACATGTATTTCATTGTATTATTAAGAGATGAGCAGATGAAAGTCTGTATTTTGTGACTCTGTTCCCTGTTCATCGTACAGCTCCCCAAGGCGGTCAAATGGCCGGCATCATCAGCGCAGTGGGCGTGGCTATACTTGGTGCGGCCTCCAGCTACTTTGCTTACCAGAAGAAGAAACTCTGCTTCAAGATTCAAGGAGGTGGGCACATGAATGAATTAACAAAACACCTAAAGGATAGTCTTCTGTGTTTCTAACCAAATCTGCTTCACTGCAGATACAACAGCTTAGGTCTCATGGAAAACCATGTATCAGAGATTCTGTTTGAAGTGCAGCTGTATACTCATGCACAATGAGTGTTTTTAGTTTTCCTGTACACTTCCATAAATAAATATGTGTATATTCAGTTTCTCAAAAAGCTCTTTATGATGAATTGAGTTTACTGTATCAGTAGACGTTAGAATCCCCATAGTTCAGTAAGTGCAGGAGTGACCCCTGAACTCTTCAAAGTGCCTCAAAACCTTCGCAGTGCCACCAGTGCCCCTATTGGTGCCAGTAAGGAATTACAGCTGCCATGTGGCAGTCAGTGTCACATTACAAAGCCCCAGGAAGCCGAGGCCTCAACAGGTGGCTCTGTGGCGCAATGGATAGCGCATTGGACTTCTAAGTAACACTTAGTGGAGTGATTCAAAGGTTGTGGGTTCGAGTCCCACCAGAGTCGAGGTTTTTAATCGAACGCTGATGATGATTTGGAACATCAAAGATTCAGGGTTAATAGAGGTGACGTCTCACATGGCATGTTGAGGAACTATTTTGTGTGTGTGTGTGTGTGTGTGTGTGTGCAGGAACTGACCCAGAGAGTGGTGTGAATCAATCCGGCACACGCTCTGATCCCCAAGGTAAAAACCTTGTGTACACCTCTTCTGACATAATTAGATTTGTTTTAAACAATTATCTAAAACAGACTTTATGTTTTCTTATATATTCTTACTCTTGTGATTTTAAAAAAATGTAAAATTAGACCATAGTTATCCCCCATTCAACAGTTAATCTATAATTTACAGTTATTATCTTTGTAAGTACTATTTTAATCTAGATTTAACAGTCATTAAAGTATTTTACTTTACTTTAAAGTATTACTTTACTTTAAAGTATTTTATCTTACTTTAAGTAATTTATTTTAGTAGTAATGAGTGTTAATAAGGTGTTTTCTCATTGTTAAATGACATCTTGTGTATTGTTTTTGATTACTTTAGTTATGAGCAATCTCCTGAAATCCTCCTGAAAGAGTGATGTACAGACAGAATCCTGAGGAGAATACGACTCCGATATGAGTCTGAAGTTGATGTGTTTCATGATTTTGTTTGTGTTCCGTGTGTAATTTGATTGTTTTTGTAGTTGTGTGAATTGTTTGTATGTTTTTCACATGTCTGTTGCAGATTTTTCCAAACAGTTTGCTTTTAAACTTGAACAGCTGTATTCTGTTACGTTAGGGAGAATACATAATACAAGTTATTATTATTGTTATTGTTATTATTATTATTTGTGTTCTAGTATGCAGGAGCTGTCATACTTGGCACTTTAAGTGAAAGGAATCACAGAAATCAAGCTGACAGGAGTTTCTTTTAACATGTTACTAATTTGAATTTATTACTGAATTTATAATTTAACATGTTACTAATGAATTAATTTTGTTGGTTGCAAATATTGTCATATACTAATATGTCAGTAATTATAGTAGATTCTGCTTTGAACTTATAAAGAACTTGTTCAAATGTCGTACAAGGCCAAAAAACTCTACGTAAACTATAACAATGGATCGTTTGTTTGTTTATTTGTTTGTATTCTAACGTTTTAGTTGTTTTACTAATTTTAAAACAAGTGAAATTTTAAAACAAATGTTTCTCGGACACAGCTATCGGTTGCACAGAACTGTATATATGGGTTTTTTTGTTGTTGTTTTTTTAGTTGAGCAAATCAGCATAATTGAAATAAAACAGCGTATCTCCACTGACATTACATTTTGTCGAAACGATAAAAAATAAGAGTTATTTAAGTTGCGAAATTAAATTCAGAAGCACAAGTGTAGTTCAGTACTAAGGTTTTGGACTGATAGTCTGTCAAATATTATACAAGAGTAATGAGTTTTCATTGATTGATTGTAATGTTTGGAGCCTACCCCGTGTACAGTAGAGAGAATTGATGAATGGAGTGTTATATTGAGTAATGTTGTTTGTAGACGTCATATAGTGCCTTTGTTAATGCAGCATAGAATGTGTAAACACTTCCTTTACTTTGTGAAATATTATTTTTTTAATTACACTTCTGTTACAAGCCGATATGGGGGCTTTATATTCTTATGCATACATTACCATAAGGTCCAATATGCACAGTACATTTCTAACTCGCCTTTATCGTTCTGTGCCTTTTAGTAAATCATTTTGATTACCTTCTAGTTTAAAACTCTCCCCTAGTAACTGTGTAGACAGTCAGTATCATTTATATCACTAACGTATTTACAAGACCTTAACGTTGGTCAACTTTATCGACCACACTAATGTAAGTGTGTTTTGTGTAAGCATGTGTTTTACTTTTGATAAATATACGGCTGTTCTTTTCTTTTTTTGTATATGTAGCAGTTCTATAAATGCTAATGAAGAATGTCTTACACTTTCTATGCAACATTTCTGACATTAAAGTAAATGCATCTTTTGAACTGTAAATATACAGAAGGCAAAATGATAATTATCTGGATCCATTGTTTTTCAAGCCAAATTTTGTATGCCCTTACTGTCAAATGCAATGAGCACCTCTAATTCAGACTGGTGTTTTCTGAATGATTATTATTTCTGTGCCCTAAAGTTGTTGATGATTAAACCAAATAAAGACACTGACCATTATGGAACACTTAACCGTAATGAAAAACCAACACAGTCTCCAGTCTTTATTATGGGAGGATGAACGGAAGACCAGATCAACATGGATGAATGGATAGATGAATGGATGGATAGGCAGATAGATGTATTGCCCTAATTACTGGCTTAGAACATCAACACAGAGTTGTACACAATGTTGTGGCTCTGACTCACTAACGCTCTTAATACATAATATTTTATATTACATTGATATTAAAATGTTTTTGTTTTTGCTCAGAATTCCACAGGCTTGAATTTCTAATGTCTTTTAAACTTCTGACTTCATGATCAGACCAGTGAGCACAAGCTCCTTGAGTCTACCATCAGACTGAGGTTCTTTAAGTGAAACAACAAATGTGTATTTAGACATTTTAATTAAAATTTACCACTTGTAATAATGTCCAAATTATTTCCAAACAACTTTGTATCCACGGTATATAGTGGGTATTCTCCTTGTGTCTTCGTGGGTTTCCTCCGGGTGACTGTCTGCGAGGAGTGTGGTGTGTTCTCCATGTGTCTTCGTGGGTTTCCTCTGGGTGACTGTCTGTGAGGAGTGTGGTGTGTTCTCCCTGTGTCTGCGTGGGTTTCCTCCGGGTGACTGTCTGTGAGGAGTGTGGTGTGTTCTCCCTGTGTCTGTGTGGGTTTCCTCCGGGTGACTGTCTGTGAGGAGTGTGGTGTGTTCTCAATGTGTCTTCGTGGGTTTCCTCCGGGTGACTGTCTGTGAGGAGTGTGGTGTGTTCTCCCTGTGTCTGTGTGGGTTTCCTCCGGGTGACTGTCTGTGAGGAGTGTGGTGTGTTCTCCATGTGTCTTCGTGGGTTTCCTCTGGGTGACTGTCTGTGAGGAGTGTGGTGTGTTCTCCCTGTGTCTGTGTGGGTTTCCTCCGGGTGACTGTCTGTGAGGAGTGTGGTGTGTTCTCCATGTGTCTTCGTGGGTTTCCTCTGGGTGACTGTCTGTGAGGAGTGTGGTGTGTTCTCTCTGTGTCCGCGTGGGTTTCCTCCGGGTGACTGTCTGTGAGGAGTGTGGTGTGTTCTCCCTCTGTCTGTGTTGGTTTTCTCCAGGTGACTGTCTGTGAGGAGTGTGGTGTGTTCTCCCTGTGTCTTCGTGGGTTTCCTCCGGGTGACTGTCTGTGAGGAGTGTGGTGTGTTCTCCCTGTGTCTTCGTGGGTTTCCTCCGGGTGACTGTCTGTGAGGAGTGTGGTGTGTTCTCCCTGTGTCTTCGTGGGTTTCCTCCAGGTGACTGTCTGTGAGGAGTGTGGTGTGTTCTCCCTGTGTCTGTGTTGGTTTTGTCCAGGTGACTGTCTGTGAGGAGTGTGGTGTGTTCTCTCTGTGTTTGCGTGGGTTTCCTCCGGGTGCTCCGGTTTCCTCCCACGGTCCAAAAACACACATTGGCAGGTGGATTACCGACTCAAAATTGTCCATAGGTGTGTGTGGGTGAGTGAATGTGTGTGCGTCACCTTGTGGAGGATTGGGGCCCCCTCCAGGGTGTGATCCCACCTTGCACCCAGTGATTCCGGTTATGCTCTAGACCCACCATGTCCCTGAACAGGATAAGCAGTTATGGACAATGAATGAAAATATATAGAGTGAATTTTGATTAGATGATGCTATTGAAAAACACTTTAAAAAAATCTCCCAAACCTGTTTGGACGTATAAGTAGTTCGGTTAAATGCCGGTATCTGTAGTAGTAAATGTAATTTATATTGCTCTTCTGTGTGGGTTTGCACCACTGTAGAGACAGAAACTGCAGATAATGTAACTCCTTTCACATTGCACATAACTGCAGAAGCCCAGTTGAATGACCTCTAATGTCTCATGACTGTTCAACCCAGAGACACACTTGTTGATTTTTTTTTTTCTGCTATTGACCTTTTACTCAATGTGAGAAATCTGCAGTTACCACTATGTGCAGTAGAGCTGCAGTGTACTTGTCTCATACTGTATAGAGGATACACTTTGCTGTTTTTACTACTATATTTTTAGAGCTTCATTATCGGAGAGGGCTGTGCAGTGTAAAGGGTTTCAGTGCTGGATGTCGTGACTGTCCAAAAGCAGATTTTTTTATTTCTTTTTTTAAATAACGTGGACTTCTGTTTTTACAAACCAGGTACCACAAGAAAAGACCAAGTGACGGAAAATGCCAGGTAGGTACAGAATTTAATTCTTTCTGTTGCACTTTGAAATCAAAGTGTTTCATCTTAGTATTTATTATTTATTTATTTTTTTGACTGTAAGATACTGTGGTCTTTCCTCATAGTTCCTGGTACTAGGGCTTGTTCACTACACTCTTTAGTGTAGATTCATGATTAAACACATTGGTTCTTTTTGTATGTTTAAATGTAGTACTTTGCATGGTGAAGGGTGCATATTCAGTACCTTTAATTAGGGAACATCATGGCGCAATATCCTACATTAATTGTAGATTTTAAGGTAGTTTTGATTGTATACGTCCCATTTCATCTCCTGAACTGTAATGTTTTGTTTTTTTCGATGATGATGAAAGCTTACACATGAACCTCTCCTTCTGGAGAAGAGGTTGTAAGGAACACCACTGGATTTTAAAACCACTATTGTACCTTCAAAGGTACATTTACACTTACTGTACCTTTTGTGATAATAATGTCCCTGTCCAGTATCTTTTTTCTGACAGTGTATAGCACCAAAAAGGGTTTTTCTTTCATCGCAATATGAACATATATATATATATATATATATATATATATATATAAACAATAAAGCATTGCTATCGCTTAATTAGCTCTCACCTCTGGCTATTGTTAATTATAGCATATAGCATAGAATAAAAAGCATATTATTTCCATTTGATTAGCCTAGCTTAGCTCTCGCTCACTATATGATTTATTAGCTTATAACATTAGCATACTCTATGATAAGACATTACTATTGCCTAATCTCTAGGCTTAGTTATCCTACAGCATATTAATTATTGCACATGCCTGTTTATGTGTAGTCTTTAATGTCAGCATATTCCAGGCTAAACTTTTTGCTGCAGCATACTCACTGCTCCTCATTAGCCTGTAGCACACATGGAACTAAAGAGTTCTCAGTTTTCTGATAGGAAATATAGCAATTTTATTGACTTTATTCCTTAGTGATTCTGCACATCTTGAGTTTTTGTAGTTTATAATGATAATGATGACAAAAATTATCAAGTGTAAATTTTACTTTAGGGAATATTTCCTCTGTGTTGTATTTGCTAATGTTACAGTTTTCTGAATGGACCTCATGTTTCCTCCCCTTATTCCAAAAGGGTAAACACAAAACCCAAACTTCAAACTACATCAACAAAACCTTTGACTGGTGTTGGAAAATCAAACAATTGTCTCAAATCTCTTTTATCTTCTAAAAACAAACACTGCTTTCAGACGTCCATAAAGCTGGCCAATGAATACACACTACGCAGCAGTCTTTACACACTACACAAAACATTGCATAACACTGCACTCTAGACACAGCAGGACAAAAAATATTTATTGAGAAATTTTGCATACTTCTACCTTTATGAAAAAAATGGCATCGCTGAAATAGTTCCAGAAAATGAAGTATTTCTCCAAGAAATTTTTTCCAATTACACGTTTTGTTGTACACAAGGTTATTTCTTTTGTGTGCATTGGAAAAACTGTGTGCAAAGCAAAAACTGATATAATCTCATACAAATCTCCAAAAATGGTTCGGACAAAATTACGGACACTCAACTTAATATTTTGGAAAAAAAAAAAAAACTGAAATCAGTCGCTTCCTACAGCCATCAACAAGCTTCTTACACCTCTCAACTGGAATTTGGAACCAATCTCCTTCTGCAAATTGCTCCAGGTCTCTCATATTTTAGGAGTGCCTTCTCTTCAGCAATTTTAAGATCTCTACACAGGTGTTCAACGGCATTTAAATCCTGAATCATTGCTGGCCACTTCAGATCTCTTCATCCATTTCTGAGTGCCTTTTGAAGTATGTTTAGGATCATTGTCCTGCTGGAAGACACATGACCTAGGAAGCAAACCCAGCTTTCTGACACTGGGCCCTACATTGCCACCCCGAATCCTTTGATAATCTTCTTGATGTCTTGCAAACAGTCAAGGCACCCAGTACTAGAGGCAGCAAAACAACCCCAAAACATCTTTGAACCTCCACCATATTCTGTTTTCAGTAAACAGCAGGATGATGTGCTTTACCAAAAGGCTCAAGCTTGGTCTCATATGTCCACATTTTGGACATTTTAGCAAACTGCACTCTGGCTTTTTATGTCTCTGTGTCCTCAAATGTGGACGGATAGTTCGCGCTTACACTGATGCGTCCTGAGCCTGCAGGAATGTCTTTGGAACGTGATTGGGGCTGCTTATCCACCATCTGACTGTCCTTTGTTGCAACTATTTATCAAATTTACTCTTCCGTCCACGTTCTGGTTTAGATTAGCTACAGTGCCATTGGTTGTAAACTTCTTGATTATGTTGCGCACCGTAGCAAAGGAATATCAAGATCTCTAGAGATGGACTTGTAACCTGGATATTTTTCCACAATGTTGGTTCTCAAGTCCTCAGACAGTTCTCTTCTCCATGCTTAGTGTGTCAAACAGAGACACACAATGCAAAGATTGCCCACACTTGCCACAGGTGAGTTTAAATGAGCATCACCTGCTTGAAACAAAGTTATTTACCCATAATTCTGAAAAGGTGTTAATAATTTTGCCAATCTTTGGAGTTTTGCATGAAATTATATCAATTTGGGCTTTTTTCCCCTGTTTTTTTTTGGTGTTGTTCCAGAGTACAGTGTGTCAGTCATTAGTCTTGGTGAGACTCAACCCAGCTTCATCCAAATAGGCTCATTCATAAAACATCTTCATGAACTTAAGTTCAAACTACTGTACTGTATGTAAAGCAGGACATGCTTCTGCTTACTTTGCAGAATACAATCTCTTGTGCTAAGATTCACACTGTAGATCTCTTCTAAATGCAGGTTGTCATCAATAATTTGCTGCTGTAGTTCATTCAGTCAGATTGCATTTTTCTGTTATACCAAAAATATCTGCTTTTGTTGTGAACACACACACACCCATTTACCCGGACATGGCCATGTTTCATTTCAATAAAATAAACATAATTTCATAGTATTAGAGGTTTACACTGTCATGGAAATGATCAACTAATAATAAACGAGACTGAAAGTGGTCTTTGAGTAACCTTTATTGAGAGCAGCTAAAATCATGCACTAACCCTCTACTCTGCTGTGCTCTGGCAAAAGGAAAGACTGAGCCACCCATAAGGGAAGAAAGAGATAACAGTTGTGTGCAGAAACTGAGCTCTAAGAATCAGCTACATCCCGTGCCCGTTAGAATTAAAAATGTCCTTGACCTCCTGTCTGCAGAAGTGTAACTCTTTCAAGCTTCACTCCCATATCCTCCCGTCACATTCCTTGTCTACAAAAGACTCAGTGAAACACTTTGAGACAATAGAATAATGCAAGATACATTTCATAAAACAGCTTATCTTCACAGAAAACAAAGACCTCTACTAATTGTCAGTGATTACCACTAATTATTAGTGATTACCATTTAACACTAGTGATTCAGTGAGCACTCATACAGGATAAAAAGCATACGTTTAACATGAAGTCCCCTTCACAACACTTAGCCCTGTAACGGCTACGTTTCATTACTATTTCTTAATTCCTCAGCTGAACCTTTCTGTTTTACTGACCTCAATCTCTGTCCCATGAACAGCAACATTTCAGATGTCTAATGGCCATCTGTTCTTCGGTCTGGACAGAAGGAAGAAGGTCAGAGAGACAACAGTGTCATTAATCAAATGTGAAAGGCCTTTGATTAATCAAGTTCTCATCAGAGGACACTTCACTTTACTCTGGAATAGGGAGCATGGATATGTAAATACTTTTTTGCTGCTTTATTATTATATTTCTGACCTTGATACCATCCCCCCCCCCAAAAAAAAAAACTGAGCTGTTGCAATTCCAAATCCTATGCAATGCAATCAAGTCCCATGGCTCTAGATTGAGCTTATTGGGGGGGTGGGGGGGTGAGGTAAACGTGACTTTACGTAAACGTTAATTACAGTACCGACACAGAACCAAACTTTGAAGCAGAAAAGTGAGCAGAAAAGCTAACATACCGATGTTTTAATACGGTCTTGTCCACATTTAAACTTTCCAAACACACCAGTACATTCTAAAAGTTGCTTACTATCTCATTCCACCTTTAAAAATTACATAGTTATTCCAAGTGCTGTGTTAAATTCTTCGAAGTTTCAGTTCCACCTTAAATGCTGTCGCGATATTCACACAGTCACACTAACACCAGCATATCTGACGTATTCGTCAAACACCTTAAACAGTGAAACAGTTACAGGACAACACTTCTGCCTCATTTAAGGTGACACAATTTGGGAGAACAAACAGCTACGTTTGCTTCTTTTTCTTCTATTCCACCTTAAGGACTGCAGCTGTTACAGAATCAGACCAATGCTGACTTAGATGCTGTAGGGCAGATCACAAAGTTAAATATGTTAAAACTTTATTTATATATTGTTTTTCTGAATAAATATAGTTTGTTTACACCTCATTTTGTTCTGTATATAGCCATAAAAGTAGGGAGAGTACTAGTGGATAGTCAGGTGGAACTGTCAAAAAATGGTCACATAGAGTTCAGGTAGGAGGGCGCTGGTGTACCTAAGAAAAAAATTAGGCGCACCAGTGCAACCAGTTAGTCTAGAGCCCTGAGCCCTCACAGCAATGTTTGAACATCTAGTTTGAAGTCTTCTCAGAAGAGTAGATGTGAACCTATCAGGCTGTTTATATTACACTAAATCTAAACACTCTATACCATGTTGTCCATTTCTCTCTCAGAGGCTCATGAGGCTTTTGTGACTCTGGCCACTACGGACGCGTACTGCAGGGGAAGTCTAGTGGTGGGCAAGAGTTTACGAAGGCATGGAACCACTCGGAAATTGGTGGTGATGGTCTCTCTCAATACTAGCAGAGAGGCACGGTAGGAGAGCCCTTGAATATACCAAGAAAACATGTTCAGAATTTTAAATCAGTATATTAAAAACGATTCTTGTGTTTCTAGCAATGTCTGCTCAGTTATGATGTTGTTCTTTTGTGTGTTTGTGTATGTGTGTGTATGTGTGTGTCCTCAGTGTGTCTCTAGAGGACGTGTTTGATGAGGTCATTGTGGTGGATGTCTTGGACAGCAGAGACAGCTCTCACCTCTCCTGGCTGAGACGTCCAGACCTGGGGGTCACTTTCACCAAGATCCACTGCTGGACTCTCACACATTACACCAAGTGTGTGTTTCTGGACGCTGATGCACTCGTGAGTGGTCACTACACAGTATTTTGATTGTCAGATTAATCCGAAACACAGTAATCACAATAATCTGCTGATGACATTTTTTTGTTCATCCACACTCCACGCTGGCTTCATGGTGAATGTCACTTAGCGTTAACCATAACCCTAAAAAAATGCAGAACCATTTCAGTTCAGTTAGTTCAGTCAATGCTTCAGTATTTGCTTTAGAGTAAGATGTGTGTAGACATATGGGTACATACTAGAAATGTATGTTCATGGCATTACCCTAGATAAGGGGCTTCCTGATCAAGCAAACAGTGAAAACACTTTATATTTGGATATTCTGGAGTTTAAAGGCCATGGCTGTCCAAACACACTTCAAATGATGGTGAGAAATGTGTGTTTTCACAGAGATTTCACAAGGAGTTAAGGTACAAGGGTCCACACCCAGCTGCAGTTTTTGTCTCATGTTTGCAACATGTTGTAATTTGTTTAGATGCTGCATGAGGTAATGATAATACCTCTATTGGAAATCTGAATGTGCATCTTGTAAGGGCTTATAGCACAAATGTGTTACAAACTCATTTACAAGTAGTTCTGTTAAATGTAAGTGGACCTGTATGTATTGAGTTCTTGACTTACAGTCTGAGGCTAACCTAGCCAACAGCTACCACATTCTTACTGTAATATCCACTACTGGTTCTGTTTACCAGATGGTTCATATTTACAGCCCTGAGATCATAGGGCTGTTAGCCTTTTTTTCTTGAAGCTATGCAACGTACATTTGTCCACTTTTATTGACCACAGTGTGTTAAACAGCATCAGAAAGAACTTAAGCAAGGCTAGTGACACTCACTGCACAACTCTGTGTACTTTGAGGTGAGTGTGTGTTAACTGGTACAAAACAACATCTACCTATATACTATGTTAGACTATTCATTCATTATCTGTAACCACTTATCCAGTTCAGGGTCGCTTTGGTTCCAGAGCCTACCCTGAATCACTGGCGCCAGTCCTTCACAGGGTGACACACACTCACACATTCACACCTGAGTACCCTTTTGACTCCACCTACCAACGTGTGTTTTTGGACTGTGGGAGGAAACCGGAGCACCTGGAGGAACACACCACATTCCTCTTAGACAGTCACCCGGAGGAAACCTACACAGACACAGGGAGAACACACCACACTCCTCACAGACAGTCACCAGGAGGAAACCCACGCAGACACAGAGAGAACACACCACACTCCTCACAGACAGTCACCCGGAGGAAACCCACGCAGACACAGGGAGAACACACCACACTCCTCACAGACAGTCACCCAGAGGAAACCCACACAGACACAGAGAGAACACACCACACTCCCCACAGACAGTCACCCGGAGGAAACCCACGCAGACACAGGGAGAACACACCACACTCCTCACAGACAGTCACCCAGAGGAAACCCACACAGACACAGGGAGAACACACCACACTCCTCACAGACAGTCACCCAGAGGAAACCCACACAGACACAGGGAGAACACACCACACTCCTCACAGACAGTCACCCGGAAGAAACCCACGCAGACACAGGGAGAACACACCACACTCCTCACAGACAGTCACCCAGAGGAAACTCACGCAGACACAGGGAGAACACACCACACTCCTCACAGACAGTCACCCGGAGGGAACCCACGCAGACACAGGGAGAACACACCACACTCCTCACAGACAGTCACCCAGAGGAAACCCACACAGACACAGGGAGAACACACCACACTCCTCACAGACAGTCACCCAGAGGAAACCCACACAGACACAGGGAGAACACACCACACTCCTCACAGACAGTCACCCGGAAGAAACCCACGCAGACACAGGGAGAACACACCACACTCCTCACAGACAGTCACCCAGAGGAAACTCACGCAGACACAGGGAGAACACACCACACTCCTCACAGACAGTCACCCGGAGGGAACCCACGCAGACACAGGGAGAACACACCACACTCCTCACAGACAGTCACCCGGAAGAAACCCACGCAGACACAGGGAGAACACACCACACTCCTCACAGACAGTCACCCAGAGGAAACTCACGCAGAC
Organism: Hoplias malabaricus; assembly: GCF_029633855.1. NCBI lineage: Eukaryota > Metazoa > Chordata > Actinopteri > Characiformes > Erythrinidae > Hoplias > Hoplias malabaricus. The sequence continues at coordinate 69,969,723 of NC_089801.1, forward strand.
ACAGGGAGAACACACCACACTCCTCACAGACAGTCACCCGGAGGAAACCCACGCAGACACAGGGAGAACACACCACACTCCTCACAGACAGTCACCCAGAGGAAACCCACACAGACACAGGGAGAACACACCACACTCTTCACAGACAGTCACCCGGAGCGGGACTTGAACTCAAAACCTCCAGGAGCTGTGTGACTGCGACACCTACCTGCTGCGCCACTGTACTGCTCTTATGTTAGACTAGTAGTGCAAAATTTAAAATGACACTTAGACACACCAGACATGCTTAGGTTGATTATTTACCTTTGTGACAGTAGGGGAAAGACATTTCATGATTTGAAAATAAGAGACTTAATACCTGATCAGTATGCATTGCTCCGTTATTCCAGGTATTGTGTAATATAGATGAGCTTTTCGAGCGTGAGGAGCTGTCAGCAGCACCAGACCCAGGCTGGCCAGACTGCTTCAATTCAGGCGTCTTTGTCTTCAGACCTGCACTGGACACTTACTTACGGCTCCTGGAGCATGCCGACCAGTACGGTAGCTTTGATGGTGAGGTGAAGAAGGTTGTGTTGTGGTATATGTTAAATATGTTATTCTAAAAATAATATATAATGATTTTTCTGACATCACCAAGATATATTTAATACAAAATAGTTTTTTTTGTGCAGCTTATGTTGCATATATGGCTATATATGCATAGAGATATATGAAACCCTTTATTCTCTACATCAAACATTCAAGTGAAAGTATGTTTTCCCATAACATGAACCTGCTGACATGTACTTTTCTTGCTTATAGGAGGTGACCAAGGACTTCTAAACTCTTTCTTCAGAGACTGGGCAGCAAAAGATATCCGCAGACACCTGCCCTTTATTTATAACCTCAGTGCCAATGCACTGTACACATACCTACCTGCTTTCCACAGGTGTGTATTGAGGTAACAGCGAAGTATAAAACACAAACCAACATGTATGAGAAGGAGATGTTTTGCTTTGTGTTCATTGTCAATTCTTATGCAGGTTCGGCCATCAGGCCAAAATTATTCATTTCCTCGGTGGAACCAAGCCCTGGCATTTTCCATACAACCAGCAACTGTCCACTGAGGGTCCTCCACAGGAGTCCAGCGGGAATTTGGAGCGATATGTAAATCTGTGGTGGGAGGAGTACTACACTCCAACACAACAGCACGTAACAGCCTTATAATTATCATCATTCTCTACTGGTTGTATATTGTAATAAATACTTACCTTAAATTATCTTTTACGGTGGATTCAGAGCCAACCCTGTGACACTGATCAGGAAGAAGTGGTGATGAACAAGATGAATGAATGTCATTTATTGTACAGGGTGGGCCATTTATATGGATACACCTTAATAAAATGGGTAAGGTTGGTGATATTAACTTCCTGTTTGTGGCACATTAGTATATGGGAGGGGGGAAACTTTTCAAGATGGGTGGTGACCATGGCGGCCATTTTGAAGTCAGCCATTTTGGATCCAACTTTTGTTTTTTCAATGGGAAGAGGGTCATGTGACACATCAAACTTATTGGGAATTTCACAAGAAAAACAATGGTGTCCTAACTATGGATACTGGAAGCCTGTGCTAGCATTTCTTCCCATTGAAAAAACAAAAGTTGGATCCAACATGGCTGACTTCAAAATGGCCACCATGATATACCATATACTAACGTGCCACAAACAGGAAGTTAATATCACCAACCATTCCCATTTTATTAAGGTGTATCCATATAAATGGCCCACCCTGTATTATTGTCCGAATTTCTATAAAATTAACATTTAAAAATCTAAACTTCGTACAAATTGTAAAAATAGCTAAGTAACTGGCGCTACAAATACAGCAATAGAGCAACATTTTCTGTAAGTGTTTGTACTGCACCTATTCATATTCCACATGCACCAAGTATATGTCACAATTTGTGGCTTATATAACAACATTCTTAAGCAAGTGCACTCTTTAAAATAAAGTGCCAAAAAGGGCTCTTTTGAATGATAACATAGAAGAGGCATTTTTGGCTCCACAGATTCTTTAAAGGACCATTATGTAAATGATGTGTGAGTGTGAAGAATCTCCAAAAATATGTAGGTTTTCTTCCAGTTAAAGGCTTTTCCTAGAACTGTGTGTCCATGCCAAGGACCATTATTTTAAGGGAATATGTGCTCTTCTTGGATTTTTATATTTCACAAGGTTAGAATCCACCACCCACCATGAGGAAGTGTGTTTATCTGCTCTTGCCTTCTCTCGCTGTAGAGGCAGCAGCCCCTGGCAGCACTACAGACGCCTCCTGTGCCTCAGTGCCAACAGACCGACTCTCAGGCCCAGAGCAGAGAGCAGGAGATGCTCAGCCAGTCGCTCGGAGATATGACTTTGAACTCGTCCAGCTCAAGTTCATGTCGCCACCCCGAGGAGACGAAGGTGAGTGATCCAGGTTGCGGTGAGCTGTTTTCTCTGCAGTATTTACAAGCACAGTATAATCTGATAACTTCAGACAATCAGAGTGTGGCAGTAATTTGATAACATAATAAATGTGGGTTTCCTCTGGGTGCTGGGATTGCTCCTACAATCCAAAGTCGGTTGGCTGTGCGGAATTGCCCACAGGTTTGTGTGTGTGTGAGATGCCCAGTGTGTTCCTGCCTTGTGCCCAGTGAGTCCAGTAGAGCCTGGGTATTGTGTTTTTCTGATAACGTTTTCTAAGCCATTTGCCACCAGTTCTCATGTAGCAATGCAGTGTTCAGTGTTTAGAGATTTCCAGAAAAGTCATCCTTATCCAGTTCTGTTTCAACACATGCTCAGTTATAGACATAGACATACATCTGCTAAAAACCCAAAACGGAGCTAAATCTGGTAATTGTAATTGTTATTTTAATAGTCTAATCTAAGATAATAATTATCAGATCACCAGGGAGACCAGTGTTTTACAGTAGTGAAAACATTTAATATTGTGTGTAAAATCCACATTGAACTGGTGCATTAACAGTGCCAGTGGGGCTTGGCACAGTTATCAGGCAGGCCAGTGTGGATTTATAGTTGTTGATGGTTAACTGTATGGTAAGGCTGTAAAGCTGGGTCTGGCAGGCCAGACTTTATTGTTGAGCCTTCCAGAGATATTATGGGCTTATTTCAGCTGAACACTGACAAGGGGATGAAGCTTTCTAAGTTTAACCATATAATACAGCAATAGACCAATACAGAAACAACCAACTACAATGATTAACACAAGTTGAGGCCATGACACTACCACCACCATATTTCACTGCTGCTATAATGTTGTTCTTTATGTATGAATTACATCTAAGGAAACTGGCTCAATCTCGTTCCCTTTCTGTGAATCATCATAAATGGACCCCACCCTCTCTTTGGCAGGACAGCATTAAAGCCTTCAGGCTTTTGAAACTCACTGATGAAGAATTAAGACACACCTAGTGAACAACGAATCAGCTCCAACAAAACATTTATTTCATACAGGTTTAAAAACCTACAATTCATTTTCTGGCTTCATTATATTCATCGTTTGTCATTGGAAGCTTTCACAGAATTGTCCTCCATCAAAACTTGGTCATAAACCAGGAGAAAAACAATCAAACAAAATAAACCACTGCAATAAACCTAATTTCTGTTAGCACTCCTATGGGATCCTAATAGTATATTAATGCTCAGCTAACAGCAGTTCACATACACATCTTTTGGCCAATCTTGTAGGTTACATGTTTTATACATTGGAAGCACTGGGAACCAAACCATTATCGGATGATTCCTGTGTTTTATTCCTCTGTTCCCAGTTATGTCAGTGATCATTCTGAGAAATTCAGCCTTCAGTTCAGCATCTGAAGCACTAACCCGTGTTCTGGTTAATTCTGAATCATGTGATTGGCTCTTAATCTAAACAAAAATATACCTCAGTTGCTTGTTGATGTAATTGATGGTGTGCTTTTGTTTTATTAGCTTTCAACACAACAGAGTCCTGATTTGTGGTATGCTGATGATGAGGATTCACAATCTTCAGAGCTCAAGAACTCAGCCTTAAGGCAAGAAGAAGAAACAAAAGAAGAAGAAGAAACAGAAGCAGAAGAAGAAGAAGAAGAAGAAGAAGAAGAAGAAGAAACAGAAGCAGCAGCAGCAGCAGAAGAAAAGGATAAAGAAGAAACAGAAGCAGAAGAAGATAAAGAAGAACACAATGAAGAAGAAGAAGATGACAACACAGGGGTAAGATATGATGAAAAAACAGCTGAATCCAAATCAGAGTGAAGACAACCATTATTCTTATTCTAAACTATTGTTCTTGCTCATACTTCAAGTACACAGTCAAAAGTAGAAATGGTATTATGCACAATTATTATTTCTTTAAATGTATTTAACAGATTGGAAAAATAGAAAACAAAATTTTTAATGTATACCTTTGGCATAGCCCACATTTTATTTTTCATATTTAATAAAATTCAGTAAATATACTGGACATTATTATACATGAAATTACACATAGATATTTACGCAAAAAAAAATCTCATTAGACCAGGGGCACCAAAACCTTTGCACAAAAATGTGTGTGTAAGAGAGTGCAGGGTGTGATTTGGGATTCAGCACCAGTTCTGTTTTTGCAGAGCTCTCGGCAAAGATTTTCTTAAAAATAAAGCCTTTACTGCCATCTGCCTGTGAACAGGTGTAGCGTAGCCCTGTTGTTTCATGATGGTTTTGTTACAGTGAGAAGGACTCCTTCAGTGAAAGGAGTGATTGATGGCTTCTTTGTCTTCACAATGCTTGAAATAGAGTTAATGAAATATTAAGTTTCTGTGTGATTCTATTTTTGTAGAATATTTAATAGAAAAACAAATAGAAGCATGAACATTTAAACATAATGTAACTCTGCTACTTGTACTTTTACAACTCACCGGGGTCTTTATCTACTTTTTATCAGTAGTTTATAATGAGAGCACACCCAGTGATTTTATCCATGCACATGCTACTTTGGTGGTTACAAGTAGAGCTAGGAAGTGCAGGATTGTGGATCACCAACAGGCTCAAAACTATAGTTCCAACACTCACTAAAAAGCGTAAAAACACAACATAATATGTTAAATACCAAAAAAAAACTAAATTACACAACACAACAAAAAAGGGACAACAAAACAATTAATTACAGTTCAGTTTTACACATTCTCCCTCTGCGTCTGTGTTCCAGGCGGCGGAGGAGACTGAGGAGGAGCGACGGAGGAGGTGGGAGGAAGGCCGTGCAGACTATATGGGCAAAGATGCCTTTAAATATATCCAGGAAAGACTCAATCTGTTTCTCACTTAGAAAATAGAAGATAATCTGCAGCCTTCACTGGGATCCTTTTTGTAAATAATGCAGTCACCCAAAAGAAAAAAAAGAATATTTTGACTAAAGGTATGTTCCTCACCTAGGACCCATGTCCCCTGCTGCTATATTTCAGCTGTTTCTCAGTGATAAAACAAACATGGCAACTTTACAGAAGAACACAAAAGCATCATCTTTCTACACTTACTGTAATTTAAATTTGATTATTTCCATTTCTATTAAATGGAAATAGCAACTGACATTTGCACAGGGTGAGGAACCAAAATGGATATACAGTGGCTTTTGTGTGTATTTAACTGCAGTTATATCCGATGTAAAGTATCAGTATCCGTCATTAAAACATAACCTCACTGTAGGTGAATTGGCGACTCAAAAGTGTCCATAGGTGTGAATGTGTGTGTGGCGCCCTGTGAAGGACTGGCTCCCCCTTGAGGGCGTGATCCCACTTTGCGTCCAGTGATTTCAGGACACACCACGTCCCTGAACTGGATAAGCGGTCACAGACAATGAATGAACATAAATGCTATTTTATAATCTGGATTTATTTTCTTGTGGTAGAGCAGCATAAATTCTGGGGATCTGCTGTTCTCTCAGGTTTGTTTACATTCAGAAGCTCTGCGTGTTGTAAGGTGGAACGCTATGTTTGTGGAGAAAAACAACCCTTTGTATGTGGCTGAAATTGAATTTGTAAGTTTCTATTTAGTTTTGTAGCACTTTCATGCAGGTAGTGGTCTCCCAAATTTCAGTTCCACATTAAAAAATTCTGAAATGGCAACTTTTCATGATTATCATCGTTTTGAGATTTCTCCATATCACAGTAAAAGCATCAAAAGTACTGTTTCTCTGCCATGAGCAGGAAGTGAGAGAAAGCCTAGCATACCGGACTGAGCCCCTTTGTTTTTAGTTTTTTACTACTTTTGGTAAAACATATTTAAAGTCTCATGGTCATCAGTTAAACCCCTGAAAACTCACCTCTGTTCAGAGTTAGAGTTGTAGAAGGTATTTCCAAGAAAAAAAAAACTTCCTTCATAACATCTTTTCCTTCATTCGGTATGTGTGGATTTTTGGGATATCTCTCTGCAGCCAGTTTTTGGTTCCTTAAAATAAGTTTGTTTTTGTCTGAAGCGACCACATTCAGATGTAGTCTGTGGAACACTGCAGTTACAAAACAGAAATGCTCAGCCATGAGGCTGACTGCATACTTCCCTCATGATGCATCTTCTAGTGTATAAATCACACCACGCACACAGGTAAACGAGGCCAAACAATGTGAGACTTTAAGTGTTCCGGTACTGGCCTTTGTCCACCACTAGAGGGTGCTGTCTTAGCAGTGTGCAGAGTTTAAAAACAGAGACAGTCCAGTCTGTTTCTGTAGGTACTTTGGGACACAAAAATGAGGGCTGTGTGATGTATTAAATGAAACTTTGTTATTAAAAACCACCCTTAATTGTGCTTTAAACGAAAAGTTTTCACTCACACATACCTTTAACAGACATGGTTCCTGGACACTATGGGTCTGAAAGGATGTGTAGCTGTTAAGAAATTGTAACTGACTGTTTGTCCTGTAAATATTTAGGCTGAATCATCAAGGTTATTCAACCTCTTCACCACATTAGATGCCTCCTACTTCGTATCCACGTCTTGATATAGGTTTTATATACAAGACCTGGTGCATAACGCTCATGTATTTTTTTACACCCAACAACACCTGCCACTGTGTGTATTTTCTGCCTCATCACTCATCTCAACATCTGAATCAGACATTCAGACAGTGTTGACCTTTATGATATCTGGACATCCAGAAGTTTCCAGGACACTTGCTCTGGTTCATTAAAACCTGGTCGTGCACCATGAATCACACTTGTCTGCCGAAAGCAAACTGCAGCTGTAAGGACAACAGCAGATGTCAAAAGTGTTCAGCATCTGTCCACCCTCTTGCCTTCAACACTCCTGTTCTGCGTCTCCTGTTTCTGTGCTGCGTGTCCTCAGTTTTGGAACACAAACTCATCCCAAATGTATTGGACGGTGCTCTAAATATAATCTAAGTAACTGTTTTGATTTATATAAGAAAGCTTTCAATAGGTAGCTTGAACACTACACATCCTTTCAGACCCATAGAGCATTCTTTTCACTACTGTGGATTATTTTTGACCTGAAGCAAGAATGGACCTATGTTTTATCCAGCTTGAGTAGCCTTAAGTAGTAGTCAAATGATGTATTACAAGTGTTGTAACTAGCTGATTAAATTAATAATTTCTCATATATATATATCCAGAGAAAGAAAAGCTTATAATATAACGGTGGTTATGGCAGGAAATTGAATATGTTTATATAATAATTGCATGAAACTTCATCCATTAATAAATTCAGTGATTAACTGTTGTAAGTTAAACTATGCCTTTAGCCGTAGCTGGGCCACCAAACGCAGTGAGTTTTATTTCCTATAAAACACTGAAAATGAGGGGAAAAAGCCTCAAGCGTCTCCATATGGTTGAAGTCAGCACCCTTGTTCTTCCATATTATGGTCAATGAACCACATCCTTAGTTTGATGAGAGCACGTTTGCTGTGGTGCTCCTTTTAGCGAACACAAGTTTGTAGTTTATGACAAATAAAAACCCAAGACATCTTCATGTCATTGTTTATCATTCATTATCTGTAACCGCTTAACCAGTTCAGGGTCGCGGTGGGTCCAGAGCCTTCCTCAGAATCACTGGGCGCAAGGCGGGAACACACCCTGGAGGGGGCGTCAGTCCTTTGCAGGTTGACACACACACATGTACTCACAACTAGGGAAAATTTTGAGTCACCAATCCACCTACCAACGTGTGTTTGTGGACCATGGGAGGAAACCCACGCAGACACAGGGAGAACACACCAACTCCTCACAGACAGTCACCCGGAGCAGGACTCGAACCCACAACCTCCAGGTCCCTGGAGTTGTGTGACTGCATAAATAAGGGCATAGAATTAGCATGGAGGGAAGTGACTTGTCCCCACCAATTTCCAGTGATTATTGAATTGTCCCCACCAATGATTTAACCCCCTGCAGCAAAAAGAAAACAAATCCCGATCTTTCAAAATCTTATTAACCTAGAGGTGCAGAAAGGGTTAAATCACATTCTCTACTCGAGTCGAGTAAAACACACATGGCGAGTGTGATTGGCTGGGCCTTTCCCTGCTCTCACGCGAGACTCTGTTTGGTTGTTAGCAGCGTCAAAACCGGAAGGAAAACTTTCTAGTCACATGTGAGACTTACTGTTCAAGACTGAACTGTTGAGCGACGCAAAGTGGGCGAATTCAGCAACGTGATGAAGTTCAGCTCCACTCAACTCTATGCAAATGAGCAGTGACGCTCGGTGGCGACTACCAATCAGCGAGAAGGTCTTCACATTCCCTCGGAACCGCACCACTCACTTTGGTTCGAACCAAGGAACCAAGGAAAGACCCATAATTACTGAGTATGGACTAGTTTAAAGTTTTAGTATACAGTGCGTTTTTTTCTTTATTATGACTGAATATGTAACAAATATTTGCTTTGAATGTTTAAGTAGAGCTACTTTTTTGATAAATTACATTCTGCCCAAATTACATTTGATATTTGAGTAAAAAATAATATTCCGTTATTGTTACATACACAATATAGGTGTAGGTTTGTAATTTCAGGGACTTTTTAATTATAAAATGCGGTTCTGACAAAAGATATAAAAAGTCATGGGTTGTGATCCTTTTGTTAAAAAATAAAACCTGCTCTAACACTGATTGCTGTTCCTTTAGAAACATGGTTTGCTTGGTGATGCAGTTCAGTCCAGCGCTTCCTGCCTGTGTGTTGCTGGACAGGACCACCAGCGACGTATCCCCGCTGAACGGGAAATGCTGAGCGATTTTATCGCTTTCGGTGTGTGACTTCACACCGCAACTTTGGTTGAAACCCACAGGGAAACTGCAGCCTTGTGTAAGGATCCGGATGAAAATATGTCTTGCACTTTCATTGACACATTGAGAGAGATTTTTTTTTCTGTGATTGTTACTTTGTTGATTTTGTGGAGATTATGCAGTGTTCCATCTGCTTTTATTATTGCTGATGTATGAGACCTGCTTCATTTGCACAATTGCTGAAGTAAACTGAAGTCTTTCCAAACACTCCTCACAAACAGTCACCCGGAGGAAACCCACACAGACACAGGGAGAACACACCACACTCCTCACAGACAGTCACCCGGAGGAAACCCACACAGACACAGGGAGAACACACCACACTCCTCACAGACAGTCACCCGGAGGAAACCCACACAGACACAGAGAGAACACACCACACTCCTCACAGACAGTCACCCGGAGGAAACCCACACAGACACAGGGAGAACCCACAACCTCCAGGTCCCTGGAGCTGTGTGACTGCGACACCTACCTGCTGCACACACTCCATTAATAATATTGTAAATAAATTATCCTATGACATCCAGCACAGTAGGAAACATAGGTTTTTAATAACGTTTAAATAATGTAGTCTCCCTATAAGTTAATAGTCACTATGCCACTCACACACTCCTACCTCTGCATAGCCAATCCACCTACGAGTGTTTTAAGACTGTAGCGGGAAAGTGGAGTACCCAGAGGAAACGCATGCAGACACAGGGAGAACACACCAAACGTCTCACAGAGCTAGTTTTTTTGCTGTTGTGTTGTTTATAATGTTATATGTATGTGTTTCGTGCTTGGTGAGTGGTGGCTGGTGAGAGCAGAGGATTATCCACCATTAGGAAGTTACTGCTTTGGGCACAGTTTCTTGTTCACTACACCCTTGTTAGGGCATAGATGAGCATAAAAAGGCAGCATGGCTGTGTGTCAGTTCACCATCTCCGGTGATGTCACGGTATTCATTTTCAACAATAGTTACACACAAAAACTGAATTCTGTCGTTTCAGAAGCAGTGCATTTGTTGAATCTATTGTGGAATACGCTGAAAATCACAGAAATTATAATCCACTTTTAATGTTTGAAAACATTTCTACATTTAAACTACTGTGAGCAAAGGGTAAAATCACAAATCTTCACCTAGACAGCTGGAGTGAAATGATCAGGAAACACAATCATCCGATGACCATTTCATCACAGTACTGGCAGACCATAACACCCAGGTGTGCCCAAGATGTTGAGCTCCAGTCTCTGAGAAGCTGGGCCTGGTTCCAATTCACAAAAAAGCTACACATTTCCTCACATTTCCACGTCAAAAAGAGAGTACTCTGTCAGCTTTAAATTCTACAGTTGTCAGGCTGTTGCTAAATGTGTGTACATAAAGCTTAGCCAGACTTCTTCATTTGTGGCATTTGGAAAAATTACAATAAAGCAGCAGATTGTTTATCACCACATCATGAATTTTCCAAGTGGAAAGAAACAGATGAAGTGAATAGGCGCTCACTTAATTTGGATCGGTATTCAGCTTTGCCTGCCATTTAATGAAAGCCTAGGTTCTCTACTGGAAGAGAGTTTATTTATTTTGTTTTATCATCACAGTCAGAAACCACCTCAAATAACTTTCCAGAAGAAATGTTATTCACGCAATCTTAAATTTGTATTCAAGTTAATGCGACTATTTATTTATTTTAAGCTATTTTAGACTTTTCATTTGGACACAGTGTGGTAACTTGTGCTGTCCATGGACACAGGACGCAGTTGGCTGGATTATTCTCAGTCCAGCAGTGACACTGAGGACTTTAAAAACTCGAACACTACTGTGTCTGGTCCACTCATACCCGCACAACACACACTAACACACCACCAACACCTCAGTGTCACTGCAGCTCTGAGTATAATCCACCGCCCAAATCATACCTGCTCTGTGGGGGTCCTGTAGAGGTCTTGAATGTAGAAACTAGGAGGTGGTTTAAATATTAATTTAATTTAAATGCAATTCATTTTCAGGTAGGTTCAGCCAGTTAATAGTAATTTAAAATAAAAGTAAATAAGAGTTTCAGATCGGTTTTGTTCAGTATTCATGGGCCAGTATTCCACATATCAGCAGAAATCCCCTGATGAGACAGTATCCAGTTAGTCAGTCCAGTTGTAGATTACACATGTGGGACTTGAAACCACATGAGATATTTATCTCATAAATATGGAAAACTAACGGGGGACTGTCCCTATAAATACAGATCACAATCCAGCAGCAGTGTAATAGCTCCCAGAGAAGAGACCTCTCAACAGTTCCTCACTTGGCAAAACATATCATTCTAATATTTGACCTACTTCTCATTAAAGCCTTATACACCATTGTACTATGTACGGTTTAATGAGTTTTATTAGAGCACAATAATTGTAACTGCATCTTTCTTATTCCCTGTCTTTATAACAGTAAACAAGTGTTGGAAGCGTACGCCTTAAATGAAAGCATCACGTCAATGTCACATTGCGTTTCATGGTCTGCTTGGTCTATAATTAAGAACATACGCTGGAAAGCTGAAGTAGTTTGCTTTTTTTGCAAGTTGTCTTTATTAAAGATAGTCAAAATGGCAATACAACTCAGTACACGTCTTCAAAAGACAAATAAGTTAAATCAAGAGCATGGAATACAAATAAAGGTCTCCTTTAGGAGTTCTATGGATGTTAAAGCTGTATGTAACCTTAAACAACTGGGATAGAGTATAGAAAAACAAATGTGAAACTGAAAGACTGCGGCACAAGTAAAACAACCTGGATTACACTTCTGCATCTGCGTATCTGGAAACAATGTGCGGGCGTCCAATGCAAAATGTGAATGCATCCACTAGGGGTCAGTGCTAAAAGTAGAACTTCTTGCTCTCCAACAATGAACATCGCTGTGTCTGAAATGGCTCCCTACATTATTCACTATTTACTGCACTACTACAGGGAACTGAACGATTTCAGACGATTTCAGGTAGGTTTCTATCAAACAATGCAGTGTATTATTGGTATCTGCTGTGCTAGGGTACAGAGCAGGGTTCTCCAATGTTAAACCTTTGGAATGCCACCATGTCCTCAATTTTTTGCATGTGAAATTCCTAAATTTTAAGCTAGAATACCAACGCTCTTCAGATGTGAAACTGCTGAGACAAAATGCAGGAGGGTTTACAAAACTGATTGCTGGCCTCAAACTCAGGTTAAAACTGTCTCTCAGTATGCAGCCCAAATCCTGTTCTATTTACAAGTCCACATCTAGCCAAGTAGAGTCCAAATACCCGGCTGTGTTCTTGCTCCGCTCGTGTTAACGAGAATGCACTGGGACTAGACTTCTTTAGACTTGAGAGAGTCAGATCAGAATGTATTTCGTACCATACTCAGCGTGTAGGCTTTTTCCTGCCACTGAGATGGTGACTCATTAAGTACAATTACAGAACGACAATCCAACGTCCTCCTGTCCTCAGAACTTTGCCAAGTTTGTACAACCACTTATGGCAGTTCAAACTTGAAGTATTTTGTACTGAGAAACAGCCTAAGTGAAGTGCAAAAACACAGTGTGACCGGGGCTTAACGCTACTGGTGCCTAAAAGAAAAAAGCAAACCCATCAATGAGCACTGCCCCAGTTTCAGGTTTCATGCTTGAACCCACTGCTGTCACTTCTCTCATTTAATGGTGAGTAAAATCAAATAACTGTAGTTAGTTAGGCCTACCTATTTACATACATTTAATAATAATCATAATCATCGTAATAATAATATTATGATTACCGAAATAAAAACACTTGTCCCGTTCTGTATGGAATAGAATGAGAATGACAAATTGGCCCTTGACTTTGCAGTGTTGGTCGGATGTGGCCCTTGAGGAAAAGATATTGGGGACCCCTGGTATAGAGCTAGCACACTACTTATTGCGGTGCATTATGGGATTATTTGAGTGCACTCAAAATTGTTCACTATTTTTGGACAACAATACAAAATGGCGGAACCTCCAGTTAGTGCACTATATAGTTTTGGACACAATGTATGTTTTTGCAATGTTTTAAAAATGGACGGATTTACATGGAATCAACTCATCATTTCGTCTTTGAGAATTGTTCCTCTGTGATTTTATTACTGTCCAGATTATTGACAATTAAATACTGTTTTCACCAATCTCAGCAGTACCCTACCATTTTAGGCTTGTCTGGATATACACCTCAGTGTTTTTCCAGGTAGATGTCACACAAAAGGCACATCTCACTGAAAAATCCAGAACCCACAGGCTCATTAAAGAGGAGATTATAATGGCAGATACAGGTATAAAACATTAATTTGTTTTGTATAAAATATCTGTCATACATCCACATTCATAGAAAACACAACCCTGTGTTCATTTGATCACTGTGTGAATGTGAGAGTTTAGTCAGTGTAGAAATATTTACAAATTACCTCGTTATAAAGTAATCAAATCCAAATACAGCTCTACTCCCTGCCGAACCCAAACTCCTCTCAATTAGTCCTCCAACGTTCTGGTTCCATTTAAGTATAATATGGATACTGTCCCATCCTCAACACTACCAGTGGCCAGTGCTACACTACGCTTACCCATAAACCCCTTATCTGTAACTTGACATAGCTATGTTCATGTGCACCTTTGCAGAAGTATAAATCAGACTTTAGAAGCAGAGTTAGTGTATGGAGTGATGAGAAATCTTACTTAGCCCTTCGACATTGTTAATCTAAATGTCTGTAAAACATATAACCACTGCACCTGAGCTTCAATACTCTAGAAAACTGTTAGCTAACTAATGTATGCTACAAGCTACAACTGAACTAAAATTGTGAGCACATGTGGATGTCCTTGAGAAATACACTGGGTAAAGTGAACAAGTGAAGGTTATGCGTTCAGAAGCGATATGTGAAATTAGCCTTTTCTCCACCCAATTAGAATTAAGAAGCTTCAGCTAATGTAGCTGTCTAAGCTAAAATCCCTGAAACAATTCTGAAATAGACTGCCATAGAAGATGTCAGTAATATCTTCAGATAATTTCCCTTGATTAAATAAAAATATATAGCCTTTCTCATTTATACAATTTGACAAGTTGTCACTGTTCCTATCAGAAAAAGAGGTTTTAGAATATTCATAGGTTGCACTATTTACACAAATCAAACTAATATTAAGGCCAAATAACACCTCTTCCTTTACTCTCTGGATGTTGTCTCTAACTGACATAATAATTCAGGCATGATATTTAAACAACACAGTAAAATGTCATGTTAGTAAGTCATGTTCACATTGACAAACATTTTTAGAGTTAGGCAATGACTTAGTTCTATGTCGCAGTTCCTTGGGCATGAAATGAATGAAACATGAAATTAATATGGTTAGTACACGTAAAGGTATGTCCCCTTTGAGTCGACCCCTATCTCATTTCGGGCTGTACATCTATAGAAACCTGCATCTTTCGGCGTGGGGTTCTGGATGACAAGGGAGCCTTGAGGGTGCAGGTACTTGTTCTCAAATATATGTGGCTGAGAAGTGATGACTAACTTCGTTCTGTCAGGAGCCTCCCATGCCACCTCTGGCTTTGGGATGCCACTAACTATGCAATTTAGCTGAACAGCTACCCCTATCTTGGCATAGGTGGCAGGGGCAGGGCCACTGGTGATCCGTGCTGGTTGAGCAACAATAATGACTGTGACTGTCAGCAAGGAGCTTCCATATTCATTTGCAGTACTGCAAGTGTAAGCGCCTCTGTCGTAGACAGAAGCCTGGTGGATGGAAAGCGTTCCATTTGTTAAAACGGAATAACGGCCTACCCGCTGAGGTTGGTTCAGGACTACCCCGCTCGGTAATGTCCAGGTAAGACGGACAGGGTCACTAGTAGACAGACAGTGCAACTGCAGGCTTGCACCCTTCATGACACTAACAGGAGAGTTGTACCTGTTGCTGATCTCTGGCTTCTGCCCTGGCTTCAGCATCACAGTCCTCTCCACTAGTCCACCAGCATTGCGGCCTAAGCAGCGATATGTTCCTACTTCAGAAAGAGCAGGGTTGCTGATTACCAACGTTCCATCAGACTTGTGGAAAAACTTGTTAAACTGGGAGCTTCTCATTATTGAAGCACCATTCGGGAGTATCCAGGTCACTTGTGGGACTGGGGAACCCTCAACAGAACAGTTTAAGGTCATGCTCCTGCCTACAGTTAGAGTGATAGATTCTGTTTTTGGACTCCTGAGCCGTGGTTTCTCTACAACATCTGTCACATCGAGTTGAACAAGGAGCCTTGCCTCTCCACCTTCGTTCCGGGCAATGCAGATTATCTGGGCTGCATCAGTTACTCTCAGAGAACGGATTTCAAGAGTGCCGTTACGATGAACCATCATGCGGCTTCCATAGTAGGGCGACGGGAGAACAATGTTCTCTGGAAGGACCCATATCACGCGAGGAACTGGAGTACCTGTAGCCTCGCAGTGAATAAGTTTCCGTTGATCCCGCACTGCTGATACTTTCAAAGAGTTTGTGGAGCCTCGTAAGCCATTGATAGCAGGAGATATGACCAAGATTTCCAGCCTGGACACCTTACGATCTTGGCCTGCACTGTTCCTGGCCAGACACGTGTAGTTCCCACCATCAAAGCGCTGCACATTCTGAATGACCAGCGTCCCATCATCATGGATCATATACTTCTCTGAGGCAGGAGGAATTGCTCTGTTGGTTGGGGAGAACCACAGTATATGGGGGTTAGGTTCTCCTTTGGCACTACACTTCAACGAGGCCGGCTCGCCATACATGACTCTGGTGACCTCATACGTCTTGTTTCTGATCACAGGCACATACGCCACCACTTTAACATGCACTTTCATTTCGTCCTTGCCGATTTGGTTCTCGGCATAGCACGTGTAGTCCCCTTCCTCATGCATTCCCACGTCGTTGAAGAAAAGAGTGCCATTGTCAAAAACGACATACCTGCGACTGCGTCCACCACCACTGTCAAATTTGACAATGCTGTTGACCATAGTGCCATCAGGCAGAGCCCACTGAATCTTTGGGTTTGGAAGACCTGATGCCACACAGTCCACCTTCAGATCCCCTCCATACATCACCTTCTTATCAGCCTGAGGCCTCTGCTCGATCTTGGCTGGTTTTGTCTCAACACTGACCTTTAGTGGAATGTAGTCATCTCCTATTTTGTTTCGTGCGACACACAGATATTCACCTTCATCATTCTCTGTCAGAGAGTGGACGGTGAGGGTCCCGTTAGTAAACACCTTTATCCTTGAGTCATAGCTGAAACAAAAGTGGATATTATTAATCAGTGAGTCTTTCAGCATGCATAATTAACCCATTCAGATATAGTAATTAAATTTAGCTTGATAACAACAAAATGCCACTGGATGCATTCTGTTTTTTCTGAGCTACTCTGGAGGAACTAAAAGAAATGTAAAATTCATATTTTAATAAAAATTGTAGGTGTCTATTATGTTATAAAATTGGTAGTCCTGTGACAAAAAAATTTGATTGATACTAGTCTCAGCCCCAAACGCTCTGCCCACAAGTATACTTAAAAAAATAATAATTTCAGTGCATTAATCCGGCCTCACCGTCAAGATTCTGCCATTTGCATTCTGATTGGCTATCTGTACATCCATGTATATGCACTTATGTGTATCATTTTTGTATTCGCTGTGTCACTGCCTCCTTCTACACATCATGATAAAATAGCAGACTTGTGATTGGTCCTTTTGCATCTCAGTCAAATTTCTTTTCATGTAGTAGTAGGAGGTTCTAGGCCACGTTAATTGGAGAAAGGCATCAGCCTCTGGTAATGTGAGACTGGATTTAATTTACGCTTGCTGTACTGAAAACATAATAAGAAGAATAAATAATAGAATAAATAAATAAATAAATAAAAATAATCTCTTATAAAAATAATCTCTTATTAATATCTTTTGATCGGTTTGAGGATTTTGGCAGATTTGTGCTAGGCCAGTTCTACCAAAGGGAATCTTAAAATGTATAATTTATAATGATTTATATGAACACTAAGTAGTATTTTTACCTTAAAATTACAGCTACATAATAATTGTGATGCTCCACTAACCTGTAACAGGGAGAATAAAGCTTTTGTTGTTGCTACACCAGGTGTAGCCCTGCAGAAACTGCACTATGTAACTTTTGGAGGAGGTTAGGAAAACAACCTCCCCCCCCCCCATAGGATAGTGCTATGAATTTGAATTAAGCTCTATAACTGGGGGAGACCAGATACAAATATACAAAATCTTATCTAGTGCTCCTTTAATAAGAGACTCTAAGTACTTTTATTGATGCAGTACAACCTTGATATATCAATCATTATCTGAATGTTTATTGAATGGATTCACATCAATACATCAGTTGTATGTATGCTAGATTGGGAGGTTTATATTTTGGATGTATGTGTGTAAAAGCTTCCATTACCTGTAATGAGCATCCACAAGCTTTTTGGAGGGAGTTCTCCAGATGACTCTTGGTGCTGGATCTCCTGATGCCACACAGTCCAGCTGCAGCCATCCCCCGTAGGCAACATCTGTCCTAAGTGGGGATGAGGAGGTAATCTTGGCTCTGGATGATGTAATAGTGTTTTTCACAGTCAAATGAATTGATCTGGAGGAAATTCCAACCACATTGGTTGCGATGCATCCATATTTTCCTGCATCTTTTTGAGCCAGGCCACGAAGGTACAGTGTCCCATTGGGGAAAACAAAGAGATTGCGACCAGTCACAAACTGTGAAGTTCGGAGTTGCATACCGTCAGGTGTTGTCCAGCTGACTGTGGGGATAGGGGCTCCCTTGGCACTGCAGTTTAAGTACACAGTGATGCCTTCTGGGAGACTTATATTTTCATGCCTAGGCTGTTGAATCACTGGCGGTAAAGCTGAAACCATCAGACGAACGGATATAGTGTCTGCACCTGCTGCATTACTAGCAATGCATTGATAAACTCCACGATCTGTGTAGAGAGCAGACTTAATTCTAAGTGTGCCCGTGGCTAATACTGAGATACGCTGTTTTGGTCCACCAGGTGAGACATCCACATGTGCCACTGTCGTGTCAGGGAGAACCCAGGTGGTCCGTGGTTTAGGTTTCCCTTGTGATTGACACTCTAGTTCCACAGTGTCTCCCAGGTAGGTGTTTGTGTCTCGATAACGTGGCTGCAAAATTTCTGGGTGTTCAGCTAAGACCACCAATGTGACCACCCTCTTGTCCTCTCCATACTGGTTCTGGACACTGCAGCGGTACTGGCCGCGGTCCAGGGGGAGGACATTGTGGATTATGAGCGTGCCGTTAGAGTGGACTTCGAAACGCTGGATCCTGCTGTTTTGAGCAATGCTTGCACCTGCAGAGGGAAATGGAACAAATGATACACAAAATATATCTCATATGGCTTACATAATTCATTCTGCAATTATTTTTATAGTTATACATTCAACACCAACATTGTATCTACATTCAGTGACCATTTTCTTAGCTCCACTGAGAATGGTCAGGACCCCCACTTGACCACCACAGAACAGGTATGATTTGAGTGGTGAATCATTTTCAGCGCTGCAGTGACACTGACGTGATGGTGGTGTGATACTGTGTGTTGCGCTGGTATGAGTGGATCAGACACAGCAGCACTGTTCGAGTTTTTACACACTGTGTCCACTTACTGTCCACTCTGTTGGACACTCCTACCTCATTGGTCCACCTTGTAGATGTAAAGTCAGAGACAGTAGGTGCACAGTTTGTTGGTCATTCTCTAGTCTTTCATTAGTGGACACTATGGATGCTGTCAGCTGGTCAGTTTTGGTTGGTGGACCTGTCTGTCACTGCTGTGTCTGATCCACTCATACCTGCACAAAACAACAAAGCATGCAGCCACCACCACTGTGGTGGTCCTGACCTTTGAAGAACAGGGTGAAATGGAGATAAGAAAGTTTTCAAAGAAACAGGACTACAGTCTGTAATTGTAGTTCCTGTATGGTCAGTGGAGCTGATGAAGTAGACAGTGATTGTGGAAACAAGGTAGGTGTTCCTAATAATCTCATAGTAAATCACTTGAAACATTATATCATGTCATGTATGTTCTTCTAATGTGAGTTAGCGCACAATGAAAAAGACACCTTCTGGGTTCAAATGATGATATGTCATCAAGGACTACATACCTGTGGAGACTTTAGTCCAGGACAGGAAGGGACTAGGCTCTCCTACAGCCACACATGGCAGATAGGCATTAGACTCAGCTTGTACTGTCACAGTGCTAACATCAGCGCTGTTGATCTTCGGCAGTCCTCTCTTAGCTGGGACGATGGGTGTTTGCTGGACTATGTCAGAAGTGGGATGATGTGGACCAATGTGGACAGTGGAACCATGGCTACCCTGGGTATATGGCCTTTTAGGAGTGATCAGTCTTGGATGGGATGTTATCTGGACCGCTGGGGTAGCTTGTACTTTTGGTACTTTGGTGCTTAAAATCACATCAGTTAAACGGCCTGTCGTAATATCTTCAGACTGACCTGTAGAGTGAAAAACAGGGGGGCTGAATCTACTAAGTGCTGGACTTCCAGCAGGACTTCCCCTAATCTTCTGTTCAGTTGTGTCAGTTCTTTCTTTGTGTATATCAGGTATATGATTTGTACTGTCTGATACAGCCACCACTTCGACTGCAGTCACTTCATTTGGTATAGGTGCATGTGGATGAACTTGAGATAGTGTTCTTGTCGTAGCTGTTGTTGGTGATAGCATTGTTGGTGTCGAAAAGGATCTCGTTGATGGTGCTGGCAGTGATGGAATTGTTGTTGCTATTGCATTTACTAAAGTTCTGTCCTCTCCCTTTAGAAGTACAGCTTCCTCTGCTAATCCAGCCTTCCAGGGTGAGGTTGTTTCTCCTTTGGCATGATCTGCTTCTACTGAAGCACTGCTAACCTTTGTTTTAGGGCTTAACCCAGATGCTTGAACACTTTGGAAAGTTGTGGGCCTCTCTGTTGTGACCTGAGGGCTCTCATAAAGGTTTGTTTTCATTGAGCCACTAGGGATACTTGAGTCACGGCTTTCTGTGATTTCATGCTGGTTACTTGGGGCAGATGAGGAGAAAGGCCTCAGTGGAAACTCCCTCGCAAGCTCAGGGGATGGAGGCACATTTTCAGCTTCACTAGATCTGTATTGATTCTTGGCTTTGTCTGAACCCACACCTGGAATCACTTCTGTTTGCCTGTGAGGGCTCTCCGGGGATGTGTCAGCTGTGTTATGGTCTCCTGTAGCGATTACCCTGTGTGCCTTTTCAAGAGCTTTAACTACAGGGGGGCGGATGCTTGTAAATGTCTCTTTGTCAGCTGTTGTGGATGGAGAATGTGTTGTGGCATTGTGAGCTAGAGGAGATATAGTGGAAATAGTTTCCCTGATTATCACTGTTGCTTCATGCTCTATAAAACCCAGGGATGTTGATGGAGGGCCTGACATTGCTGTGGTTCTCACTGACATATTAGGTGGTGTGGTGAAGGTTCCCTCTGCTTGTGACACTTTCTCTTGAAATGAAGAATCAGGGGATAAATTATTCCTGCTGTAGTATAAAGGATCTGTGTTCTTTGCATGAGTCACTGTGCTTAGTGACGTTGCTTGGCCTTCAGTTAACGGAACTGTGGTATCCACCTTGGCTCCAGCATTCATGGCCCTTGCAGATGTTTCTATTTCCGAAGGAGAGGAGGTGGTCGTCTTGGTGATCTCAGACACTGAGGCCAAAGTTGTGGGCTGCGGCGTGACATTTGCGACGTGTGCAGACGACTTGGAGCTTTTCGATCTCGTTCGGTTTCTATTAGGCTTCCTCCGTCTGCCACCATTCTTCCGCCGCGAATTGGACGAGTTCCTGGCACGTGAGGGAGATGTAGGAATGACTGAGATAGTGTGTTTAGCCCTGCTATTTTCCGAAGTGGCTTCCTTCGTTTGTGCTGCAGTGGAAACCAGTGGAATCTGGGAAATGTCATGTTTTTCTTGAGTTGTGTGTCTGTGTAAGTTCTGCGTAGCTTGCTGAGTTGCAGTTGTGGTGGCCTCAGTAAATGACTTAGTATCAGCATATTTTTCTCTGCTTTGTTGTACAAAAGTTACAGCTGTGGTCAATGCTGGGCTGTGGTCAGCCTCTCCTTGATAAACCTCTCCACCATTTCTAAATCTTTTTGGAATGCTGGATTTATCATCATCGTCCACAAGATTACCATCAAGATTAACATCACCCTCAGACCTCTGAACAGTTTCAGCTCCTCTGCTAGCAGCTGTTGTGCGACTTTGGTTTTCTACAAAAGGATTTCCATATGAGATTGTGCTCTCCACAGCACTTAGTTCTACCCACTTTGCAACGTCTGGCCTTGTCGCCAAATGACGAGTAGGCTGGGGACCAATTGTGGTCTGCATGACATATTCGCTGGTTATAAACAAGTCTGACTCTGGGTTAATTTCAGGGGCTGCAATTTGGTAGGTTATGTGTGTCTCTTCCACAGAGCCCAGAGGTCTTATGTCCAGGCTGATATCAGTAGTTTGCATAGACATCACTGCCACTGTGGATGCGTGTGACATTTCTTGTGGCGGCGATCCAGTGGTAGTACCATCTGCAGATGATCCTTCAATCCTGTCAACAGACCCTGATTTCTTAGCGCTGGCAGAGTCAGGCTCTTTTATTATATTAGTGCTTGTCTCAACGTAGCTCGGAGTGGTTGTTTTTGGAGCGCTGCCACCTCCTCTGACTTTTGCCAAAATGTTAGCCCAATGCTTTGGATCTATCTGACTGTTTGACACACTGAGTCTCCTTCTTGTTTCCCCTGTGTTACTCCTGTCTGCTCCTGGAGGTGTGATTCGTCTTCTGGGCACAGCAGGACGTCTCCATGGCTTTCTGGATGTATGCCCACCTCGTGTACTACCATTTGGGATCCTCTTTCTATTAGGAGGTGGAGCAGGAGTTTGTTCTTCAGCCTTCTCTTGGGTTTCAGTGTCCCCAGATGACTCCACCCCATCTTCCACAGGGGCTTTAATTTTGGTGGAGACCCCTTCTGCAGGCTGAGGTCTACTGGAATACTTTCTTATAGGCAGCCCACCAGAGGGCCTTGTCAGAGTCACCTTTGTGGCAAGTGAGTCTGCACCATGTTGATTCCCTGCGACACATTTGTAGTAGCCATTATCGGACAGTTGGCTGTGACGGATGGTCAAAGTTCCATTTGAGGCCACTGACATCTTTGATGAGTTTGACATGGCGTTTATAACGCTGCCATCAGGAAGGATCCAATTTATATCTGGGTCAGGAGAACCCGAAGACAAACAAGGAAGGGAAACAGACCCACCAGCAACTCCTGCCACAGGCTCAGCCACTCCCTCACCTCCAGGTGGGGGACTGGAAGACTCCTCAACTGTCAGACGAAAGGGGAGAATACTGATATCGTTCATGACTAATGCGATACAGTAAAAGACTCCTGAGTCAGAGTGACCCACCCTCTTAATGTCCAACAAACCAGATGGAGACGCTGTGATTCTCTCATCACTGCTTTGATATGGGGCCCTAATTGTGGAGCCATCAGGCAGCATCCATTTGATGGTCAGGTTCCCTGAGCTGTGCACATTGCAGTGCATCTGTATGGGGCTGCCCACCACAGCAGCCTGAGATATTCTGGTGTCGTTTATGGACTCTATCATAACCCATCTCCTTCTCTGCTGCCTCACAGCCTCAGCCTCTTCCAGCTGAGTCATAAGGCTGCTGAGAACCAGTCTAACCATTTTACTTGTAGACTTAGGTCTGTTTAGCTGTAGGTCCAGTGAGGGCTGCATTACCCATGCAGGTTCAGCCTCAATATTGACTTTCACCCCAGTGTAGTAGAGAGCATCCCTTTCCGCATCTTGTCGATACCTGTAGCTAAGACGAGGTTCCTTACTTAGCATTATCTCCTTTTGCAGGTGGGCAGGAACATCACTGTAATAGGCGATGAGTCTCCACAGCCTCTCATAGTTGGCCCTGTCAATGGGACACTCCAGATCCAGTCTCAGTGTGATGTTAGCGGTAATCTGATTTGGATTCACGTGGTCCCAACTGATTCGGCTCGATTCTGTGGGTTCATTGACCTGGCAGTGGAGATCAACTTTGTTCCCATGTTCATCAGACAGCTCCAGCGAAATATTCCCCAGAGGCTGGTGGAATT
Source organism: Hoplias malabaricus (assembly GCF_029633855.1). Lineage (NCBI taxonomy): Eukaryota > Metazoa > Chordata > Actinopteri > Characiformes > Erythrinidae > Hoplias > Hoplias malabaricus. The sequence goes on from NC_089801.1 coordinate 69,993,158, forward strand.
CATCTAAGGTCAGGAGCTCGCTCTCCGTGTCCAAAGCAGATGTTTGGTGAGCGCCGCTGAAGACTGGACTGCTGCAAGTCAGATCCGCCAACTCCTGGAGGTCTTTCTTCTTCAGGTGTTTTGGAGAAGAACACATCGGGCACAGCTGACCTCCAGGCAAGGCTTTGTCTTTTTTGCATTTGACAATACCTGAGAAAGGATAAAAGAGATATTAAGGGAATGTAAGGTGGTTAACTTGATGATAGCCATGGCTCTCACTGAATTAACCAGCATTAGTATATGTTAATTTATTTTTAAATATTTTTAGCTGAATTAAACAACAGACAAGAGCTCAAGCTTTATTCAATATGGTCACAGTCTCCAAAATTGTAGCGTTACAGTAATAGTCATTGCACACTGTATAACACTTTTACTATAATACCATAAGGAAGGCATTATCATCTTCAGTCACTTCACATTGCAATTACAATGTCATTACTACTACTATGAACAATTACCTGCTGCATTTTTGCTCCAGTCTTTAAACCATTTCATCCTGCAGTCACAAGACCAGGGGTTGTCATACAGGAAGAGGTTCTCCAAATGCGGCATTCCAGTTAACATCTTCTGGGAGAGTGTGGTCAGCCTGTTCTCAGATAGATACAGATGCTTGAGGGTGGACACAGGGAAGTAGCCCAGTACGGAGAGAGTGGCAAAGGTGGCTGGATGGAGTTGCTGGAGCTGGTTGCCCTCTAGATGAAGCAGACGAAGGGAGGTGAGGCCTTGGAAAGCGTCTGGGTGGATGAACTCCAGCCGGTTGCGGTCCAGGTGCAGCCTGGTGAGTTTCCAGAGACCCTGAAAGGTGTGCCTGCTAATTACCCTCAGCTTGTTGTAGCTAAACTTCATCATCTGAGAGAAGGGACAGAGAAATAAGATGCTTAGAGCATTTGAACATTGAAGGACACTATCTGGGTCGACCATTTTCCTAAGGACATGTTTCTAATTGGTTTATGCGTGAAACAATTTGGGAACACGAGATTTTGTTTTTTTGTGTATACACCTTCAAGAAAATGACAGCTATGAAATGCATTTGCGGGAAGGGTGTATTAAGTGCACTTGTGAGCATCCTTGATGGAGAAAGTTAGAATTGGGATGCCCTACAGCCACTAAAAAGGGCATGTGTCTACAATGTGTGCAAGGCTGCAAGTGTAATGGGACATGGCCCAAAGCTCAAAATGAGAATCCTCCTCTTTGACACTGGATACAATAACAACAACAGAGTGAGTGTAAAATGAAAAGGAGCGATGGATTAACAATGCTCACACAGCAGTGATTAATGACCAAAGAAAAAATATCAGCCTGTCACTGGACAGAAGTATTTATCTGTTATATTCCTCGCACCTGAAGGGATATCAGATCTTGGAATGTCCCATCTGGAATGTTGTGTACATCATTCCCGTGCATCAAGAGCAGCTCCAGTTTTCGCATACCAGCGAAAGATCTGTCATTTATTCGGGTCATAGAGTTGAACCTGCAAAAAATATGTGGTGTTTCATTAAAGTGAATAAAACACTGGGTCCAAACGTGTTCAGAGAATGTGCACAGAGCTTGTATTTCATTGCTGTCAAAAGAAAAACATGCATCTCTAAAATAGAAGGGGGGGGGGCTTCTTTGCTTTCAATTGATTACAATGTAAAATTATATTATATTCCAAGTAATTTTGGAGCATTTCTTGGTTTATTCAACTTGAATTTCACAAAGTGTTAAGGACAGCTGTTACAAATTCTGACAGCCACAAAAATACAGATACACTGACCCCTCGTTTTTGGCGGGGGATGTGTTCCAAGGCCACCAGCGAAAAACGAATTTCCGCGAAGTAGAGGAAAGATATTTTTAAATGTATTTAACGAGTATTTGGACTTTCAAAACCCTCCCTGTTACTGTTAACAACCCTTCCGTTGCATTAAACAGTCATTCTATAATGTTTTTCAGCTGGAACTACATGTGATATCCTACCAGTTTCTTTAATAGAGTAATTCCTAAGCTGTGATTTAGCGTCAGTAAATTTCACTCGGATGTGGACATGAACAGCACATGTACTGTACGTAAGAAACACTTGTAAATGATATATTTTATCACCTACAGACCCAGTCTAACACATGTAAATAATAATAAAAATATACTTTTGGCTATTCATCTTTCACGGTTTTCTTTATAGAAAAACACAGCCAGTAAAATGAAGAACTGAGTCTAAGGTCATAATGCCCAATGCCAAGTGTTGGCCAAAGGGATTTAAAGCCTACAGAATTGAGCACTGAACCTGTCTTCATCTTGACCTCATTCAGTATAACCAAATCCTCAGTGTGATGTTCCAATAAGCAGTCTACACACTGAATCAGCATGTGTCTAGAAAGCTTTGGACATTCAGGGATTTCTAAAAAGCTGAGGCTAAAACCTAAATCCTGACTGGGAACACGGCGCTGCGTCCTGAGCCCAAGTGTAAATCACTCGAAGGCAGGTGTGCACTCTCCCTGTTTTACTTCGACAACAGACAATGGTTGCTTTGTTGGCAGATGTTTTTTTCGGTCGCCAGACGCTTACCCCAGGTTCATGCGCTCCACTTGTTTGGGCACGCCAGCGGGCACGCTGAGCAGAGAGCGGAAGGTGCAGTGAACTTCTCTGGGCTGAGGACAGGAGCACTGTTGGGGACAGCATCGTGCCAAGTCTGTAAGCACCAGCAGCAGCAGGAGCAGCAATGTCCAAACATTAACGGCTGAATGACCCATCTTCAGCCCAGCAGCTGCAGCCGCCTCCTCCTGCAGCCAGACACAGGTGATAGAATATACAGTTGCTAAATCGCTGAGGACCAAATCACATTTGACCGAGGTTTAGGGTTAGTCCTGTATCCCTAAAGGTATACAAAATACTGCAGGAATTTCAAGAGGATGTCCAACACAGTCTTACAGTAAAATAGCTACATCAGTGTAGTGCGTACTGCTAGATACAAATTCAGTCAGACAAGTGGGTAGACCTAACATTTACAGCCTATATTCAGTCCAAATGAAGGTATCTCTTCTAATTACTGAACTCAGATAGCTCATTAAAGGTGTGTTTACAGCTTGTATAATCAGACTTGATGGGTATAAAATTAAATGGGAGACTGTGGAGCAGCTGAACATGAGCACAAGGTCACCAAGTACACCCTCAGCATTGGATATTGGAATAGGCAACCTATTCTCTGCCGTGATGAAGCTCCATCCAACCCCTATCGGACGGGTCGGAACCCAGTTTATCTAATCCTTAAACATCCGTCCCTGACCACGCTAGCGTTCTTGAGAAGGAATGCCATCAAATGCTCACAGACAAGCGACCTACTGATGTTGGATGAGGAGATGTGGATAATGTTATAACAGCACTGCAGCACCAAATTAATATAATGGGTTCTGACAGAACTATGGAATAACAGTCTCGATTCGCCATTGGAAGACCAACTCATTCCCCAGAGGAAGAAAGATGGGGAAAAAGAGAAAGAATGCATGTAGAAAGAGAAAGAATACACATGGAAAAATAACAGTGCTGATGATAGAAGAAGGGAAAAATGAGGAGCTGGGTGTCACATTGGGGTGTATTTACGTTTATGCCAATAGCTGTTAAAACAACACTGTAGTTCATGTAAAAAAATATGCATAAGACACTTGGATAGACTCCAAAAAATATAGAAAAACTTGGTCATCTGCAGTAGCTTTAATATCGGACTATAAAAGGTATCATACGTATATTTACTGTACATTTTTAATTTGCACTGACTACACAGACACCATTTCAAATCCAGGTGGTTTTATATTGAAAACACAATTATTAATCTCTCCCTCTGACATAGAGAATGTAGTGTAACCTACAAAGTACACAACTGGACCCCGAGACCACCTCTCAGTACATTAACACAAGCTGTACCTTTACTGAAACAAAAACTGACTGTGTATAACAAACATTACAGTAATAGACACTTACCTTAGCTTGTCTTTGGTAGCCAAGTCCAATTTCTGCTAAAGTTTAGCATGACTTTCATTCATAACTCCTCGGAAAAGTTAATTTTGGAGCATGACAGCAAGAAGCAAGTCTGCAGAAATAACCAGTCCTCTAAAAAACCCAAACCCTTTCATTCATGAAAGTAGCTACCACTATGTTTTCCACAGCTGGAGCCACTGGTGCAGTCTTACAGTGTTATTGTAAATAAAACCAGCTTGTTTAAAAAGAGATTCCCAGTAAATTGATGTTTTTCTAGCTGTGTTCGTATTCCCCTCGCTGTAGTCCAGGTCTTCTGCAGGGTTTCTGCACAGCTGCTTCTCACTTCACTTTGAGGAACTTGAGAATGGAAGTCCTCTGTTTTTTCTGGCCTGCTGCGTTTTTTTTTTCTCCCCCACCCCACACCCGTTTTCAGACAAGCCCCGCCCCTCTGTGTTCTGATTGGCTAGTGCTGACGTTCTTCAGAAACCCTTCCAATAATTTAGCTATAACCCTGTCCCAAATAGAGCCTTAAACCCTGCGGGCGTTTTCAGAGTCTACATTGAGGATGTGAACTCCATGCTACAGGGAACGAGACCGCAGATACGCCTGTGTTTGGGACAGAACCGTGTGATCCGCAGGCTCTACAGGTGCCTGGTGGTAATTGTTCTCGTTCAGTTAATAAAAAATGTATTTATATTCACATCGTAATTTTTCCCTTTGCCTCATTTTTCCAGACAGTCCTCAGCAGAACTACATTATTATTGGTCTTTGCTTGTTTCTTAAGGAACTCATCAAAGGCCATAGCTGAGCCCCCCTTTATTAGTGAACCGGGAAATGGAACACGTCCTCTTTGCCAGTCTTGTGTCGACAACTGGACCATGAATGCACCATTTAGGACTGGGATTCTGTGCTGGGTTTAAAACATTATAGCTCAGTGTAATGACTGCCGTTGTCATAAATGAGGAAGTGAATGTCTCTCGCATTGTTTTAGTGTCCATTACACAGAAAAAGTATAGGCCTTGAAACCTGGCAGTTACCTACAGAGATTCAAAAATGGAGATACAGGGTTTTGTTCGGACAATGATAATGTAGGGTGACCAGACGTCCTCTTTTACCCGGACATGTCCTCTTTTTTAGACTTAAAAAAATGTCCGGGCGGAATTTCACAAACGTCCGGGATTTTGTTTTTCTAGAGCTTACATAGAACTTCGAGAAGTTTCGTTCACAAACTAGTCCCGCCCTCCCCTACTCCGATTGGTTCGCTTGAGTGAGAAGGGGGCGTGGTGAAGTAGCCTACAATCTTCTGATTGGACGGTCTGACTGTAGAGCTACCGTTATTGGTGGATAACCTTCTCTGTAAACATTTAATTGGTCAGTCTGCACGTCAGTAGTCCTTGTTTACGTCAGGCAAAGCTCATGTACCCACCCTCATCTCGAGCAGCTATGCCGAAACGTAAACGTAAGTTCTCGGGTGAATTAAAAAATAAATTCACATGTTTTGTGTAGCAAATAAAGGTGTAAAGGACCTAAAAGCACACATAGGTTCAGCTAAACATACAAAGGCAACGAGGGGCGAGAGAGAGAGCCCCCCCTCGGAGCGTGTCCTCTTTTTCACCATCTCAGATCTGGTCACCCTAGATATATATATATATATATATATATATATATATATTTTTTTTTTTTTTTTTCCAGCAAACTGAATAACCAGTAAAACATTCTTTTAAGGATTAATCATCCAGCCACATGTTTGAAATTAATGAGCAGTATTTACAGGGCCAATCAAATGACTCCAGGAGGTCCACTTACCAAACCTCCACACAGCTGAGGGTCCAGAGAGGTCAAATAAATGAGACAAACGAGCACTTTTTTTTTTCAGTCCATTCCTCCTTAAATAAGGTCTCCACTCTCTTCTTTTCTCTTCTTTATACAGAACAAGCTACAGAAACAAACGGCCTGATGTCACTGTTGTCATAGATACTGGTGTACAAGCTCTATGATTGGACCAGAAGGAAATGAAGGTTATTGTGCAGCATATAGATGGATTTCAAGGTGAGTTTTTCAGTCTCTGTTGATTTGTAGGTTCATAAAAATTGCATTTTGGACCTTGATGCTAGAACACAAGATTGTACCATGGCTGCATTTTTAGCTGCGATTGTAGTAACGAAGTGTACTGTAATCATGTATTGAGTTTTTATTGGCTAACAAAGGTTTGCAGTTTTTATTCATTTGAACTGTCTCTGCTTACAAAAAAAAACCCTTCTTTTGTAAGGTTAAAATGTGTAATATGTTAAAATGTATGTGATGCGTCATGGTGTAAATCACAGTAAAAGGCACAGGGAAAAGGTTCTGATATGAGTGATATCGGAATGTGTGTATTTGTGTGTGTGTGTCAGTGCACTGACTTTACAGTAAGTTGGTCTTTACCAGTAAAGAGCTCTTCTCAACAGAAGTATGTTGTTTCAGAGACAAGCTGAAGCGGCTTCTTGTTAAATGAGTAAGACTAAGCTTAAGTAAAGGTCGAACAGGGTTCAAAGCCTTGTCATTTAGCCTGCAGTCTTCATTCTCCCAAGCCACACACACACACACACACACACAGAAAACCTGTGAAGTCAGCATGTAGAGCTGAAAGAAGTAGAAAAAAAAATCAAAGAACAAGTGAAGTGAAAGGTTACCAGACCCTGCCCCTGTTCTTGACCACTCTGGACATGCCATGCATCACTATGTCACTTCAAGCATATAGCACATCTTCATGAAAACAACATGCAGGTGTTGTCATTATCGTGACTAATGCCCTACAGCTAGGAGAATTAAATACTCAGCCTAGTAGACTGTCAGGGAGTTGATTTCCAGATGGTAACCTGTCTGAAATAACTACAGTAACTGATTCTTTAAAATATATTATCAGTAGTTTCAACTCAGTTTGTATCAGAGCTCAAGTAATAAGTCATCGGTGCAAACGTCAGAGACTAGCTTTAACCTGTGTGTTTTCCAATAACCACAGCCTATTAATGTTTCTACCATTCATTCATTCATTATCTGTAACCCCTTATCCAATTCAGGGTCGCGGTGGGTCCAGAGCCTACCTGGAATCATTGGGCGCAAGGCGGGAATACACCCTGGAGGGGGCGCCAGTCCTTCACAGGGCAACACAGACACACACACACATTCACACCTACGGACACTTTTGAGTCGCCAATCCACCTACTAACGTGTGTTTTTGGACTGTGGGAGGAAACCGGAGCACCCGGAGGAAACCCACGCGGACACAGGGAGAACACACCAACTCCTCACTGACAGTCACCCAGAGCGGGAATCGAACCCACAACCTCCAGGTCCCTGGAGCTGTGTGACTGCGACACTACCTGCTGCGCCACCGTGACGCCCATAATTCTACCATTTATTGTTTATTGTTGAGTATCTTACGTCATTTAAACAGTTTGATTGGTGGGGCTTAGTCATAGATATAGAGTTAGATATACATTTCCAACCTTCCAAAGCCAATCTATGAAGACGTACCAAATGCATTCAAGACGTGGTTGACCCACAAAACGCACAAACAGCTTGGAAGAGTTTTTGAAGTGTGGAAATATACTGATGGGACAGATTTTTCTGAAGAGACCGTAGTACATAAGATCATTTAAACTGCCATAATTTTTTAGCCACGCTGTATTTTCAGCGCACTGATGTTCTGACAGATTTAATTGAATTCAGTTCAAGGCCGAAAACACTCATGACCAACTGTGCTAATTTACTGCTTATTCGCATTATTTTCACAAATGACTTCATTGTGTTTTGCAAATTTTAACACATAATATTATGTTACACAGAAATGTATTTACGGCCGTTGGACATTTGTGGAAAAATTGTCCTTAATTTTGACAAGAAAAAATGTCTTAAAAGGCTCCATCCATTTCAGCTTTCAGCCACAAACATCCTGTCAACTGTGAAGCTGGCTGAGAAGCCTGAGACAGAAGCTATAAACCAGTTTAATGAGGGCAGAATAAAAGCATTGGTGACTTGTGTTTTTGTGGTTGCTCAACGAAAATAAACTGAAGCTTTGGCGCATTGATAAAAGAAGATAATCATTCACAATCAAGAAATGTCTAAGGGCTTTCAGGCAAAAACAATGGCTGCTTTTCTTCACTCACAAACACACACACACTGTATTATTACCATAATCAAGGTCTGATTTTATGATGTGTGCCCCCTACGTTTTACCGGTTTGCCCTCCTGTTGGACTTCCTGGTGCTAGTTACTATATTTACTTGCACACAGACTGACTAAGCGCTTATTTTGTCTATGAAACCAGACTGAACCAAAACCTGCACAAAGTGGGCTACCTAGCAGCGCCGTAGTCTAAGCATAGGCCCTACTTCTGGGTGGATAAGTGTCCAACACTCCCCTGTTGCTCAGCTCCTCCAAGTTTGGTGAACTGGCCAGTGTCGTTTGTACTTAAAGGCCATAGAAGGCCAGGGGTGTCCAAACTTTAGCATTCTACACTGCACCAGTGGCTCCAACTGTGGAAAATAGTGTGTTAGATACTTTCATGAATGATTTGGGTTTTTTTTCTGCAGCCTACAGGGACAGCTGTCCTCAGAGGTCAGCCCTGCCATAAAGTGTCCATACGGCATCGTCAAGCTAAACGGTCTTTGAAAATCCTCCTCCCACAGGCCCTGGACACATCAAGTGTTAATGGAGCACACTGTGGGTTCAGGGAGGGGGAGAAAGAGCCGGCTTACTGTGTCTGATCGAGCACCATGACGATCGTAAATAAACCCAGCCAAAATGTGTCTGCACCTCTCAGACATATGGACATCCACAGTCCAGTTACTTTAGAGCAGAACCCAAAATGAGACTCACCCAGTCTGTATGTCCCTGAACAGACCCCAGGGTTAATGGCAGCATGCTTCACCTTTGACCTCTTAAGATGCTTAAAGTGATGGAATAAATGACAATATCTCAATTCATGTTTCAAATCTGGATTGTGTTAATAATTCTGAAGACTTTAGATATCAGATGACTCACTTGCATAAATCAGGAAACAGTCAAAGGAACGTTCCAGACCTAGAGTTGATAGAGACACAACGACAAGGAATTCCTAACAACAATCCAAGTACTGTCACACCACCGACACTGTAGATAAACAGCATGTCCAGCTTAGAGAGACAGGAGAAAATAAATAAACGTGGAACAGTTCACAGGTGTTTCTGTCCATACTTCCTAGGTCCAAAAGGATGTTGAGTGGTCAAGGGAGCTTACTGAGAAAAGGAGAAAGTATGACATTCAATAAATGAAATGGTTTGTTTGGGATTATGAGAATCTTAATCTTAAACAAACTTCTAAGACTCTCTTGATGTAGAAAAGTGATGCACATCCACAGAAAACAAATGCATCAAACGCAAAAAATAAATATTAAATTAAATTAAATTGTTGAAGCTCCTCTGGTGAGTCCAAAATTTAAATCAAATCACAAGGATGAGTTGCAATTGAGTCATGAGTCAGTTAAAGGCAAGTCTGAATTGAGTAGGGAGCCAGCTGAGAATGAGTCTGAATTGAGTAGGGAGCCAGTTGAGAATAAGTCTGAATTGAGTTGTGAGTCAGTTGAGAATGGGTCTGAACTGAGTTGTGAGTCAGTTAAGAATGAATCTGAACTTAGTTGTGAGTCAGTTAAGAATGAGTCTGAACTGAGTTGTGAGTCAGTTAAGAATGAGTATGAATCGAGTTGTGAGTCAGTTAAGAATGAGTCTGAACTGAGTTGTAAGTCAGTTAAGAATGAGTCTGAACTGAGTTGTGAGTCAGTTAAGAATGAGTATGAATCGAGTTTTGAGTCAGTTAAGAAAGAGTATGAATTGATAATAAGAACTTGGTAAAGTTAGGTCTGAATCGAGTCACGAGTCAGTAAGGGATTTGTCTAAGTTGAGTTGCAAATCAGTTAAGTATGGACCTTAACAGGTTAAAGTCAATCAGTTAAGGGCCAGTATATATTGAATCACGAGTCAGTTAAGAATGAGTCTATATTGAATAGTGAGTCAGTTAAGTGTCCGTTTAAACTTAGTAATTAGTCAGTTAAAGACAATTTGAGTTATGAGTCAATTAATGAAGAGCCTGTGTGGAGTCACAAGTAAATTAACCCTTTAAAGCCTGACACATTTAATAATAATACAATGAAACTGATTTTTTTTTGAAAAAAAAATGAAAATCACTAGTGGCCCTTTAATTAAAACAATTGGATTGTATAATTTCTGAATGCATCATATTTAGGCATTTAACAATATATTTTTACTTTAATTGGTCTTTCATTTAGTTAACTGCATCAGTTAAAAGTGTTCTTTAGACTTCTTTACAATTTGTTTCTTCATTTTGATTGAATTCAGTTAAACAGTGAATAGCAAGTGATTGTCTCTGTTCTTCAGAACTTCTCAGGAAAACATAACACTGAGCTGATAATAAACACTGCTCCAGAGGTCCTTGACCCATGTGTTCTCTGTTCTTCTCTCTGATCTTTTTATATTTCATATACTGGTGGTCTTTTTGTTGATCTGCACAGCCGTGTTTCCATATTTAGAGGAACTACAGTTGTTTCTGTTACTGTTTGAACCTTGGCTTGAGGTATGAGGTCATTCAACAGACCTCCCATACTCCTCAGTATCATCATCTTCTTCCTCTGATTCCATCACAACATCTATGTCATAAACTGAGCCAAGAAAGCTTGCTCACAATGGCTTTGGGAAAATTAAAAATACATCTTTGTTTCAGAAAAAGTATCTAAATGTGTTTTGCTGCTGTAAAGAACAGATCATCATTCAAATCATATTTGGAAATGCTTCATTTTTGCAAAAAAAAAAAAAAAACTAGCCTTGAGTTTTCATGTGTTTTCATGAAGATAGCCACTATTTTGTAATGGTTTGGTAAACGCATGGAAATGCTTCCACCTCATTCACAGTTCAGTAGAGAACTCAGAACACTAGCCCCAAAAGGATAAAAGTTTGTTTCTGTATTTCTGTTCACTAGATGATGAAAGAGCCACCTCCAAAGATCATGTATCATATTTTATACGTTTGGCTTTTACGGGTTAAGAAGGAGCCTGAATTGAATCATGAGTCAATTAAGGATGACTCTGAAATGAGCCAATGGTCAGTTAAGTGTTTATATTCAGACTCATCCTTAACTGATTTGCTACTCAGTATAGGCTTGTCCCTAACTGATTCATGACTCAATAGTCAGGAGTCAATTAAGGACGAGTCTGTATTGAGTCATGAGTCACTTTAGGACATGGGTGCACAACTCCAGTCCTGGAGGGCCAGTATCCAGTAAAGTTTGGCGATTCCTTTGCTCACACACCCCTGATTCAACTCATCTGTTAATTGGCAGGTTTAAGGGTTGTGTTTTAGCAGAGGAATCACCAAACTGCTGGATACCGGCCCTCCTGGACTGGAGTTGTGCACCCCTGCTTTAGGACAATCTGCAGGTCTGTTATGGGCTAGCTCAAATTATGCCTTAAGGGCAAATGATCAGGAGTCCTATGTGCTCATTCAGAAGGATAAAAATGTCTTAAAGGTCCAGCCCGTGGTTCAGTTCTGATGAAGGTTTTAGCTTTAGTGAGGACTCTCCTCTGACTATAATTTATTTCTAAGTTCAAGGCTGTGTTTGAAGGGAAGTGTCCTATCTAGGCTCATAAGGCAAAGATTCTCTGAGGGGCATGGAGCTCACTGTGGCTTTAGATATCAAAAGTAAGGGATTTAGTGTCTCTGAATTCTATTTGATTACAGGACACAAGCCAAGCAGATAATTACAAATTGCTAGTTTAGGGTCGCTGGTTGGAAACCTTTGTAGGATCAGTGTAAAAGGAAGCTGGGAAACCTGGGACTGAACATGTTGTTGTACTTTGGTTGACCATGAAGTATACATTAACGTTTGCACCTGCTCCCAGGTGTTGTTTTAAACTTACAGCAGCCATATTAGCGTTATTGCTGTGATAGTGAGGGGCATTCCACATGGTTAGCATGTGTTAGCCCTGGGAACCTCCTGCCGTCTCCAGCAGTGATCCATGTCCTCTGCGCTTCCTGTAGCAGGGTCATAGCAGTGTATATGCTTGACCTTTGGCAAACAGCATTCAGGTGTAGGGTCAAACTCCTGTCACTCAAACTACAGTTTGTACAATGGAGAATTTCATGCTACAGACCAAGACAGAACAGGCAGCTAGTGATCCTCATTTCTACTCACCTTCATATCTCCATTTACTTGTGAAAACATCAGTGGTCCTTTGCACAGTATGAGTTTCTAAAACCCCCATCATTATAAACAGTACTCTAAGTTTCTGTAGGACAAGGAAATTCACATCAAACAACTCTGAATTTCTGCTTTGTTTTTATCTGAACTACTGAATTATGCAAATGTCTTAGTTTCCCTTAGTAACAAGTCAGCTGTACACATTCCTGTTTTGATTTACTGCATAAATCCAACCAAGTCATCTGTTGTTCTTCTCCTTATGATCTTCACTTCTCAATATGTTCTCCACTTCCCCATCTATAAATCAAAACAGGGTTGTTCTCATTTATCCAGCAGCTTTGCTTGCCCAAGACTTGATCTCACCAAAGTCCTAAAACTGATCTCAGAACTGCTTGAATGAGGCATTGGGTTTCCAGACAGTGACACACACATCAGTCATGATGTATCCTGCTCAGGCCTGCCTCCCACTGTGCGTCCAGCTCTCTCTGAGGAGGAACATCTGTGGCTACACACTGACCTATAGCTTTGCACCACTCAGTAATAATAAACACCACTCCACCACTCGCTCAGTGACCTCACATTTAGTATAACCCACGATGGCTTATTCTGCTTGGCATGGTAATTGAAAAAAGTCATGTTTGATGCCAAAGCTTTTCGAGTACATGACTTCTACACTTAATATAGACCTGACTCTCAGTGGGACCTAGTCTGTGCTTTTCGGCCACTGTCTGCAGAAACTGGAAAGAGTTTGTGAGAGGCTTTCAGCTGAGTTTGAGATGAATCAGAGCAATTAAACATGTCTGATTCTGGGCACAGTTTGGTTGGCAGTCCAAAAAAAACCTAATAGGAAAATACAGCAAATGAATCAATAAAAAAAAGTACATAAATTAAAACATAAGGACAAATGTTGGGACTCCAATATGGTTCAACGGACTTAGCATTGGCTCTATCATCAGGAGATGAGTTTAAATCATGCTGTTGCAAATATCATCCATGGCTTTGGGTCCAAGAATGCAAAACTAGCCTAAATCTGGATCTGTAAATGGCCATTCTTCTCCTGTTGCTATGCATCTTGTAGCTAACTTAACAGGACTGGGTCCAATTGCATTCACCTCCAAGTATGTTGAGCTTTTCAATTACACTGCGTTGGTGGTACTTGTAAAAGAAGTGATGACTTCACCTACCTTGTAGGAGGCTAGTGCAAAATTTTCTCTCCCAACTTGGTAGCATTGTGTGGTTTGGGGTAGAGTTTGTAATAAATATAGGTTGAGGTGAAATTTGGCTTTAGAATCCAAAAAAAAATAAAAATAAAATAAAAATAAAAATACCAATTTGTAATTCACATGTACTGGACTACCATTCAGATCCCAGCTTTACATCTATGACCCGCACCCAGATCAGATTACCTGCTTTGCTGTTACTGCCTAAAAACAAACAGTAATGTCATCATATGTAAGGAAGCTAGTACATAAACATAAACACTGATCCACAGTAAACTGTTTACAGGTAAGAATACTGCTTCGTTTGTTGATGTGCTACAGGATCTTTGCTACTGAAAGCTACATTTCCTCTGGCTTAATGCTAAAGTTCCGACTCTAATCTGGTACACCTGGCTTTAATCTCCAGATGCTCCTAAGAATCTTCATTAAGCAGGATCAGATGTCTTAGGTTAATGTTACACCCAAAAACTGCAGGGGGGTAGACAACATGACCTGTACACGGTGGGGAACCTTCAGTGTGTTGTAGGCTTTTGGAGAAGACCTAAATATTTCTATCGAAATAAAAGAAAAATACAGAGGTTATTGTAATCAAAAAGTAATATTACTTTTTTGTTGTTTTGGTTGTAATACATAGTATTTAATTTGGAAATCATAACTGAACTGATCCAGTGTGACGGTTTTTTCTTTGTGGTATTTTGTTGAATTCAGCCAATTGAGCTCTCCCATTGGTCAGGACTTCAGGAACTGAACTGAAGGACTATTCTCTCAGAGTGACATTCAGTTCATTCACTCCCCCAAAGAATAAGAAATAAACCATGCTGGGGTCAATAGAGGGTGACAGGATGCTGCCCTCCCTGGTAGATTTTTTTTCTATTTAACACAATAAACATTTTGAGATATTAGTATGTTACAAATGTTAAATAAAAGTGTAACATATAAAATATATTGAAAAAGGAGCTATGCTACAGAGAGCAATGTTTCAGGTGCCTGCCTGTTCTGGGTGAATGCAGAAGAACAGCCAATCAAAAACCGTTGCTGAGAGAGAAAATGGATGTAGCAACATGAATTTAACCAATCAGCTTCCACGAAACGGGCGCTTTATGGGTGCTTCATCTGTTGCCCCAGACTCAGTCAACAGTGGAGTATAGACCTGACGGTTATTTGTGATTAATCAGGGCACAGGACTCCAGGAACTTCCACCTTCAACAAGATCTCTCTCTTCTCCAGTATCTGAGAGAAGAACCGGTGAGGAAAGTATAGGTTTAACAAATAGTCCCTGCTATAATGTTTTACACCAGCCACCACTGCAAATAGGAATCCATTATCATCAGGACATAATTATTACAAGGTGAGAGTGGAATCAACAAAACATTTTTTTCCAGATACATTTGTGAACGTCTGCTGTACCTTTGTCACTAAAAAGGCTCTAAAACTATATTTTTAAGCAATGAAAAGGGTTCTCAATGGCACACTAGATGTGAGACAGTGGGTAGGTAGGAGGTGATGAGCCAATCAGAGTAGGGCTGTCTATAGGGGGAGGTAATATTTTGCTGTTATCAAAGTAAACTCTATGATGAAATATAGCCTCAACATCCAACACAATTAATGCATTACCTCACCATTAATGTGAGCCCTGCACCTTCAACAACAGTCGGCTGGATGTATTGTATTAGAGCTCGCGGGTGTGTAGGTCATTTCCAGCACTCTCCCACACTCTTTGTCCTGCTGCTCTGGCCCAGTGCCCCGGGCTCTGCTCTTGGACACGGCTGTACAATAAACAGCCATCCAGCCTGCTGCGTGCAGCTGGGGCTAGGGCTCTCGACTCAGTGTCTGTGGTGGAAAACCATGGCAACATCGCTCCACATAACTCCACCTGAGGCAGGGAACCATTTCTTTCACAGTGAGGGGCTGATGCCAATTTAAAATGTGCTGGTTACAGTAAAGAGGGACTGTAAATGGGTTCTGAGAAATGCATCAGGGGCATGTGTTCCGAGTCTGTGGAGACCAGACACGAAGCTGTATTCTCCAAGCACAAAGTAAGCAGAGTCTGGACCTCCCATTATCATAGTCGGTTAACAGAGAGCTAGGCTAATTGGTTTTACAAGTTGTGCTTACAGTACAGTGCTATGCTAAAGCCCACCCTTCTATTATTGAGGTTTTAATCAAAACAGACAACAGTTGTCCATTTTCCAAATATGAAAATCAAGTGTGTTTACGGGTGGGGAATTCTAATCTCGTCTGTATTACTTGTTAACAGCCTGGAACTGTTCAAAACTTTCTTCTACATTCAGCAGACAGCTGAATCAGCTAAGTTTACAGCTGAAGTATTCATGCTAAGCTGTTCTTACAACAAGCATTGTTGATTAATGTGTTTCAGAGGTCAAGATCAAGCTCTCTCCACGAGTCCTTTTCTATCCAGCTAAGCAGTAGATGGCTGTAGATGCCTATTTCTTATTCTCACATGAGCCTAGCATCCTATTTTCTCTACCTACCAATGCTACGTTGGGTCTGAATTTCCCTTTAGGAGATCTACAGGTTTATACACTCAGTCTAGACTCTCTACAGTCATGACATTAGCAGGCTTTGTGGTTGTGGGGCTGCATGATCATTGCTTGGGTTTTACCTCATTCTGATTCACAAGTTTCCCCTGAGAGCTTTGCGTCATGCATACTTGATTGCAAAATATTGCTTGATGCTAATTATTTTGACTTGAGGTTACACTAAATATCTGTTATTCCCACCCCCGAATATCAAACGCACTAGAGACGCAGGCTTTAAGACAAGAATTTTAAGGTGGAAATGCTATGAGGTTTTTTCTGGCTTGTTGAACCCAGATTCTGAGATTCAGATAGAGGTGTGTTTTTGGTTAAAAAGCGATCTCACAAATGATCTTCATCGCAGCGTGGTCTTGCGTCACTCTGTCTCAGGGTCGTTTACCTCACTAATGAATCTATGAGCTCTGGAGAGTTGGGGATGGGGATGGGGGAGGGGGTGGCGGCTCGAAAAACCTGAGGAAAACTGATTAAAACAGTCTGACGAGGACCATCTGTGGAATGGCATTTTAATGAATACCTTTCATTCCGGTTTGTCGCATTCAAAGCTGCAAATCCTCATTAATAACGTCTCTGACAGGAAGAGAGAAGAAACAATAGCTAATATCGTCTTCCTCAAGCAAATAAAGGGTGAAGTAACAGACCATTTCCATCGAGGCCAACAGTATGGAACCGTTCCTTTTCCACAGTTTGCAGAATAGCAATAATCTTTTGAGGCAAAAGCTTTAGGGCACCATTATAAACCTGTGTTAATAATGCATACCAAAGGCAGTGTATGGCATACATAACACCTTATAATGCATGATACATGTCTGTATAGTTACATTTAAACTGTTATCACTTGTTCAATCAAGATCTTAATCATGTTGGCTCTAGTCTAAAGTGTTCTTATGAATGCAGCCTTGGGACCTGACATACTCTTGGTTTCTGGAATGTTCTACATGTAATTGTTTCTAATTAATAACAACTGAACCTGTTAATTCGAGTCCCGCTCCGGGTCACTGTCTGTGAGGAGTGTGGTGTTTTCTCCCTGTGTCTGCGTGGGTTTCCTCCAGGTGACTGTCTGTGAGGAGTGTGGTGTGTTCTCCCAGTGTCTGCGTGGGTTTCCTCCGGGTGACTGTCTGTGAGGAGTGTGGTGTGTTCTCCCTGTGTCTGCGTGGGTTTCCTCCGGGTGACTGTCTGTGAGGTGTGTGGTGTGTTCTCCCTATGTCTGCGTGGGTTTTCTCCGGGTGACTGTCTGTGAGGTGTGTGGTGTGTTCTCCCTATGTCTGCGTGGGTTTCCTCCGGGTGACTGTCTGTGAGGAGTGTGGTGTGTTCTCCCAGTGTCTGTGTGGCTTTCCTCCGGGTGACTGTGAGGAGTGTGGTGTGTTCTCCTTGTGTCTGCGTGGGTTTCCTCCGGGTGACTGTCTGTGAGGAGTTTGGTGTGTTCTCCCTGTGTCGGTGTGGGTTTCCTCCGGGTGACTGTCTGTGAGGAGTGTGGTGTGTTCTCTCTGTGTCTGTGTGGGTTTCCTCCAGGTGACTGTCTGTGAGGAGTGTGGTGTGTTCTCCCAGTGTCTGCGTGGGTTTCCTCCGGGTGACTGTCTGTAAGGAGTGTGGTGTGTTCTCCCTGTGTCTGCGTGGGTTTCCTCCGGGTGACTGTCTGTGAGGTGTGTGGTGTGTTCTCCCTATGTCTGCGTGGGTTTCCTCCGGGTGACTGTCTGTGAGGAGTGTGGTGTGTTCTCCCAGTGTCTGTGTGGCTTTCCTCCGGGTGACTGTGAGGAGTGTGGTGTGTTCTCCTTGTGTCTGCGTGGGTTTCCTCCGGGTGACTGTCTGTGAGGAGTTTGGTGTGTTCTCCCTGTGTCGGTGTGGGTTTCCTCCGGGTGACTGTCTGTGAGGAGTGTGGTGTGTTCTCTCTGTGTCTGTGTGGGTTTCCTCCGGGTGACTGTCTGTGAGGAGTGTGGTGTGTTCTCCCTGTGTCCGCGTGGGTTTCCTCCGGGTGACTGTCTGTGAGGAGTGTGGTGTGTTCTCCCTGTGTCCGCGTGGGTTTCCTCTGGGTGCTCCGGTTTCCTCCCACGGTCCAAAAACACATTGGTAGGTGGATTGGCGACTTAAAAAAGTCCATAGGTTTGAGTGTGTCACCCTGTGAAGGAATGGCGCCCCCTCCAGGGTGTGTTCCCGCTTTGCGCCCAGTGATTCCGGGTAGGTTCCTACCCCGCCGGGGCCCTGAATTGGATAAGCGCTTACAGACAATGAATGAAAGAGAGTCCTGGGCTGGGCTCACAATGGTACCAGATGCAAATCTCATGAAGGCAATTTTTCATACTGTAAGTAGAAAATTATATAATGAGTAAATGTAGCATCTGTAATAGCAAAACCACAAACTGCACACACACACACACACACACACACACATAATTAGCACAACAGCTGTTCACCACATTCAGAGAATACCTTTAAAACAGCAGATCCAAAAACAACAAGCTCCACTAAGACCCTGTATGCTCAAGGAAACCTTCGAAGCATTGTGCTAAGGAGGTCAAACAGTAAATATTTTATAACACTTCTATGTATGTTCTAAAGCAGACTCTGGAATCTCTTGATGGACTAAAGTTAGTTGGTGCAGACTTATTCTTTGGGCTGTGAGAAATGTTTGAAACTCTGAGAACTTTAGGACTCTTGTCCAGCTGGAATGTGGAGTAGGACTAATCCTTACAGAGTTCATTCATTTTCTATAACCTCTTCATCCTGTTCAGGGTCACAGTGGGTCTGGAGTCTTCTGGTTAGAATTAGAAACGTATCTGTTACTACCGTCCTGTGTTAATGATTGTTCTCTTTTGTGGCCAGTGTAGACATCAGTGTCGGATTCTGGGTTTAAAGACTAGGCAAAAAATAGTTTTGAAGGCTATTCGTAGGTATTTTATCCCTCTCCTCTTCTGGGATAGTTTTATAGTAGATACTGGAACATGCCAGTGAGGACTTGACGTGTCCCTGCCTTCTGCCCAATTCCCACACAAGGGGTTACACAAGATGAATTGATGTATGAATGAAGGTCCACAATGAAATATGTTTTAGTATAAAATTATGAATTGGGTCATTGTGTTGAAGCTGAGGGATGAATCGTTTCAAATGTCATTTTATTATTTGAATGCTGTGCAGAAGTTTCTAAGAAATCCAGATTTATTAGAATATCTGGTCCTAACAGAGCACCACTTTGTTCAAGACTAGAGCACAAAATGTGTGTCTGGACGCATCTTCTTTCTTCCTCCAATCTACAAACCTGAGCTCAATATTGTGAGGTCTTGCTTGCATAACCCTGTAGAGATTAATACAGCATCAGTGCAAAATATGCATTTGGAACAGAGACGACAGCGAAGTGAAAGACAGATGGAATAGTAGCCGTGTGCTTCGGGGGATTTTAACGGATGAACATCTGAGTGTCTCCACATGGATCCCTTCAGGGAGTCATACTTGAGGGTCCAGCATATGGAAAGAAGATTGCAGGACCACCTCCTGAGAGAAAAAAAAAAGACTTCAAGCATATTCCGAACTGTCGCAGCAGAAACCTCTAACCAAAAGTGTCAGATCAAAACAAAATGTTGCTTCATCTTCATTAGCAGTAGCTCATTTGTGTGCACTCTTAAAAAACGAGGCTACCACAATGTTTATTTCATTATTGCCAAAGAAGATCCACTGTTTATTCCTGTAAGAACCATACACAGGAGGGTTTTATCAAAGATAAATTGACCTGAGATTACAGAAATGGAGATTCCTAAATGAACCACACGTTTTTTTTTGTTGATTTTTCCACACTGAATTTCCTGATTTAACAGTTGAGGATCTACTCTTGAGGATTCTTTTCCAGTGAGACGAATCAAAGATTCATGAATCAACTTAGACCTGACCACTAGAGGCTCATAATTCACCTTAGGCTCAGTTCCCAGGGACTGGTTGGTCAACTTAAACTCAATTTTCCGTAATTTACTACGCAACTTCAACTTGATTCCCAGTGACTCATGACTCAGCTTCAACTCAATTCCAACTCAGGCTTGATTTGCAGTGACTCATTACTCAACTTTAACTGAGTTCCCATTAACTCCTGACTCAACTTTGACTTGATTGCTGGGACTCATTACTCAACTTAGATTCAGTTTTAAGTGATTCTAGACTCACTTTACATTTTACAGCCAGGGATTCATGATTCAGCTCAGAATTGATTCCCAGTGACCCATGACTTAACGTAGACAGTTTGCAGTGAATATTATTCAACTTTCCATTGATTGTGACTCAACTCACAAAAAACATCCCAGCGACTTGAAACCCAACATGGCTTCACTTTAAGTCATTTAATTATTTAACTTATTTGCTCGGTTTGTCTTGGCTTTGATTCTCATTGAAGTGATTCACTGCTTGACTCTGACTATATTCCCAGTGAACTGTGACTTGACTCAGATTCACATCAAAGCAGCTCATGACTTGACTCAGACTTGATTCCTAGAGACTTGTGATTGTACTCAAATTGGACTAAATGGCCAGTGACTTGTGACTCAGCTCATAAGCCTTTCCTGGTGATGGGTGGACTGAATCAGATTTGTGTTCTAGCAACCCAAGACTTGACTTAACCTTCGCAAACTCAACTTCCTAGAGAATGGCTTTACTCTGAAGTATTTTGGCTTCCTTTACTCATAAGTATAGTGGCATTTAGTAGTCCAGAATGTAAATGCTAATTTTTTGCAATTTTCCAAAGCCAGGCACAAGTGTTTCATTGATTAACAAATCATTGACCGTTAGAATTACTTCAGTAGCATCACCGTGTCAAGGGACAAATGTGGTTTGTATTTAGAACCTTGTCAGAGTCCAGCAGCCTTGGACTGATTTACTCGTCCATCTTGATATCCTCATCCCCCCAAAAAAAAGAAGGAAAAAGAAGATGAGAATAAAGAAAGGAAGAGATAGTAACATTGAAAGCATCTGAGGGGAAATGGCACTTTATTGGATCTGCTTTACTGGATTGGAGAGAACCTGATTTCTTTTCCAGGCCAAATTCTTTTGGATCAGATCTTCTGTTTGGACGACCATGCAGGGCTTGGTTATACAGGGCAGGTGTAGATGCAGGACTGAAATCAGAGGAATGGAGGAGTGTAGCAGTTAAGGAAATGTGTCATCAATTATCGACTAGCTTAAAGGGCTAAATTCAGCCACGTGCAAAATTTTGGCGCCCCTGGTCAAATGTGGACATGATTTGTTGATTTTGTAAGCGAGCACATTTCTGCATGTTGTAATCAACAAGGCCTCATCTGAGTAGGGCTGCCCAAACATTTACACTCTTAAATGTTAAGAAGATATTCTACATAGATATACATGCATATACCTCAAGGTGTAGAAAGGCATGGTTGGGGAAAAAGCAAGATAACATTCACTTTGAATGTCCCTGTGCCCTTTGGCTTAGTTTTGTTGCTGCTCAAAAGGGCGGTAGTTCTGAAAGATGGGAAGCACATACATGATTCATGTCAGAAACCTATAGCACAGTAATGAGTGGGTGATGACAGAATGCAGATACTAGAAGAGAGTGCCTTTATTAATTCAGAATCCCACCAAGTCTGAACAGTGAGACCATAATCATATGACTTCACATGTGGAAACACTGGCATCTGTGGGATCATTGCATCAGACTTACACTTACTGGGCTTTTCTTTATTCAGTTGCATAATAACTGCTTCAAATTCTGGAATAAATAAGAGATTACGGGAGATAAATGATAAGCATGACTTCATATTTAATACATTTAATGCATGTCCATTAGCATGGGGCATTTTATGGGGAATAAAATCTCAACTGCCAGTTAAACTGTGTTTAAGATTTCAGAATGAAAAAGTATAAGTAATCACTGTTAGTATATATTCCAGGGAGGCTCCAGACCTAGCGCAGCCCTGAACTGGATAAGAGGTTACAGACAATGAATGCATAAATGAATGTTAGCTTATAAATTATGTTCTTTTTTTCCTTCCCTCTATTCATCATTGCTCACTAGCAGCTCTACATTATGACAGCACTTCCCACACCTATTCCACATCCAGCAAACAGACACCAATTAGCCAAATCATTAGCGACCTCCTTGTTTCTACAGGACTGTACTTGTCAAAAAAGCCAAAAACATCCAGCCAACAGCATACTGTTGGCAGTGTCCAGTGATTTCTGATGAAGGACTAGAGCTTAAGGAGGACTTAAATCTGGACCTTGGATCAGTTTTTAAAAGGTCCGGTTGGTATTTCACCTTAGATGCAACTGCTAATGCACCTGACAGGCCGGTTATAGTGTCATGCTAGCTGGGAATTTTAAAATCCCAGCCTTAAACCTGGATCCAAGCTCCAGATCTGAAGACCTCTGAAGTAGAGGATGACCAACACTCTGATTTTCCTTCTACAAACTGGAACAAAAAAAATAGGTGTGTGAGTGGCCTTTTTACACAGTGTTTGTAACCTACTGAAAGCAGAACATTTTTTTTACAGCATTAATTGTCATTTTTATTAATATCAAACATACAGAGCAATGCTGACATATCAAACTGTTGCCTGGCTCTTTCACACAGTGCTGTACACAGATGACCTCAACGACATCCTTAGTTAAGTCCACTGAGTGATGAGATCTGGTGATAACTCAGCCCAGCTGCAGCCTGGACTGCCTGTGTGTCAGCCCTCTGCTAAATCTCAGTACAGTTTCTCAGCTATCAGGACATGTTTTACGTTTCCTCTCCTAATGCCAAGAAGAGATCTTCAGGAAGACCTTCCAAAGATGTCATCACACACACTGACTGCCAGGAGGTGACTCGTCCATCTGTACCTAAGGAGTGTGTCAGTTTGTCAAAGCCCCAGTTTGTTATACAGGCTTTAGCATGACAGTGACAGAACAGTGCACTAGGGGCAGCGAAAACACATACAGAGCACCACATTAATGAAATCAATCAGCGGATGAATAAAACATCGTTCATTCATTCAAAATTTTAGCCAATCAGCCAATCACTCTCACACCCATGGACAATTTTACACACTCAGTCGCTCTCACACACACTGACAATTTTACACACTCACTCAGTCACTCTCACACCCATAGACAATTTTACACACTCACTCAGTCACTCTCACACCCAATGACAATTTTACTCAGTCACTCTCACTCTCACACCCATAGACAATTTTACACACTCACTCAGTCACTCTCACTCTCACACCCATAGGCAATTTTACACACTCACCCAGTCACTCACACCTGTGGACAATTTTACACACTCACCCAGTCACTCTCACACTCACACCTAGTCACTTTCACACCCATGACAATTTACACACTCACTCAGTCACTCTCACACACAGTCACTCTCAGTCACTCACACCTGTGGACAATTTTACACACTCACCCAGTCACTCTCACACTCACACCTAGTCACTCTCACACAACCATGGACAATTCTACACACTCACTCAGTCACTCTCAATCTTACACCCATAGACAATTTTACACATTCACTCAGTCACTCTCACAAACCCATAGACAATTTTACACACTCACTCAGTCACTCTCACACACCCATGGACAATTTTACACACTCACTCAGTCACTCACACCTGTGGACAATTTTACACACTCACTCAGTCACTCACACCTGTGGACAATTTTACACACTCGCCCAGTCACTCACACCTGTGGACAATTTTACACACTCACACCTAGTCACTCTCACACCTATGACAATTTACACACTCACTCAGTCACTCTCACACCCAGTCACTCTCAGTCACTCACACCTGTGGACAATTTTACACACTCACTCAGTCACTCACACCTGTGGACAATTTTACACACTCACCCAGTCACTCTCACACTCACACCTAGTCACTCTCACACCCATGACAATTTACACACTCACTCAGTCACTCTCACACCCAGTCACTCTCAGTCACTCACACCTGTGGACAATTTTACACACTCACTCAGTCACTCTAACACTCACACCTAGTCACTCTCACACCCATGACAATTTACACACTCACTCAGTCACTCTCACACCCGTGGACAATTTTACACATTCACCCAGTCACTCTCACGCGTGGACAATTTTACACACTCACCCAGTCACTCACATCTATGGACAATTCTACACATTGACACAGTGGCTCACACTCATACCAATGAAACATTTCACACACTCACATCTATGTATAACCTCACACACTCATCTAGTCATTTCTAACACTCACAGTCACACCTGTGGATAGTTTCACACACTCACTTAATCACTCAAATTCACCTGGGGATAATTTCACACACTCACTCAAGTCACTCATTCACCTTTTAGATTGTGTCAGAAAACCGGAGCACTCAGAGTAAACCCATGCACACAAAGGGAGAACACACCAAGCTTCTCACCGACAGTGACCCAAAGGGAGGATCAAATCCAGGACCCTGGAGTCCCTGGAGCTGTGTGACAGCGCCACCTGCAGCACCTCCATAACTTTGAAAACCAACAAAACGCAATTTGACCACAGGCTCCCAAACTACTGCCTGTGTGTTGGCTGTATGTTTATCCAAATAAGCCACTACCAACACTGTACATACACTGTATGGTGACCACTAAGGGCTGGTTTACTTGGCTTAATCTTGACCTAAATTTCAGAGCCAATAGTGAATCATTGAAAATTCCTTTTAGTCTAGGATTAGTCCTAATCTGGGTCTGGAAACTGGCTGTGTTTCTCTAAAGGTTTTGGACACCTGTTCATCCCACGCTTTTGTGGATCAAGGGTATTAAAGTGGCGTTAGCTGGAGCAACAGCCTGTATTCTTCTGGGGGTGATTTCCACTCTGGTGCAACATTGCTATTAGGATTTGATTGCATTCAAACTTAAGCATTATTGAATTCAGATACTGATGAAAAGAAAACCTAATTTAATTTGCAGCATATTGAAACCACCTTGAAGTTTTTTTGAGGAAACCTAAAAGCTACAGAGAACTCATTTTTAAGAGTGTGCTTACATTTGAGACATTCCCATTCACTTTATATTAGTGTAATCGTAAAAGCCATTAGCTCATTGCACAAAACAACAACAGAGATGTAGCCTGAGAGCATGGTGTGTGGGATACGACATAATACTGCATGTAGAATCTAATAATGAATAATGAATGTCTTTTAAGAGAGTTCAACTGATTTGGTAAATTATGATTCTTTCAATGGTTTATAAGTATGGGGCCAATTACCCAGAATCGCTTTCCTTCCTTCCTATAGCCAAAGTCTTTATTGCATTATATTCTAATCAATGGTGCTAGAGCAACACCAGAGTGAACGTCCCTTCAATTCACTCCCTAGAGATTCTTTAGAGCTGAGTCCAGTTTTTGTGAGTGCTTTATTCGTGCCAAAATCAGCCGTCATACTCAACAGCTGCTTCATCAGGAAATATTACACTAATGTGCTCGTAAAAACGGCAGCTTTAGAGTGACCCAGTTATGATCTCATCTATTCAACGAGTCTCAAATGTCCTTCCACAGAGTTCACAACGTCTAAAAAGAGTTTCAGTTGTAAACCCATCCTGAACTCATGCTGTATCTTCACATACTCTGTACAGAAACAAATCATTCAGAGACTTGTTAGAAAATTCCTGTTTTCCCCAACAATGTCTAATCTATAAAAATTGTTTATTATTCATTCATTCATTGTCTGTAAGTGCTTATCAAATTCAGGGTCGTGGTGGGTCAGAAGCCTACCTGGAATCATTGGGCACAAAGAGGGAATACACCCTGGAGGGGGCGCCAGTCCTTCACAGGGCAACACACACTCACACATTCACTCACACACTCACACCTGCGGACACCTTTCCTCGCCAATCCACCTACCAACATGTGTTTTTGGATGGTGGGAGGAAATCTGAGCACCCGGAGGAAACCCACACAGACACAAGGAGAACACACCACACTCCTCACAGACGGTCACCCAGTGGAAACGCTCACAGACACAGGGAGAACACACCACACTCCTCACAGACGGTCACCCAGTGGAAACCCACACAGACACAGGGAGAACACACCAAACTCCTCACAGTCACCCGGGGGAAACCCACACAGACACAGGGAGAACACACCACACTCCTCACAGACAGTCACCCGGAGGAAACCCACGCTGACACAGGGAGAACACACCACACCCCTCACAGACGGTCACCCAGTGGAAACCCACACAGACACAGGGAGAACACACCACACTCCTCACAGACAGTCACCTGGAGGAAACCCACGCAGACGCAGGGAGAACACACCACACTCCTCACAGACAGTCACCCAGAGGAAACCCTCACAGACACAGGGAGAACACACCACACTCCTCACAGACGGTCACCCAGTGGAAACCCACACAGACACAGGGAGAACACACCACACTCCTCACAGACAGTCACCCAGAGGAAACCCTCACAGACACAGGGAGAACACACCACACTCCTCACAGACGGTCACCCAGTGGAAACCCACGCAGACAGAGGGAGAACACACCACACTCCTCACAGACGGTCACCCAGTGGAAACCCACACAGACACAGGGAGAACACACCACACTCCTCACAGACAGTCACCCGGAAGAAACCCACACAGACACAGGGAGAACACACCACACTCCTCACAGACAGTCACCCGGAAGAAACCCACACAGACACAGGGAGAACACACCACACTCCTCACAGACAGTCACCCGGAGGAACCCCACGCAGACACAGGGAGAACACACCACACTCCTCACAGACAGTCACCCGGAGGAACCCCACGCAGACACAGAGAGAACACACCACAATCCTCACAGACAGTCACCTAGAGTCGGGCTCGAACCCACAACCTCCAGGATCCTGGAGCTGGGTGACTGCAACACTACCTGCTGCTCCACCGTGCCGCCCTAAATGGCTTATTAATTCAACATAAAATAAAAATCGTTATAATAATAACAAAACTAATATGTATATTTAAAATATAAGCCTGTAGACAATTCAAAGTGAGCTTGCTACATTTTTATGGTTTCATTTGTAGCATTTATGTGCTGCTTACTTTAATTAAAATTATTTATACTGCTGTAACATTGTGAATAAATAATATGTAGCAAAACATAGTTCAGTTCCCTGGACCTGCATTAGGCCTAAGCCTAGACAAGAAAAATAATCCATGTGATTTACCAGTGGAACGTCAAAACTACGCTTAATCCACATCTGGGAAAACACCCAAATAACTATTTGAGCCCCTCTCTCTTACTGCAAAAAAAAAAAAACAGCATTAAAGAGCAACTATACCCCAATACCTGAATGTCATTAACAAGAGAAGTGTATTGCTTTGTAAAAGTAAAATGAAATCATTTAGTTTAAAATTATAAAATACATTTTTAAACTAAAAAAAGCAAACAAACAATACACCCTCAAACACTTGACATGCCTCTGTACTGAAGTGTGTGGCAATGTCACAGTATAGAAATTAGTGAGCCACCATTGTCACCTACTGATGACGCTCTCCTCCTGCCGAGTTTATACTGGAGGATAGAGCCCACTTGCTCTTTTTTCTTGCCGCATCCATCAAGCTGCATGTGTCTGCTCGCTGCATGAGCGTTTTTCACTATGGCAATGAATCAATCAATGTAGCAGAGATACAGTAACCCCTTATTATGAACCCTCCCACTTCAGAGCATCTTTAAATGTTCAAACCCATCAAAGATTTAACAGAAGCTAGCTAGCTCACTTCAATCATTCTGCAAAGAGTTACTATTCACTCATTGTCTGGAGGGGGCGCCAGTCCTTCACAGGGCAGAGGAAACCCCCGCGGACACAGGGAGAACACACCAAACTCCTCACAGAGGAGCGGCACTCAAACCCATAACCTCCAGATCCCTGGACCTGTGTGACAGTGACACCGTGCCGCACTGAATCAGCTCTTAATCATATGTCACATTTAAGTAACACTAAATTACAGCCCACTATTTATTGGGTAAGTGCAGAGTAAGTACCATAGGATAAAAGGTATACTAGAAATATGTGGTAATTACTGGGTATCTTACAAACACTTTGTATTTGGAACATAGTCACATGCCTTATTTGTAGTGTACTTCTCAGCAGAATTATAGATTACAAAATTGAAATGTATGACAGTTTATTAAGAGAATATTACTGTCATTTTATGTGCACTCTCTAGACTTGCCCTTAAGTGTTTTGTTAGTACGGATTAGTACTCGGTACTTTCCTGTAACATACCCTTATGTACCCTGTAATATAGGAAGTGCGGGCTGTAAATTAAAGTGTAGCTTAGTTCCTGGTACTTTCCTGTAATTAACCACTAAGTACAGGGGTTGGACAATGAAACTGAAACAACTGGTCATTTTAGACCACAGTAATTTATTAGTATGCTGTAGGGCTTCCTTCTGCGGCCAATACAGCGTCAGTTCGTCTTGGGAACAACATATACAAGTCCTGCACAGTGGTCAGAGGGATTTTAAGCCATTCTTCTTGCAGGATAGTGGCCAGGTCTCTACGTGATGCTGGTGGAGGAAAACGTTTCCTGACTCGCTCCTCCAAAACACCCCAAAGTGGCTCAATAATATTTAGATCTGGTGACTGTGCAGGCCATGGGAGATGTTCAACTTCACTTTCATGTTCATCAAACCAATCTTTCACCAGTCTCGCTGTGTGTATTGGTGCATTGTCGTCCTGATACACGGCACCTCCTTCAGGATACAGTGTTTGAACCGTTGGATGCACATGGTCTTACTGGTGCAATGTGCAGTTAATGAAGATTCGCCACCAGTCTGCTCCAGTTTAGCCATGAAACTTTATGTACTCTGTACTTACCCAGTAATTAGTGGGCTGTAATTTAAAGTGTTACTGTAAAAGTAAAGAACCATGTAAGTAAATGTGGTTCAACAAATCAGACTTGTGTCCTTCAGGGAAGTGTTGATTGGCGATTCTCCACAGCCACTCGTGTTAGGTTAAGCCTTAACCTGATCGGGTTATCATCAGGGGAACGAGGGATTAAGGGAGGAGTCGAGGTAAAGAGAAAAAGCATGAAGTCAAAAAACATAGGAAGAATGAATGGAGACTGCTACACTTTAAAGACAACAGCTTTGCTTTTTCAGTGTTGATCCACCCTTAAAAATAAAAAATGCTATTTAAAAACATCGATTGAACGTCTCTATATATAAAAAAAATCAAATGTGGTTCTACCATGTCATTGCTCTCAAGACACCTATCTTTTTTCCACTGTGTACAATTAGTCTCCGCTGGAAATGTATGTCTCTGAATTAAGAAACCTCACTACATTTTGATCCTCAGCGAGCAGCTGCTGAAAAAGCTGACACGAGGGGACGTCATTTTCCATAGCGTATGACATTATGCCTAAAGCAGGTCCAAATCTGCTTTAAACAACTGCTGTTCTCTCTTATGAGGCAAGACACCAGGAGTTCCCCTCCAAAAGTAATTCAAGGTGGATTTCTTCTGGAAAAAAAAAGAATATATATATATTAATAAAGAAGCAGACTCTGCAGCTGCACTATTTTATGCTCTGGATTCAATAAATGCTCTATACAGCTGAGGACACGACTGGAGAAAGTAACTAGGCCAAAGCACTCCACCCTTTCATGCTTACTTCATAAAGAAGTGGATGACATTTTCCAAAAATGTCACACCAGTTCAGTGTATTCCATAATACCTTAAGAGCTCGAATGGGTTTGCAGTAATTTTGGTTCATTTCGCTGATGGGTGGAAGTGGTAGAGTAGCTTAAATCCACACTGTATTAGTGAACACTGACCTGGGGAAAAAAACATGTACAGCTCCCTGGGGAAGAGCAGTGGAAATATTTGAACATCCAGCGTCAGAACTAAACAGTGTTAGGTGCAGGGGTTCTCAAATATATATCTTAGACATTCACTTACCAACCTTTCAGGTGCTGAAGGTCCAGAGAGGTGCTAAACAGCTTTTGACAAATGCATGGTACCCACTCTATTTAGTAGGCGAATTTGGTAGCTGAACTGGGTAGTTTTTAGTGGTTCTAGGCGAGCTGAATACAGTAATCCCTTGCTACTTCGCGGGTTTTTTCAAGGCGGCTTATGGCCACTATATCGCGGATATTGAGGGAAAATCTAGGAAAACCGTGAAAGATGAATAGCCAAAATATTACATTAAATCCATTAAAATTTCATAAAATTCTTCTATATTTTTTGCTGTTATTAGCCCGTCGTCAGCAGAGTGCACACATCTTTATGATTTGGTTCCAAATCCTTTTCCTCTTCTTTTAATTCATTTATTATTCTATACGTTATTAATTTGAATAATGTAGTAGACCCTGTGCATCCTCTTGGTAGCAGATGGCCTGCATTATACTGCACATGTATTATTCATGTCCACATCGGAGTGAAATGTACTTACGCTAAATCACAGCTTAGGAATGACTCTATTAAAGAAACTGGTAGGATATCACATGTAGTTCCAGCTGAAAAACATTATAGAATGACTGTTTAATGCGAATGGTGGGTTGTTAACAGTAACAGGGAGGGTTTTAAAAGTCCAAATACTCGTTAAATACATAAAAAAAATATACTTCCTCTACTTCGCGGAAATTCGTTTTTCGCGGGTGGTCTTGGAACGCATCCCCAGCGAAAAACGAGGGATCACTGTACAGACAAACCATGACCTTTCAGGGCGCTGATTGGCCAGAGAGTCTATTCAGTCATGAGGAAATGCAGACGTCCAGCACAAACTAGGCCTTTGTAAAATCTGCAAATACAGCAGAGGTCACATTAGTCTTGATCAGACTCTATAAATTACGCGTGGTCTTTTAAAGAGGTACAAACACTCCTTGAGAAATCTGCACTGGCCTCAGTCCCAAAAAAACAGAAACAACATGCAAATAAACAAATGAATAAACAGTGCTTAAATGTCACTGCCATCGTTGTTGTGGTTTTAAAAGCCTGTTGTACCTATTAGAGACTGGTTTTGCAAGATTAGGGGTTATATTTCGGGGTGATGGTGGTGGGGGTGTTTCAGGGGGTGCTGTGACTGTGAAAAACTAACTAGGGACCTGGGACTACTCTCCACATTATTTAACCCATCCCTGGCAATAAAACCACACACATACATATCAAGTTGGAGCAGCAGCCAGCACATGAAGTAACTGGTGGCTAGGTGTCTTGCTGAAGGGCGCTTTAACAGACCGGAGTATAAATAGATCCTGTCACCTCAGAAATAAGCTTGAGCAGAATTAAAAGCAGTGCGCCCAAATGTTTAATTTCAGAAGGAGTGTGTTCCTCTGTGCTACAGTAACAGATTCCGTTCTTCTGTGGGGGCTTTACACTTCTGCAGCCAATTTTAAACTAAGAGCCTCCTCGGAGCTGACTGATTAGACCTGAAAACAAAGCAGCAAGGGATGTCTCTTTGGACTCAAATGAGTTCTGCTCCTTTTATGTGCAGTAACAGTAATGGGTTCTGTGGAGTGGAGTCATTTGCTTCTTCTCTGAGTGCAGGCGTGGTGGAGAGTGTGAGATCACAGGCCTCTTTGAAGACCTCACACCTTAAGCCTTTAAGTGCTTCGGAAAGAGCAGCAAACCTGCCATTTATATGGTGTAGACTAATAGAGCTGCTGTTTTTTCCCCTCATCAGCGATGTGTTTGTTGACCTCTGGAACCGTGACCCTCTTTGTAGTGGCTTCCAGAAGGCAAGGGGTTAATGGAAACGTGTGTGTTTGTGTGTGGACTTGTCTTAGGGCATTTAATTGCATTTGACTCGTGTCCCAATGACAAGGAAGGCAGCCATTAGAGGATTCGATCAAGAAAAAAAAACAAGCAGGAAGATGCCCTACTTCAAAATAAGGCTTACGTTTCTAAAGGGAGAAGGAGATCATATCTGCTTTGAAGATTAAAAGCTGTTCTTCATTCATCTGCAAATACACTTTTTCATAAGTTGATTTCCAAACAGCAGGAAACTGCAGCAGATACCGCTGACGTTGTAACATCTGTCAAAACGTCTCCGTCTCTTACATAAATGTCACCAGGATTCAATAAAACAGAGGCCAGATTCAAAATATACAGCTTCCCACAAGCTAGCCCTTGTAAAGTGATCAGAGATGCTCTCGTCTTCTGGGTCTAGACCTGCTTTGGGTTCCTAATCCAATCCAAGCTTCATTTTCAGCATAAGGAATGTAAAGACGTATTTAATATCAGCTTTTTCTTTATTTAGTCTTAACACAAAGCAGCCAATGTTCTCCAGAGTTCTCCGAACAACTAAAATTTATATTTTCCACATTTCCAGTCCCTAATGTCATAAAATGTTAGGACAATGTGCAAAGAAAAACAAGACAAAAGCAAAGTGAAACTAGGCAAGCCGAATTTAGCCGGACCCCCGTTATCACAGAGGTGTTTCTGGCGTTTCAAAAACAGGAAAACTCAAAATACATAGCCTTGTCAGTGGAAGGTCTGGAGAAGCTTTGGTGCTTCATATCAATGTCTTTGTTTATAATAATAACAAATAATATCAAACTATACAAATAGTTTATCTCAGTTGCTGACTGTGTGTGTACGATCATGGAAAGAAACCCTGTTATTTTCTGTTTATGAAAAGCTACAAAACTGAAGCAGTGTGTTGAGATGAACTTAAAGCAACTCATTTACCAGAAAACAATAAAATAACATTTTAATATTTAAGTTTTTGAACATTTCTAAAACCAAGTAATCTACGGTTGATAAGGAACAAGGCATCACTGGAACTAGAAATTTACTACTGACTTACATTTCTATAAGTGTCCGACTGATACAACGGTGCTGTAACTAATCCACAGCCTCGTTTATTTTGAGTAACACCTCGCTCTGGTGTTCTGGCTTCAATAATTATTGATTATAATAAAAGATTTAGTTTGTTTTTGTGTGAAGTTAAACAAAATGCTGTGCAGATGTAATTTACTCGTCAGAAAGTCAGTAGCGGTGAGATGCGTCCGTGTATTTGTGTCGTTATAAGGACAGACAAGATGACTTTCTGTTTGTTAAATGTAGAGTAGAAAACAAAAGGCTGTGTCACAGAAACATTCTCCAAACATAAAGAAGAGACTGTGATAAATATTACCTCAACAACGTTCAACACATTTCTGTTCGAGGCTCCAGTAAAACACTGAGCTGCTCACCGCGGTGGAAGGTGGACCTACAGCGCTGAAGCAGCCCGAGTGTGTCCCAGTTCAGCTCTCAACTCTCTGAACACTTGAACAAGCATTTGTGTAGGTCCCCAAAAGAGCACTTGTCCAGGGAAAAGAGGACCTCTGGTCACCGCCGAAAAAAAAAAAAACATATGTAAAATGTTGAAACTGAGAAATGCTATCGTCCCAAAAACGTTGGGGCACAGGCATTTTACCACTTGCATTGCCTCTTTTCATAACAACACACTGTAAGCATTTGGGAACAGAGGTAACCAGTGGCTGTAGTTTTGAAAGTTAAATGTTTTCCCATTCTTCATAACTTCTCCACTGTTTTCTGGAAATGGGGTTTGTAGCACTTTCTGCTTCTTTTCCTCATGATCCAAGTCATGCCAAAGATAATCAGTGATGTTGAGCTCTGGGTTAACTTCCTTCTTTCCTCAGTAAAAGCTTATTGATAGCACCACATCCTTTCAGACCCATGGCACTGAGTTGTGTTCTAACATTGTTTAAAGCAGAAGGATGGATGGACAGTTTTTTTTTTTTTTACATAGTTTACCTGATGGTGGTATAGAGGTAGTTCTGGGGGTCTACTAGGTCTCGCATTACTTTTTGGGAGTCCCCTCAGAGTCTCAAACAAAACTCTTGCAATACCCGTGCATTTAGGGCTTATGTATTAGCCCTGACCTGCTGAATGAGGCTGTCAGTCCTCTACTTCTATTATCACAATGAAAGCTAGTCTAGAACCTCCTGCCCTACTAG
The DNA here is from genome assembly GCF_029633855.1 of Hoplias malabaricus. Classification (NCBI taxonomy): domain Eukaryota; kingdom Metazoa; phylum Chordata; class Actinopteri; order Characiformes; family Erythrinidae; genus Hoplias; species Hoplias malabaricus. The sequence continues at coordinate 70,027,062 of NC_089801.1, forward strand.
GTATAACTTACATCTCTTTAATTATATCTTCACATCATCTTCTAAACTCATTTGCAGGACTGCATTCACCCACCTCTAGAAAAGGTCTGAGATAACCATAGACCTTCATGTGATGATGCAGGAAAAGGTCAGAGGGACCATCATTCAGCAAACCTGGGTTAAAACATAAGCACTAAAGTTAACACTGGTAAAGGAGGGGCTTTGTTTGAGAGATGATTTGCAGCAGCTAAAACACCTACCTAAGCGTTCATACGTCACAGTGCCCTGGTTTATAACATTGTGTCGGAACATTGGACCAGGATCACACACACGGCCAAGCTCCAGCACCAACCTGCTCTTATGTCATGTAATAAGAAGTTCCATGCAACTTTGTGTACACAATATTTATGCTTTCCGGTCATGTGAGGGAAACAGCTTAAGACTGGGGCTTTAAAAATAGTCTGACAGAGCTACCTCACAGCTATTTATGATCATAGGGGAAACATTAGCTTCCAATTAGACCCTCACAGCTGTGTGTTTTTCTAACTGGCCTGAAGGCCATTACATTGTTTGAACAGTATCCTTTAAGCCCTGTGTGAGAGCAGGGACATGGAAAGGTTATGTTTGGAGACATGCAGGGGGTAATTCAAATTCTCAGAGTGCATGAAAAAGCACATTTAGGACTCCAAGCCTTGTGCCACACCAGTAGACAGGCTCATTGGTCCACAACTGCAGGAGGCCTGGGAGAATATACGCACTGCTAATTTGTTATTCACTCTTTAAAATCAAGGGGCCAAGGACTCTGGAGCTAAGCCATAGATCAGCAGTTCTCAAACAGTGTTGTGACCAACTACAATCAGAGGTGGTCCCCGTTTAGTCATTTAGCAGTTTATTAAATCTACCCCAGCCATAGCCAAGAAGTGGGGAAACAGGTAGCTGTGGATAAATTCTAATACCTTTTCATTTTTCTTTAAAGATGGCATTAAAGAAAACATTCATTCATTATCTGTAAGCGTTTATCCTGTTCAGGGTCACGGTGGGTCCGGAGCCTACCTGGAATTGTTGGGCGCATGGCAGGAACACACAGTCCTTCACACACTCACACCTATGGACACTTTTGAGTTGCCAATCCACCTACAAATGTGTTTTTGGACCATGGGAGGACACCAGCGCACCCGGACGAAACCCACGCAGACACAGGGAGAACACACCACACTCCTCACAGACAGTCACCCGGAGGAAACCCACGCAGACACAGGGAGAACACACCACACTCCTCACAGACAGTCACCCGGAGAAAACCCACACAGACACAGGGAGAACACACCACACTCCTCACAGACAGTCACCCGGAGGAAACCCACGCAGACACAGAGAACACACCACACTCCTCACAGACAGTCACCCGGAGGAAACCCACGCAGACACGGGGAACACACCACACTCCTCACCGACAGTCACCCGGAGGAAACCCACGCAGACACAGGGAGAACACACCACACTCCTCACAGACAGTCACCCGGAGGAAACCCACGCAGACACAGAGAACACACCACACTCCTCACAGACAGTCACCTGGAGGAAACCCACGCAGACACAGGGAGAACACACCAAACTCCTCACAGACAGTCACCCGGAGGAAACTCACGCAGACACAGGGAGAACACACCACACTCCTCACAGACAGTCACCCGGAGGAAACTCACGCAGACACAGGGAGAACACACCACACTCCTCACAGACAGTCACCCGGAGAAAACCCACACAGACACAGGGAGAACACACCACACTCCTCACAGACAGTCACCCGGAGGAAACCCACGCAGACACAGGGAGAACACACCACACTCCTCACAGACAGTCACCCGGAGGAAACCCACGCAGACACAGGGAGAACACACCACACTCCTCACAGACAGTCACCCGGAGAAAACCCACACAGACACAGGGAGAACACACCACACTCCTCACAGACAGTCACCCGGAGGAAACCCACGCAGACACAGAGAACACACCACACTCCTCACAGACAGTCACCCGGAGGAAACCCACGCAGACACAGGGGGAACACACCACACTCCTCACCGACAGTCACCCGGAGGAAACCCACGCAGACACAGGGAGAACACACCACACTCCTCACAGACAGTCACCCGGAGGAAACCCACGCAGACACAGAGAACACACCACACTCCTCACAGACAGTCACCTGGAGGAAACCCACGCAGACACAGGGAGAACACACCAAACTCCTCACAGACAGTCACCCGGAGGAAACTCACGCAGAACACACCACACTCCTCACAGACAGTCACCCGGAGGAAACTCACGCAGACACAGGGAGAACACACCACACTCCTCACAGACAAACAACCTCCAGGTCCCTGGAGCTGTGTGACTTCAACACTACTATATATATATATATATATATATATATATATATATATATATAAGCAATTTTGAAAAATGTCTATTGGTCCATTCATGATGAAATTTTCACACAAAGTGAAGGACAACTGCTGTGTTCACCTAAGGCAGTAAACCGAACGGGGATATTTAGACAGGGGAAACAATGCTGTGGTGCCTGGGCCTTGTGGTATGTTGACCAAAACCAGTGACAGACATTTCATTAAGACTACTTTTAAATTATATATAATATATATATGGGCGGCACGGTGGCGCAGCAGGTAGGTGTCGCAGTCACACAGCTCCAGGGGCCTGGAGGTTGTGGGTTCGATTCCCACTCCGGGTGACTGTCTGTGAGGAGTGTGGTGTGTTCTCCCTGTGTCTGCGTGGGTTTCCTCCAGGTGCTCCGGTTTCCTTCCACAGTCCAAAAAATACACGTTGGTAGGTGGATTGGCGACTCAAAACTGTCCGTAGGTGTGAGTGTGTAAGTGAATGTGTGTGTTGCCCTGTGAAGGACTGGCGCCCCCTCCAGGGTGTATTCCTGCCTTGCGCCCAGTGATTCCAGGTAGGCTCTGGACCCACCACGACCCTGAATTGGATAAGGGTTACAGATAATGAATGAATGATATATATATATATATATATATATATATATATATATATATATATATATATATATATATATATATATATATATATATATATATATATACACAATAATGCATCAATCTGCATGTAGAAGCTAGACAGCTTTCAAGATGTTCTTTATACTATGGTTTTCAAGGGAACAGAGAGTAGAACAAAAACAAAAACAAACAGAAAATAATTAGAATTATTTGAACAAGTAGATTCAGTTCCAGCCAGTCTAGACAACCCCATAGATAAAAACTCAGAAACCTTATCTCTGAAAGTTGCCCTGATACTTCAGGAGCCTCTTAAACAACCCTGATTCAGTGCTTTGAGGGGTGTTGACTGGATGCCAGTATGCTGACAGAAATGCCCTCAGATACCTCAGATCATGTCAGCAAGGCGGATCTCATTCATGTAGAATCTTGTTGCCCCAATAGAAACTACCTCTTTACTGTAATATCTGGCACACGTGGATTATCTAACAGATCCATGGCGTTGAAAACAAGCCCACAGCTATTTCCACATGAAATTTTTTTTTTTTTTCCTGTGTTTTGATCTCTGGTAACAGCAGGTAATACTGCACTCACACCACTAGTTTCCAAAGAAGGCAGCTGAAGAAACATACTGAGAACAGAATCATTAAAATATTATCAATAAACGGATTATCAAAGAATTATCTGAATATTTATCAAAAAATGAATAGAAAATTTCCTATGTTTGACATTATTCAAGTTCATAGAACCTTCTCAGTTTTCACTGTAGCAAAAGGACAAAGTAAAATACACTTTTTTGAACAGGCAAAGTGTACATTTAAAAAACAAAAAACAAAATACAAAATACACACACAAAACACAGTGTCACACTTTAAAAACCTGACCCACACACATTGATAACTGCGGAAATGACACACATTGTTTGTAGCAGCCTTCACACTAGAAATTCCTACTTTGCCAGGTTGTGTTGCCTTGAGATATAAGTGTGACCAAGGCTGGATCTGCAGATATTCAACAGAAAATAACTGGTGTAGTTAGCAAGCTAGCTAACTCCCTAACCATGAACAGTACAACAGAGACGTAAACATAATTATACCAGATAATTATATACAAAAACACACATCGAGTTACACTCCCACTGCATGTCTTACAGTTTCTCTTTTGGGTTTAAAGCCAATGGTTGCTCTGCTGCTGTGTCCGAAAAATGTGCCCAATTCACTATTTTGGGATTCCACCATTTTGTAGCTCAATAGTGCACTCAAACAATCCCACAATGTGTAGAGTATGACGTGCACAGTACTGTGGATATTAGTGGATAGCGTATACCCATAACCCACTGCGAATTATAGTTTCCGAAATCTTTCACTACTCTCCTGAATTCAACTTTACTATAATAGTGCACTGCATAGTGAGTACTGTAGATAATAGTGAAAAGGGAGCCACTTTGGACAAAACATCAGAATATATCCTCGTATCTCAACGAATAAAAAAAAAAAAAACAGACCATTTCTCGATTGCTCAGTTCAGTGTGCGATATGTTTTTCCCCCACAATGTGAAAAATGTAAACATTGCGTTTTCACATCATGCTACAAAATGGAAAAAAAAAACAGCAATGGAGATAAAATTTAAGTCTGACAGCAACACTTGTAATAGTCAGTACTGTTGTATAATGGGTCTCACAAAACGTAGCACTACACACTAATGTGAACAATGAATGTCATTCAATAATGGTTAGTTATTCATAGTGTAATGTACTGGCTGTAAAATTTAATTGGCTAAATATTGTAATATTGGGCCTTTTAAGAAAAAAAAGCTGAAGTTTAAAAGTTCTTTGACACATCTACTTTAGAATTTACCTTTTAAGAAGCTGAGGTTGGTACGTTTCATTAGTATAAACTATGCCATGCAATAGGTCAATAGAGATCTCCATATTCGTATGGGAACTTAAGTTAAGACACTGACAGCACATAAATAACGAGAAAAAAATTGCATATCTTTGAGTTATTATAGCTATGAAAATCAACCAAAAAAACATTAATTTAACACGTAGTAGAAGCATCAGCAGACGTGATAGCCTGCCATTCATCCTTTTGAAGTATTTTGATTAATCTAATATATGTTAATCTTGTTTTTGTTTTTCAGAGTAACACTGACTGTAGAGTCCTCATTGTAACTTCAAAAAGAACAGTCTAAATCAGACACATCGTGTTTCTATTCCACTGTAAAACTCATTTAAAATTTCACTTTAACCAGCAAAATTAGCCAACACTATTTACACTAGCTATTATTTACATTTTTCCATTGTATGGGGAGATGAAGTATCAAACATTAATTAATTCATTGTCTTTAACTGCTTATCCAGTTCAGGTTTGCGGTGGGTCCGGAGCTTGCCCGGAATCACTGGGCACAAGGCGGGAACACTCCCAGGAGGGCGCGCCAGTCCTTCACAGGGTAAGTATCAAACAGTTTTTTATTTTATTCCTGAATTAACTAGTTTAGGCTTCATAGAGTGGGTCCACCATACGGGGGCTGCCATGTTAAAAACTTAGAATCAGAATCTCCAATCCAGTAGGTGTCAGTATAATTGCAGTTTCATAATGCGAAGAAGAACTGAAGAAAATGACTGATTGCTCCTTTAAGAAGACAATTTACACATCCTAATATAAGGCCACCTTAGGCGAGTGCTGAAAGTTAGTTGACGTGCATGCACTGGAGGCTGAGCAGAAAGTATTTACAGAAGGAGATGACGAGGATTTCATGACTGCATGTTTAGAAAGCCTAAGGGTGCAGTAAACCTCAAAGTAAACAAGGCATGAGTTTAAGATTCCATGCTAAAACATGTTTAGGTCAAATATTTCTTCAAGCACCATGTAAAACTCTTTTATGGACCAGTAGTTTAGAAGCAGACACAAGTTTGGTACATTTGGTACAGGTACTTCTACCAAGCATTCTCTGTCATGTGGTTCCCTGACCATAGTCATACAGAGCCTTTAATGAACAATTGCAGACGTGTACTGAAGGTAACATTTAAAATGTAATGCTTTGGGACATTTGGAAATGTTCTTTTTGAGACACTGAAGGCATCTATGACTACATGACTCATCATCAACACACACACATCATACTCCATGTCTCAGCATTCCATAAAACTTAGACATCCTGCTACCGGCTTGAAGTGTGCTCTTAGCTTTGTAACAACACAAAAAAACCTTGTGGGCACCAAAGAACAGAAATCCACTTTTTTGTTTTGAGGTAATCAAAGATGTTCTCTTTATCCAGCAGAAGGAATCATTAAAACAACCGTGTTATTGCAGATATGCATGTTACTAAACAACAAAAGTCATTTTTGGTGCAGGATTCATTTCATTGCATAAGAGAAGTAGGCCCCGAGAAACAGAAGTAAAGGGAATGGAGTGTTCTTCTCTTTGCATTTGATCTTCATCATGATGCTTTTCCTGTCAAACATGATGCCAAACCTTTCTTCACAACATCTCTGTCCAAATGTGAGATAAGGGCAGGCTCAGACTGACCTCCATTGAGGAACGAATAGATGCCCTTCTCCAACGGCCAACACTTACTTACATTTTCCCATTTAAAAAAAACCTTTCAGAAGTTCTTGAAAATCTCCAGGTCTTTTGGAGGAACTGGAGCGTCTTTCTTCCATTCGTCTTCAGGGTAAGCGTCAAAGTTTGAAGTGTCACCTTCGTGAGATACTTTAGGAACTATGGGTGGCTTTGAGAAGAAAAAGAAATAAAAAACTGAGCAAAACATTACAACATTAAAGAGAGACAATATTGTTGAAGTCTTTACATATGGTTTCTATAATTATGGTTCCACACAGACTACCACAGAGCTCTGGAAGTGACAGTATCAGGGCCAATGTCCTGGGACTATAAAGATAAAAGGAAAAGCAACTGCAAATATAGCCAATAAATAACTTGATAATGTCTGTTAGTTTGTTGAGTTCAATATAGTTTTATACGAGATATATTTTCCCCCTTAGGGCTATAAATTAATATAAGTGATTTGCTGATGATGAACCCCCTTCAGATGGTAGGTGCATTTTATTTTTAGTTGCTAGTGAATGCAAACAGAAGCTAGATAGCTGGAATTAGTATTAGGAAGCCAATATTGTACTGTGTTAAACTCATAACTGTTCAAATCATCAGCAGTGCAGTTAGAACTGAGAGAATTCTATGAGTACCTAAGGATAGCTTTGGTGTATTGATGAGTGCATTGATAGTTTAATGACTAAGCTGACAGCCAAGATTTGTCAACACTGCGGGATCATCATAACTGTACAATGAATGATGAATAATAGTGTGAGAACAATGCTAAATGAAAACAATTCATATTTGTGAATTCTGTCAATCCTGTGAGACTGAGGGATACAATACACTGCATTAAAACATTACTCACCATTAAAATACGCCCCCTTTAATGGCTACAGTATACTGTTTACACTAAAGTTTTTTGGAGTCTTTGAGATAATACACATATGCTTGTTTGGACATTTTAAATTAGTTTAGACCTCTGATTAATTTATTAGTTTTTAAACTAATCCATGACAGCCTTAATATGTTTCTATGAATACGTAAAGTTGTATCTTGAGGTAAAGTCAAAAAGTTTAAGAGTTGTAAAGTCAAAATTGGGCCATCTTTACCTTTAGTCTTCTACTCGGAACTGCCTCCCAATCTATAGACCTGAACCACCTGTGCTTTTTGACATCGTCTGCTCCATTCTACAAGAATTAAGAAGGAAAAACAAACAAAAAAAAATACTGATTTTAACAACCAAGACGACTGACTTGACTGGAATTAAAATGTGGAATATGGAATCAATAAAAGAACATACCTAGCCACTTTTCACGCTAAATCGCGCTTTCTATCCACACGGGATCATACCCAATGAAAAAGTGATATTAATCGAGAGCACATGGAATTAAGCAAGATTTCAGAACGCGGAGTGAAATTGTGAACAATGAGAGTAAATTTCTTCAGCATGCTCTTTCATCTCAACGGTGTCACCCTAAGCCAAATAGTGAGAAAGGACATGCAGGCAGACGGCCATGGCAGAAAAGGAAAACCTGCATGTCATTAAATCCAGAGGAACTTCCACGACACCTTCTTTGTTTCAGGTTATTTAAAAGAAAAGGAAGAAATAGGAAAAGGCTTTGGCAGCAACACACAAACTTTCCTCCACCATATTTTGATTTGCTCCATGGCTACAGTGCAGTTAGAGGGGAAAAATACAGAGCTGCATGAAAATCCACACTTGCTGTGAATCATCCACCAGTTTATCACCGTATCTACAACTAACTGGACAATTTGATGCCCAAGAATGGTTTGTGACATTACATAAACAGCAATCAGGCCTGCTGCTGCCATCCTGTAGAAGTCTTATTTGTGAAAAATCCACTATTAAGTTGACATATTGAAACAGCTATTCAACCATGGCTGGAACATTGAAAAACTGGCATGTGCTAGCATTGCTAACTACTATTCTACTTTCTGACCCGAGAGATAGAAGCCCAAACATCGGGAGAGACTTTTCAAATTATTTACTGCTCTTTCCATAGATGTGTCCACTCTGATAATTAAGAGGAGCTTTCCTTAGCAGCTGAACCAGGATAACATTTCTTTCCAGGCATTCCTGTTTGAAAGAATTCCAAGCTTTTAAGAGCTCAGGCTATAGTGATAATGACATGTTCCTTATTATAGCAGCAGATCAGCTTATTTTATTGATAATGCTAAATACATCTGCGTATTTAATATGGCAATATATCGCACACAATCAGATCTTATAAGGATCTTGAATGACCATTCTTGTGTGGGTTTAACTGAGTTCAAAACTTTATTGACTGTAAAATAACACACCTTCATGTTACCAAGTCTTCTTGCCCGGTCAACCACCAGAAATTTCTTAATGAGATCCCTTAATGGACAAAGACAGAGAAGAATGACATTTATCAATACATTTAAAAGTCATGGTAATGCTAACCTTTCAAGTACAATGCAGTGTATGAGGTTTTTAAATATAGTAATAAAAACCATTTCAAAATGTAATAATATATTTATGCATCCATTTTCCTTGGGTACCATTTGGGGGACTTAAATATAATGACTATTTAATACTCTATTAAACTATATTTTTTATAAAATGACTATATTAGTAGTAGTATTATTATTGAAGGACAAGAATATGCTCATATAATTTATGTACAAAAACCACATGGAATTTAAGTGAACCTCAGGGCACAAATAAAACAGACAAATGTATAATACTGTCCCTTAATGAATTTTTTAATACATATTAATGAATGAAGTACACATTTCCACCGACTGTTAGCACCATAGAGGGGCAGCACTTAGCTACTTATGTTCCTGATTTATTGCTGCCTTCACTATATTCAATTGCGGGTATTCCCATTCTTTGCTATAGATTGAATTCAAAGGGTAACCATGTGTAACTTAGTCTCTGTGCACCGCCAACTTGCCTATTAGCATGTTGACTGTGTTAATGCAGCCTCATATTTCCTTTGCTTATTATATTGTCAGGCTAATGTGTGCAGAGCCTCAGGGGCTCAAATTTGCAGTGACCTGAGCTTGCACTCTCCCTAGCCTCCACACATGGAACTGCTGAGTGGATGCAAACCAGTTCCTCTGACGTAGCTTGCTCATCTGTCTGATATTAACAGAAATAAATTATATTTTCTGTGACTTTGATTGACACAGCTGTTCAAAATACATAAACAAAAATATTCTTGTTTAATATCTGTTAATGTCCCTTGAAGAAAATGTTTTTGCTTCATTGCATCATGGCAGATCATCAGTCGTTTTGCACTTTAAACATAAGATAAACTCTTTTAGGCTTTGGGTAAGAATCAGTCGCAAAATTGCTTCAAATATCTCCGCCATGTGCTGGTGTTTCAGTGATGTCTCAAAGACCCCCTCTGGTCAAATCACAACCCATGAAATAATGCAGACCGGGATGGTGCTGTGCACTAGTAAGTTGTTGTAGATTCTGCAACAGCCGTGACGCTTTTCAGCATCAGACGACAGCTTTATGGCCTGACTCCATATCAAAACCTTAGGTCTTTTATTTTCTTGGCACTTCACTCATCACGCAGCTCACCTCCTCACCCGTATGAGCAAAATATTGTACATGACTGTCTTTTACAGCTCTCCATAAATCTCTAAATTCCAAAGCAGGTTTTTTTCAGAAAGAAGATCATAAGTATTACCCTGACAGGAAAATGGATCTCTTCCTGGCTTTATCTATTTTCCTTCCACGTGATAAATGTCTTAAAGAAGTTTAAAGCCAAAAGATAAAAACAATAATAATAATAAAATTGCACATCTTACTCAAACTAGATTGGATCAGTCAATACTTGTTTCGTGTTTGAAGGCTTCTTTCTACCCGCCTCCAAAATTACATAGTGCCGTTTCTGCAGTGCTGAGCTCAGACTACCAATGACAGAGGCTCAATTCTCCCTATTACAGGTCAAAATACTACTTAGGGTAAGGTAAAACATGCTCCGGTTGCTGGTCAGCTAGATTAGTAGCTCTAGTGCAAAACTAACAACGCAAAATTTGAATGTCAAATATGTCTCGACTGCTTAATAATATTTGGAATTATTTATGAAAATCTGATTTACTGGACTAAACTACTCTTTTAGGAATGTCAATAACTCCAAAGGATGTGTGCTACGAACTGATAGGTCTGATGTATGTTGTTGTCAGTAGATGGTTGGCCTGTGCTGTGCTCTATGTGGGTCAGAGGGATTGTGGTTGTTAGGAAAAGAGGGAGTAATCAACTGCATTCCTCCACTCCGCAGCTGTCTCTGGCCTGAGCTAATGGGTTCACATCAGCAAGGGCCAGTTTGTATTGTGTGTGGATGTTAACCTACTTATCCATGGACTGCAGAACAATTAGAAGTGTATGGGTAAGAAAAAAAAAGCAAGCCCCCAACAAGCATGCAATAGCACAGTGGTCAAAGGTAGCACTGTGTACTAACGTCTTTCAATAACTATCAATTACCAAAACTAAGAGAACTGGAGTGCAGATTGAGTAATAGACTTGTGTACTTTCTAAGCATACGCTTAGCTGAGAGCTTGTCATTAAGGTTAATTAATTTGTCATTGCCTGCTTTGGCTCAAGCTTACTTTGCGTAGAAATCCAGATGCCGTGGAAAATCCAGCTTTCCTGCCAGGATTTTCTGATAGATGCCAAACGGATTGTCGTCAAAAAATGGTGGGTACCTAGCAAAAAAAAAAAAAAGGAGGGGGGGGGGGGCACACACCATTATTAAAAGTAAAGCAATAACTTCTTAAAACTCAGTAAAATATATGTGAGCTAAGCAGTGTATTTAGAGGCAGGAACACAGAAGCACACAAAGTGGAAGAAAAGAGTCTTAACAAAAGTTATAAATAATAAATTAAATCCTTTATTTTTGGTGTATTTACTGGGATTGAAGGAGGATTAGTAATCATTACGTCAAAGACAAAAAGAGCAGGAAGGAAACACAATGAGGACTAATGTGGAGACACTGGTCTTATTGGCAGGGCCACTGATTTTAATACATTAGTGCAAAATGGTGAACATTTAACAGATGAGGTATCTCCAGTTGCTCAGTTACAGAATGCTTCGTCCAAATAATAAGAAACACTGGTGCCTGAATTCTGCTGGAGTGCTGTAGCCAAAAAAGCACTGCGCTCTCTCTCTCTCTCTGTGTGTGAGAAGTAGAAGTTACTCCCAGAAAAGCCATTTCTTTTTCTCACTAACGGACAAAACGAACAGAAACAGCAGAAGGAGGTGGATAGGAGCAAGAATGGGGTTTAATTTGTCTCTCAATGTTGAAAGTTTTCAGTAAAAAAGCTGAAGGGGGCAAATAATGGACTGTCACCTTGTTCGAAGTGTGTTCCTGATTTGCCACCAATGGCTCCAGGTTCTAAGTAGGTTCCGAAATCACAGTGACCCTCATTATAATGAAGTGGTTATATAAAACGAGTGGCTGAATGAATGAATGAATGAATACAATAATTAATTTATACACAAAATCCATTAGAAGCGAGAAGGTTGCTGTCTAACATTTGCGCAGTGCTGTACAGTCCAAATGTGGGTGTGTTTACCTACCTGGTTAAATAAAGGTAATGCTCAAATGAGTACACCACTGTTACACGAGTACACCTTCACACAGTTCATACACAATTCACGGTAAATCTCAACACAAGCTGGAACACCGTTTCAAGGCTAAATGTCTGACTGACAAGGTTTGAACTTCCCTTCTAAAGAGAAACTGGTGAGATCTTGGGTTTTGTCTGTTGCTGTGTTGAGTTTGTTCTGGATCAGCTTTCTCTCGTTTAATTTTGTACATAACCACTAAAATAGAAAAGGCAATACTGAACTCAGATCTGTGCCTTCTGGCATATGATAAAACAAGCAGTGCAGGGCTTTTGTGTTATGTCACGGGTTACAGAAATGGATTTAGCAGTCGCTCTATAATATGGAGAGAAAGAGAGAGAGAGAGAGAATAGCAGTCGCTCTATAAATTGGAGAGAGAGAGAACAAAGAAAAAGACAGAGGGAGACAGAGTGACAAAAAAGAAAAGTGGAAGAGACAGTTTATTAAAAAAAAAGAATGAAAACCCTGCCTCAGCCTCCTTTCTAACGTCACTTGCTCGTCTTTGTGGCAAGAGTCAACGTGGTGAAGGTTCACTCCCAAAAGCCCCTGTTATGAAAGTTGCCGGACAACTCTGACCCTTGATCTGTCCGTCTGTCCAACATTATGAGAACAAAGGGAAGATTTATCTTTACAGTGCTCATGGGTTCTACAAGTTCAGCGTGATATTAATATTTCACTAGATAAAAAAAATGCTTTGCAGTGAAATTAATCAATGACTTTTTAGCACCCCCCCCTCCCCTTTAATTCACTTATTAATAGTTTTAAAATGTGTTAATCAATACATATTTAATAGTAATGATATGGCTAAGTTACTTTTTCCTCTGCATTTCTGAGGTAGCTTCATTCTTGCCTGCCAGTGTTTACATACATTTTCTTTATTTTTGACAAGCCGTATGTCATACCCATTAGCAGCACTATCACACCAGCCTCTAGAAGCCAGATGTTGGATGGTCATAAAGAACCGAGTTAACTGAGCGCTGGTTGATGTTCAGGAGACTAGACTTGGACAGATGAGACTCAGATGCTCTGACTTCACCAAGCTGCACTCTGGAGCTAATCAGTGGAGTTTTCCATAGCAAGGCTTCGCTCTGGAGACTTCAATTTCCTTCAGAGTTCAAAGAGCTAGTAGTGCCCTTCTGCTCTTACAGTGTGGGATTACATTAGCTCTGCTTTCCTCTCACTCAGCATCACCTACACATGTATACGTACACACATACACTCTGCAAAACGAAGATTTGACCGTATATTCTACAAGTAATGATTTGGTTTGAACATAACCACTACTCCAGTAGCTCTTGCTGTAGTTCTATGTGAGACCTTTGACAAAGCAGGTATGCTACACTACAGTTCTAAGCTTCAGGACAGAAAGAGTCTATAGAGGGTCTGAGCAAGAAGGAAAAGGATAGTGTGTGTGTGTCTAAAGGCCTGGAAAAAAAGCAGAGGGCCAGGAGCGGGTCTCTCTTTCTCTGAGGACTGAACATTTCTAAAGTGGAGAAGAAAGGTGGTCACTTTTTCCACTACGCACTCCTTTTGAGAAACTGTACAGAACGCAGCAGAAAAAAAAGGCCAGGTAGTGGATATAATATGAGAATCTGAAGCCACTGCTACAGGGACATATTCTCTTGAACACGGCAGCTGATTTTCACTTAGTATGCAGGAAGTGTTAACTTTAATGTTGCTAACCACACACTAGAAGATTTTGAAAAAAAACCCTGAGGATTCTGCAGTGTCACTATACGCATGAGCTAAGGCTAAAGCTCTCATTAATATTAAACACGGCTGATCCTGACCGTTCTGCACCAGCTGATCAAGATGATGGAACTGCAGCACTACCCCTGCAAAATTCATCATTTTATTCCGACAATGAAAACTTGCCTACGAAAGTGAAAAGTATTAAACTTTTATGGGTAAAATATAATCGCTGCGTAACGTTACTAATAATAGTGCTGTGTCATGTCATGTGCAATATTTGAGACATGTGCTGGGGTGGGTACACCATCTCAGCAAACAATATACAATGGAACCTCTACCTACGAACTTGATCCGTTCCGTGACCCGGTTTGTAAGTGGAAAAGTTTGTTTCTTGAGTCAATTTTCCGCATTTAAAATAATGGAAAAGCAATTAATGTGTTCCAGCCCCCACCCCGAAAGTCACCCTTTTTGCACTGATATATGTTTACAACACTCTCAAATTAGTAAAAAAATACATGTAGCGTTACTAAAAATAAACAAAGAAATACAGTGGTAACAGTAATAAAAAAGAAATAGTAAAGTTTTAAGTGGTTACACATCGCTACCTTGGAGACGTGACGACTGGCTGGAGGAGTAACACAGGCACTGGCTGTATGACGGGAGGTGGGGGGTGGGTGGAATAACGGAGAGTAGGCGGGTGAATGTGGGGAGACGAAGCGTAGTTACGGCTTAACTTTCAATGAATTTCAATGTCTGCTATTTACACTAATGCTAAATTGCTAAAGCTACAATGTGCTAATCTTAAAAGCTCACTCAAGTCTGGGCGCGCTGGGACCCTCGCCTATTGGGCTCAGTGGCCATTTCCAGCCGCCGGCTCGGCGGTGGCTCGGGTTCGTTTCTAGAGTCATGGTTCGTTGGTGGAGGCAAAAAATATTCAAATGCCCGGTTCGTATCTTGGAAAGTTCATTAGTAGAGGTTCCACTGTACTAGGAAACACATTATACGTCAGTAAATAACATTTCCTCAAGCAATTTCACACAATAATAAAGTACGAGACGTCGCTCACCACAATTACACTTAAACTGACAAAATGACACAAAAGTGTCTTGATTCATAAAGACATCTGCCACTCGTCAGACATATTTCTCAGGTTTTGTTACAACAAGAGATGATTTATTGGGAAAGTGTTTAGGGGAAATTAGCTTAACTGCAAAATCAATAGAATATACCATAGAGTTGCATACCGTTTCACTCACACAATAAGAAATGTGCCCATAGGCATCACCTTGCAATGGCCTACTAAGTAATTATAGTGCAATGCTAGGCACATATAATCGATCTGAAAAACCTTGAATGGCAGTTATCTTCAGCTTACAGTAATTGGCTGTTTTTCAAGGCTTCTATATTTGGAAGCAAGGCATGGCTCTGTTTTCTGAAACAAAACAAAATAAACTACCTATTTTGATGTCAAGAAAATTGTTTTCTTTTTGTGTAACAGTTTAAAGGGCAGGTAATTTATCTTCATACCAGCAGCCTCAAGCTTCTGAAAACAGAGAAAAGAGTAGCACTGCTGAGCTGGACAGCTGAATAATCAGAAATGAAAGGATGGTGTTGTGGAAGTTTGTGTTGTGGAGATGGCCTCGCTCTCTGGGGGTTGTGGATATATCTTTGGGTCAAAGTTTAGGAAAACATCAAGGACTATGGCAACAACAACAAAACAATAATCACTTCCATTTCAGGTAGATCCACTGAGCATAAATGGCACAGTATACCCATGTATTGGGAAGGCCTTGCAATAGAATCTAATTCTGGCATTTGGCAACAGAAGTGCTCTGTGGATGGCCTGGGTCAGACTGGGAGCCAGTTCAGAAAGTTCTGGTGTTTTTCCTGAAACAAACACACAAACTCTCACTGATGTACACAAGCACAAGAGCACACCCATGTGGAGCAGTCTCTAATACATGAGCAAGTACGTGGGAAATAATGCCCCTAGTGGTGCAAATCCTAACCGTGAGTGAGTGAGAGAGATTTGGCACTAGCCTGACGTGAAACCTCCATATTAAAGCTGGACTTATCATTAACTCTGAATGTCCAGTCAGCACCATTGTAAAGAAATCTGATTCACAGAGTCTGTATGGCTGAAGTTTTCAGACATTTGGAAAAAACACAAAAATACAGACATTAATAAACAATTCACTGTGAAGCCCTGTTACAGAACACACCAGGCTACTGATTTGCAGTCTGACAAACTGTAGCTCAGTGATGCCCTCTAGTGATCAAACCCTGCAAGCCCATCTCCATTATATGAAGGACAGTACATTTAGCATTTTTTACCAATACGTTAAAATAAATAAATAGAAACTCATATCATTGAAATGTGTTCCTGCAGTGGATGTGTAATATATCCTCACATATAAAAATAAGAAAATCATGGACGCTCAGTATTTAATAACCTACCCAGCAAGCATCTCGAAGATGAGGACCCCCAGAGCCCACCAGTCCACTGCACGGCCATGACCTTTACTCTGAATGACCTCTGGAGCCAAGTACTCAGGCGTTCCACAAAGGGTCCACGTCCTGGGGAGGGAGAGAGAAAATAGGAATAAAGTGATTATTTCAGAGATTTTAAAAGCTGAGTGGTGATTTGACAGGCTGTTGACAGATTGCCATGGACAACAGAGAGGTGAACTACGAAGCAGGATTAGCCAGATAACTTGGGCTTAATTTAGCTGGCTAATTAAGAAACCCTATTTTGTAGCTTTCCCTAAAGGAATGACTGCCCATGATCAGTTACAGTGTAATACAAAAGCAACAGATGGATATTACGATTAAAAAATGCTTTCCTATTTCTTAAAGGTAGTTAAAAGCTATTGGG
This sequence comes from Hoplias malabaricus, assembly GCF_029633855.1. Classification (NCBI taxonomy): domain Eukaryota; kingdom Metazoa; phylum Chordata; class Actinopteri; order Characiformes; family Erythrinidae; genus Hoplias; species Hoplias malabaricus. The sequence continues at coordinate 70,043,821 of NC_089801.1, forward strand.
AAAATGCACAGACACATTTATCACGTCCACATTTCAACTGAGCTGAAGTCTACAGAGACTTTCCTGCTGCTGATTTGCCACAATTAGACTACTTGGATCTTTTCTGAAGTTTAATTACTGTTAACATCTGCATGAGCGCTCTCGCAAAGCACAGGCACATGATCGTGTCGGGATGAGTGACAGTGCAGGAGACTGTAATTCCACTAAAGCCCAGAACCAGGTGGCAGCCCCTGAACCCACCTAACCGTCACTCTGCTAGAGATCCGAGTTAATATCGGCTGGAGTGGTGACAGCAAGAAATTGACAATATTCTCAGGACTATGTTGCCACAGCTGCACTTGTATGGATTGGGTAGAATGCTGTAGGGCTTCCTAGGAGCTTTGTAAATGCAGTTTTGATCCTGATTTGATCTTCTAAATGCTTCTTCAAAATCAGAATTAATTTTCCGGGGTAAGTCAATGAGTGGTGATGAATGTTAGTTCCATGTCCAACACTAATTTGACCGATTATCAAACTATCATGCATCAGACTAAAGCCATTACTGGAGTTCAAGGCGTCTAATAAAGACTTATTTAATATTGGAATGTATTAATATTCTAAAGGCCAAACATTTGAAAACAGGGTGAACTCATTAGGTGTGCTATAGAGTTTCTGAGAAGACATGGTCTAATAATCTTGTGTGTGTGTGTGTGTTCACATTAAACTTCATATATAAATTGCATAAGTTGACGAAGTTTTAAAACAACAATAAAAAGCCTGTAGTCACCGAATTTAGATGCTAATAGCAGCATATTCACTTTCATTTATCAGCATAAAGTTTTCTGGCAGAACATTCATTCATTCATTGGGCACAAGGCGGGAATACACCCTGGAGGGAGCGCCAGTCCTTCACAGGGCAACACAGACACACACACATTCACACCTACGAACACTTTTGAGTCGCCAATCCACCTACCAACATGTTTTTGGACCATCCATCCATCCATCCATTATCTGTAACCGCTTATCCAATTTAGGGTCGCGGTGGGTCCAGAGCCTACCTGGAATCATTGGGCGCAAGGCGGGAATACACCCTGGAGGGGGCGCCAGTCCTTCACAGGGCAACACAGACACACACACATTCACACCTACGGACACTTTTGAGTCGCCAATCCACCTGCAACGTGTGTTTTTGGACCGTGGGAGGAAACCGGAGCACCCGGAGAAAACCCACGCAGACACAGGGAGAACATACCACGCTCCTCACAGACAGTCACCTGGAGGAAACCCACGCAGACACAGGGAGAACACACCACACTCCACACAGACAGTCACCCGGAGGAAACCCACGCAGACACAGGGAGAACACACCACACTCCTCACAGACAGTCACCCGGAGGAAACCCACACAGACACAGGGAGAACACACCACACTCCTCACAGACAGTCACCCGGAGGAAACCCACGCAGACACAGGGAGAACACACCACACTCCTCACAGGTCCCTGGAGCTGTGTGACTGCGACACTACCTGCTGCACCACCATGCCGCCCTCTGGCAGAACAATTCCTGTACAAGGCGGAGTAGAAAATAACACTATTTAAGATTTGTGGTGGCGTTTTCCTACCCTTCTCAAAAGGTTACATATTGCTGTTTCTGTAGTGCTGAGCCCAGAGTAGCAAACAACAAAGGACACAGCAAAAGAAGCATTGTATTTCCAGCCTGCCTCCAGTCCCCTTATGTTACAGGTGTAGTGCTTTGCAAAGTCAAGTGTGTCTCGTTACATGTGGAGCACGGCAAGGTAAAGAGATATTCTTCTGTAAGATTGAGAGTCTGAAGGCAGATCGATCAGCGTGTCTGGCGAGCCGTGGGGTGCTCAGATGACAGGCCTTACCCTATAGGCAAACTTACCGGGATGCATTGTCTGTGCGCACATTTCAGCCCTGAGTAAAGAGAAACACATCCTGAGAAACACAATATACAATCGAATTTCTCCTTTAAAAGCCAGATCCCTCTGCCCACAGACTATACATAGTGCACTCCTGGTCTCAACCTACGTTTTCATCCTATTGACTGCTCAAAAGACATCGCCTATTAAGTTACAGAAACAGGTAGCTACAGCATCACACATGCCACAATGTCACTTCTGTCTTTCTTACAGTAAATAAGCTTTCATTATTTGTAAGCTACATTAGGCTTGTAGTTCAATTATATTTTTGAGAACGTAAAATGATATAAAGTACTATAACTAAAGCTATAACTTTGAATTGGGCTCTGAACGGGGAGACGAGCTGGCAGTAGACCATGAGCCTTGTTTTTGCTGTGCTTTGTTTTCACAGCTGTGGGAACGTCTAGACACGGATAGCAGAGATGCTAGGCTTCGCTACAAGGAGCTCTCACGTTGTTGCCGTGGTGACAGTAATTTGCCAAGCGAAGAGATGGTCTGCTGGGAAAGTCTCTCTCTCTCTCTCTCTCTCTCTCTCTCTCTCTCTCTCTCTCTCTCTCTCTCTCTCTCTCTCATATCAATCTGCTACCTTGAATTCGGCTCATTGTAACTGGCTGGAATAGAGAGTCATGTTCTGGTGATGAACCCAGAATAAATTACAGACTGTTAGCTTTGGTGTTCCTGCAATAAACTGTAATCAAATCAGCCCTTATCAAGATGGGTGCATGAATGTTTATTTTTGTTCAGCAGGCATCTGTGAAAGCTGCTATTATTGTGACCCAAATGTAGAACGCTGTGCTCTGGCTAAAACGAGACACTTTAAAAACACTAGAGTACAAAGAACTTGAGCATAAAAGAGAGGAACATGAGGACAACACAGAACAGCTTGACTTCAGAACTTTTTTAAATAATTGCCAGTTTCCCCCCATTTGCTAGGAATCAAAATGTACCAAGATGAGAAAATGAAGGCAACGTGTTTCCTCAGAGCCAGCCATAGCATCTTCAAGGATCGCTGCTACAAAACAATTGGACAGGTCAACACGCTTGGAGGAGAACACTGCTGTGCTGAGTCATAGAGAGGGGTGAAGGCCAACCTACCCACCTAAAGTGAGTGAAGTCGATTGAGCTCTTTAACTCCCAGGCAATTTTCTGAACATAATTACAGTAAATAGTTACAAGAATTTGTTGATCTGAACCAGCTTTGTTGAAAAATGGAAGTATTTCGGAACCACAGCAACTCAGCTACGAACTGGCAAATCATGTAAAGCTGCAAAGGAGGGTCAACTTTATGTTCATGTCTGTGAATTTAGAATGGGATGAGAGCTCCTGTAGGTGTAAGGTGTAGATGTACTAATATTTTTGTTCATATAGACTTTTCAGAAATTATTGTTTACTGACCATGTCAATAAGTATGTAAATATAATTATGACTATGTCCTGCACATGTCTTTGTTTGAAGCTCTTTTGACTTGTCCTTTTTCATGCAAATGAAACTTCTGAAAAATGAATAGCTTGACTGTTTTGACTGGAAACGACATAGCTGCTTTACTTCAAGGTTAACACTGAATCAAATAAAGAAGTAATTTTTCCAGAAGAGTGAAGGTCAACCTACCCACCTAAAGTGAGTGAAGTCGATTGAGCTCTTTAACTCCCGGGCAATTTTCTGAAAATAAGGCTTCCAGGATGTAACAATATCTACACAATATTTAAAAATTCATAACTGTAATGAAGACAACTGACTGTGTTACTCAGTCGGTTTGTTGCAATGTTTGATAACACCACTAATTTACACTAGGATATATTACCTTATAATATTTTTTAAATAAAAAATAGCATTTCTTTCTGAGTGAAACCTATATTTGAAGTATAATAATCAAGTATTTCAAGGTTTCAAATATTTTTGAGGTTAATAGATAAAGACAACCTACGTAAATAAGAAAATGAAGTGTCTAAAGGATATAAGTGAAAAAAATAGGGTTTTTAAAAACTTAATGAGCTAATAAATGTAGTTTTGAACTACAGATATATGCTGATGCTTAGCTTCCATATGCAAATAGGGACTACAATATAGGTCCCATATTAGGGATTGTGTTTATTACATCAAGCTCTTATTCCAGAAAAACAAGTCAGATTTGGTTTTCAGTGAAGTGGGCCCTTGAAGATTTCCAGCTCGTTGAGAAATCCTGCTTTGTGCAAAAACCCCCCTGAACTTCTAATCTGACAGGCTTTATTACCACCATCCACACTTCCTCTCCTCGACACAAAAACAATACTTTATCTCATTCCGAATCCCAACCGCAAGCGTTCAGTAATTACAGAGCGCCGTCAGCACTGACTGGTTCGGATCACCTTTCTCCGTGATGAAGGTGTGGAGGAAGGTGAAGGAAACACTTATTTATGCAGCCAGTCATCAGTGAAGTGCTTAGGATTGGCCCAGCTGACACACAACAATTGCTTCCAGCCATGAAGCCTTTCCTCCATGGCTAGAAAGACGAAGAGAAACCTGCAATCCATCACCCGCCATCCCAGAATAATGAGCCCTCATCTTCAGAAGCCAGGCAGTAGCACTGCACTTGAAAAATAACAATTCTCTCAGCTCGGACAGTGATGGACGTTGCCTTTTAACCCTCCCAGAAAAAGAGTTTTGAAGCATATTGTTTCAAGTTTTTTCTTAATTTCTGTATCACTATATGGCCAAAGGTTTTTGGACACTTTCTCATTTAACAATACTTCTGAAGTGAAGCTTAATAATAAGTAGTTGGCCTCCTTTTTGCTGCAGTTACATTTTCTACCCTACTGTGAAATATTTGATGAAATGCAGACAAGATAATGTTGGGTTCTAATGCTAAACAATTATTTCTGGATCACCAACAAAAATGTATCTCTTCCCAAAGATACTGGAAGGTGCTCCATCACTGCAGAGAATTTTTTTCCAATTATGACAAAAAATATAAGATTCTAACATTCATTGTAACTGCTTATCCAGTTCAGGGTCGCGGTGGGTCCAGAGCCTACCTGGAATCATTGGGCGCAAGGTGGGAATACACCCTGGAGGGGGCGCCAGTCCTTTACAGTGCAACTCACACACACCTATGGACACCTTTTGAGTTGCAAATCCACCTAAAAATGTGTGTTTTTGGAATGTGGGCGGAACTGGAGCACCCGGAGGAAACCCACGCAAACACAGGGAGAACACACCACACTCCTCACAGACAGTCACCCGGAGGAAACCCATGCAGACACAGGGAGAACACACCACACTCCTCACAGACAGTCACCCGGAGGAAACCCATGCAGACACAGGGAGAACACACCACACTCCTCACAGACAGTCACCCGGAGGAAACCCACGCAGACACAGGGAGAACACACCACACTCCTCACAGACAGTCACCCGGAAGAAACCCATGCAGACACAGTGAGAACACACCACACTCCTCACAGACAGTCACCTGGAGCCGTGTGACTGTGACACTACCTGCTGCACCACCGTGCCGCCCACAGATTCTAACATTAAATTACAAAACAATACTACTTTCTTCTATTCTGATTTACCATATTTTCAATGGCTGTAGAGAAAATTGGCAATGCCAATAGAGAAACAGTTAGATTACTGTATCAGAGACTATGTTTACCTGGATAAGCATTAAAGCATAAGTTCTATATGTAGTAAAATAATCAAACAAATAAAAGCAGAGATAGTTACACATTTCCCATCACCCGAACATTCTCCTATGCTGAAGTACAAAAACAAAAGCTTGGAAAATTGTAGCTTATCTTTTTGTAAATCGTGCAGAAATTATTCCAAAATCATGAATTCTAAACTTGTAATTGATGCCATATTAGTGTCTTCAAGCTGAATCTTTTTTAAATACTGATTTCAATATGATACATTGTTGTGTGCATTGTCTTGTTTTGCAGTAAGTAAAATCATACATTATTTTTTATGCCCATATGTACAGAATGCAAATAAAATGCAAATCTTATTCATTACATCACCAGCTGTGTGATTAATTAACTAACTATGCAATTAGATATAAATAATAATGCAGTGAACACTGAAAGTAAAGCAAAGTGAAAATAATTATAAACTTCTAAGGGCTAAATTGAAACATAAGACATCAGATAAGACCTAATTAATTAATTTCTAAATTGCAAACGTATTACACGACTTTACTGACGAGTGGTGCTTGAAAAGATGCCTTCATAAGGATTTCATCAAATGACAAACACACATTTACATTCATAAAGCCTTATTCCAGCAGGGGTCATTTGTCCATTCTTATCTTTGTCAATACACCTCAGTATTTATTCTAACATCTAACTCTAGTTGGAATAAGCCTTGGAAAGCCGACATGAAGGGCTTCCCTAGGAGCTGTAGAACCTTACAAACGCTGCCTCTTCTTGTTAGATTTGTAAGGGTTAACCTTAATCTGAAACCAGTCTAACCCTTCTGAACCCTGTCCATCACCTTCACAGATGACAAAGCAAAACAGGTCCCAAACCAGAACTAGCAGGACCACTGCAGTAACCGGGCTTAGCCAGTTGGTGGCAGTGTGGATCCACTGAGATTCTATACACACTGCCCTCTCTCTAGTAAAAAGTGCCAGAACTGCATGGCTGGCAGGGGCAGTTGTCTTCCCACATTGCTTTCCGAGGCATTTTCCCTCTTTTTTTCCATTGCTTTCCACTTATATAAGTGGGTCAGTTGAACATCAGAGAGCTTCCCACTCCAAGTCTATTCCTCTGCCCCACCCGAGAGAGAGAGAGAGAGAGAGAGAGAAATGTAATCGTAGCCCATTATGTTTACATGTCACAAGGGTCAGGTTGTGCTCTGCCTGCTCTCCGAAACGCTGCACTACTCTTCGCGCTGCAGACAGATAACACACGCACATATATATTTCCTCCCTCATTCTTTTCCCCCCAACTTGAGTAATACTAACAGGGGCCACTACTGGTTTTCAATTTCACCAAGGTTACTCTGAAAATTGCTCCAAAACCTTGTTCATTGGGAATAAATAACGCAGCGCTAGCTGATTCACTGCGGGCAAGAGAGATGACAGTTATTTGCACAGAAAGCCTCACTGAAAGAGTCAGTCCAGAAAACACAAACCTCATTACTCATGCCTCTGTATGCAGATGAATACCTAGCAACGTTATTCATCGTCCGCTAATAAAGACACCTACAGATACAACACGCTGACTGTTTGGCCCTGGGCACTTTCTTCAATTTGTTTTTGATAATTCATTGTTGAAGCCTGACTGAAATTCCTCACCATTACAGGAATGCGGTGCTTTGGCTCTAATGCTTGAAACAAAGCTGTCCACTATCTCCAAAACATAACACATGCATAAGATTACAAAAACAGGCTTATCGGCAATGTTTCAATTCAAGGACAGGCAGACAAAAGTAACGTCCTCATGCACTCAAAAGAAAGCCCTGCTGGTCATATCTCTTAAACACAAAGGAGAAAATGTATTCTGAACTAAAAGGGATTGTTAATAGATCAAATCTCAAAGGTCTTTATTCTGTTATAAAATTCAGATTTAATCATATAATATAATTATATAAATGGTGTAGTATTCATTTACATTTTCATTCAGTTTACATTTCCTACAGACATACTCAACCACATTATGACTTTCCTGTTGTAAAAAAAGAATATCAGTGAAACTAAACATTCGTTTAGTGCATATTCGCATTAACGCACACACTGAAATAGAACAACCTCAGTCTGCGGAAGTCAGAAAACATTATGGGATCTTAGGAAACAGGCAGTTGCTCAGTGATCTTTCCCAGTATTCCTACTGATCCATATTTTTTATCCCAAAATATATATCAATTATCATAGCCACATAACCCATATCTAATTTGAATATGAAAATATCAGTTGCATGTGTTAATAATTACATGCTAAACAAAGATGTTGTGAACAAGCTTCGACGCATTGCTGTGGAGTAAATATGTTACCGATTTTGAATATTGTAGCAAAACAGCCACAATGCTGTAGCTCTGAGGGTTAACCCACCTGTCAGAGAGCTTCTTGGCAAAGCCGAAGTCTGTGAGGCGGATGTGTCCTTCGCTGTCCAGCAGAATGTTCTCGGGTTTCAGGTCTCTGTAGACAATCTCTTTGGAGTGCAGGTATTCAATAGCACACACTATCTCAGTAGAGTAGAAGAGGCCGGTGCTGTTGCTGAAACGTCCACGGCTGCGCAGGTAACTGAACAGTTCGCCACCGGGCACATAGTCCATTAGCATGTACAGAAAACGCTCATCGTGATGTGTCCAAAACCTGCACATAGTATCCACCACAAAGTAAATAAGAGCAGTGCATATACACAGGCGAATTACAGTAAATAGTAACAAGAATTTGTTGATCTGAACCAGCTTTGTTCGCGATTTTGCAAATAAACAGGCTGACAAACACTTTATAGACAAAAGTATTGATATAGTTTGTCATTTATGGCAAACTCGGTCAGTGAGTGGTATTATTGAAAAGTGGAAGTATTTCGGAACCACAGCAACTCAGCTACGAACTGGCAAATCATGTAAAGCTGCAAAGGAGGGTCAACTTTTTATTCATGTCTGTGAATTTAGAATGGGACAAGAGCTCCTATAGGTGTAAGGTGTAGATGTACTAATACTTTTGTTCATATAGACTTTTCAGAAAGTATGTAAATATAATTACGACTATGTCCTGCACATGTCTTTGTTTTAACCTCTTTTGACTTTGTCATTTTTCATGTAAATGAAACTTCTGAGAAATGAATAGCTTGACTGTTTTGACTGGAAACGACATAGCTCCTTTACTTCAAGGTTAACACTGAATCAAGTAAATAATTAATTTTTCCAGACTAATGCATCTTTAATAAATGTGACCAATCTACACTGTATCCTTATTTGTTCAGATTTGTTCTGCATAATATTTACAATGAATTTCCAACAGCAATTTGAACTTTTGGCAGTTTTTTTTAGAATATTTATTTACCTTTTTAATTAGTATTATTCACTTTGTCATAAAATGTTCATTGAACATAGAGACAAAAAGTCATGACTAAACTGACTACGCAAAAAGCAACTTGAGCCTCAATAAGATTAATATCAGGGTTAGCTTCTGTTGTACGTAAACCCCGAATCAGCTACTGCTATCCGGAAAGAAGTCATGAAAGTAAACGACTTTCAAAGTGATTTCAAGGAGTGGACTGGTTGATAACTGGCTGCAAGCCTAGTTATTAACGTGTCAGCTTGAAGCTGGAGCAATTATCAATATTGAATCAAAGCTATTTGGCTAGTGGGTGTTCTTTTCCGCTCCTTTTCTGCACCGACTGGCCAATTTACGTAATGATGGTGCAAGGGGTTGATCCATAACTCAAATACAGGTGATGAAGTGTCATTACCTGCAGGCAGTCAGTGGCTAAGCTTGTAAAGTGCTTGTAATATAGTTAAGATTACAGGCAAAACCTGCACAGGACAAAAATAATATCTGACGTGGTATATTTCCTGCAGTTTTCTCTGTCTACACACAGTTGCTGGACGGTTGCCATTTCAGGAAGTAAGACACTCACAGTTTAATGAGGAAGGGATGGTTCACCTCCGTTAGAACCTCCTTCTCATTATGGACGTGCTGTTCCTGTTTTAATCGGATCACATCAGGGATCTTCATTGCTTTCAGGGCAAAGAAACCCCTTGTGGTCTTGTCCTTCACCAGAAAAACCCTGCCAAATGTCCCTGTACCTGTTAACAGAGGCAGAAGGACAAACATAAACGGTGCGATATTTTAATTATCCTTAATAACAATTTGCAGACATCTTCTCCATTAATTAGACTCACAATTAATGCACGCAAGTCCATGCTGGACACAGTCAATTTTGTTCAGCATTTGTGTTTTCTATCCCTACAGTATCATGCTGCCTTTACTTTGGATACACAGTGATAGCATCTGAGCAAACAGAATTGAGACTGTTAAGGGTTTAATACTAATTTTTTATTTGATCAGAGTAACATTAAAAGACGACTTGAGGTGTAAGGGCATATCTTTTCATGTGTTTGCATGTTCAGTAAGAATATTTGAATATGAAAACGAGTCCTTGTTAGATCATGTTCCATACATACTAAAATAAATGTGAAAAGGGCTTTGACAGAAATAAAAGAGGTGGTAAAATAAAAGGTAGAATTAGCCACATTTTACTTCAGTGTAACAGGGTTAAGAATAAGTACCTTATCACATGGCGGATCATTAAGAGTCTGGTAATATCCTTGCTGGGCAGAAAATTTCACCATCTGCATGCTCTTATTCCATGCGTAAAATCAACAGCTTTTCACTAAAAGAACTTGTTTTATAACCAACAAAAAAAAAGAACCAGCTTTTCATTACTGTATCTTAAGTTCTACAGAGACTCAGACTTAAGACCCACTATGTTTATCCATCCATCCATTATCTGTAACCGCTTATCCAATTTAGGGTCGCGGGGGGTCCAGAGCCTACCTGGAATCATTGGCGGGAATACACCCTGGAGGGGGCACCAGTCCTTCACAGGGCAACACAGACACACACACATTCCCCACTATGTTTATGTTAAAAATAAATAAATAAATAAATAAATAAATAAATAAATAAATAAATAACCAAATGGACTACCATTTAGGTAAATCTCAACTCCAAAGATGGAATAAATGATTCTGACACAAGCAACAGCTTAAACCACACTCAGATACAGTAATGGAGGCACTCAACAGGCTCTTTGTAGCCAAAATGGCTTCCTATTTGTCAGACAGCTCACTACAGGGAGGCAAAAGCCATTAGCCCTTGAACTAAAAGTGCACCATATGTCAAAGGGGGATGCACTGCGGAGTAGCTTTTTTCTTTGGTTTCAATTTTCAGCCTGATCACCGTGAGAAAAGTGTTTAAGCAGATAAAGAATATAGCGATCCTTTCTGATTGCCTCCCTCGGTATTTCTTCACGGAGCAAAATATATTAAACATATATATTCTCTCTTTAGCCTGTAAGTGTTCAACTTCTTAAAGTTCATGGCAAATACATGGACAGTTTTCTGTAAAAAGTTTAAATCGCCACCCAATCAATCCCTGGAAATGGCTCAGTGCTCCCTCCCTCTCCACTCATAATGCACCACAATGTGTGCATCTGTTAGCTAACCTTACAGATCTGGGCAGTTAAATGTTCTCCTCCAAGACAGATGAGCTGTCCGGTGGTGTTGAGTTAGCAGCAGTTTGAAAAGTGGAGGTGGCTGGGCTTCTCATGTCTCAGAGGAAACATAAGCTTAAGCTTTAAACCGTAAAAATGCAAAATGCAAAACTGTAAACTCTGCCAATGATAAACTAACCTTTCTATCTTTTTTTCACTCCTTTGTTTTGAAGTATAAACAAAGCTAACAGTGGTAGATGACATCAAAACTGGGCCAGCTGGCGTTGATTATATCCCTCTGTCTGGAATTACGCTAATGGTGCTAGATCAAATAAGTTCTAATGCTACTTACAGCACTCTAATAGCTATCATTCTCCTTTAAACTCATATTTTAGCCATATCAGTTACTTTCTGGCTATTATACCTTTGTACATTCAACAGTGAATATGAGAGTGCGCCAGAAACAGAGAAATGAGCCTGAAAGAATGAGAGCACAAGAGCTCTGGGAAAGAGTGTGAGGGAGGTGTCAGAGAAAGAGAGAAAGAGAAAGAGAGAGAGAGAGAGGAAAGTGATGGGGAGAGAACAAGAGAAAGAGATGGTGGGAGAGGATAAGCAAGGAAGTGATAGAGATAGAGGAGCTGTGAGAAATAAAGAATGAGAAAGAGAGCAAGAGAGAGAATGAGCACCACTCTGATCAGTGTATGAAGCCTGGAACAAAGCTGCGAGCATTCCCTGCTGAGAGGAACATGGGACCCTGCTGAGTAATAGATCTAACAACACACTCACCTTCAATGGCTTATCAGCAGAGAGCAGGGCACCTTCAGCCTCCTACCAAATTACACATTCATCTAGGGTTGCCAGATTTCAGCTATGGCCAAACTGGACAAGCCATGGGCAAAATCAAAGGACTGGGGCAGTGGGAGCATAAGTAAAGTTGTTGTCATTGGGGTTTGTGGTGGGGGTGGGGGGATAAATAATTAATAAAAAAAAAATAGAATGATCATTTGTTTGTTGAGTATCTTATGGTTACGTGGTTAAACAATGGACAATATGAATACTTTGTTTTAATTAAGTAACCTGCAATTCAACAATCCTGAGTCAGTGAAAATATGTGAGAGAGATTGGGAGTGTTGGAGAGAAACAAGTGCGTGAGAGAGAAAATGTGACTACGGCAGCACGTTATGTGGAGTGTAACCTTACAACAGTACCATTGAGGCAATGGGGAGCTCAAAAGTGAACACCTGGCAACAGATAATATTCTAGAGCTCTACGGAACTGCACACTTTAACTAATAAACAGGAGCCTACCGGTGTTAACAAGTACTAATAAACGATTAAATAACGCTTTGCATGTTTTTTTCACTTTAAAATTGCATGTTTAGTTTCACTTCACCTGGGACCAAATGAACACTGGACAATCTTCATCAACACTGGCTTACCATGCTGAGCAGTACTGAAGTAGGTATTATTACTAAACAACTGCTACTTCATTGGTGCGAAATAAAGGAAGGATGAAGGAATCTTATGCATAGAAATAGTGAGCGTCCTGGAACGTCTGTCACAAAGATTTAAACACACAAGTGGATAAGTCCACTACCATTAACTTCCAGAAACATTGTGGGATTATCTATTTACAACACCTTCTTACACTTCAAGAAGGTACATTAGTTAACATATTAAAAAAGGACAGGAAAACCAAACTTTCAACAACCCCCATACCACCTCCATATTTCACAATTTATCAAAGTGGATTCCCACATGGAATACCTTGGAAAGAATTCCACAGCCTGCATATTTTATGCTTACAGTATTAACATATAAAGAAACTGTCTAAACTTTGTGTAAAGTGTTATTCATTCATTCATTGTCTGTAACTGCTTATCTAGTTCAGGGTTGCGGTGGGTCCAGAGCCTTCGCTAGAGTCATTGGACGCAAGTCGGGAACACACGTTGGAGGGGGCGCCAGTCCTTCACAGGGTGACACACTCTCACATCTACGGACACTTTTTGAGTCGCCAATCCACCTACCAACCTGTGTTTTTAGACCATGGGAGGAAACTGGAGCACCTGGAGGTAACCCACGCAGACACAGGGAGAACACACCACACTCCTCACAGACAGTCACCCGGAGGAAACCCACACAGACACAGGGAGAACACACCACACTCCTCACACACAGTCACCCGGAGGAAACCCACACAGACACAGGGAGAACACACCACACTCCTCACAGACAGTCACCCGGAGTGAGACTTGAACCTTCAACCTCCAGGAGGGGAGCTGTGTGAGTGCGACACTACCTGCTGTGCTACCGTGCCACCCTTGTGTAAAGAAGAAAATGAGAATGGAGCAAGTGAACACAATAAAAACATACTAAAATCCAGAGCTTCCACTAAACTGAGGTGTGGCTCATTCTCATTTAAAGGAAAAGGCCCCATCCTGAACCGGGGCAGTTCACACAGGGGAGAACACTACTGTGGTGTCTAATCCTTGTGGTACTTTGTCACAGACTTTTCATTAAGACCCCAGAACTGTATTCCATTTTAGAAAAGAGGGTTTAACCTGAACTTACTAAGAAAGTTCCAAAAGAAACTATACTGTCATATTAGCTTTGTTAGAAACTGTAGGAGCATTGAGCATTACATTAAAAATAAATAAATAAATAAATAAATAAATAAATAAATAAAGGGTTTCAGTACATGCATTATTCAGCAAAATGTGAGGTAACCTAAGGAATGTCTGTTTTATGTTGCAGCCCGTACCTGATCTTTCTTATTGCTCAACATGAAACTATGAGTCTCAGAGTCATTGCCATGGCTGCGACGTGGAATGCACACATTCGAGTACATCTCAATGGCTTTGTACCATTTTACAGCCAACTGTAAAAGAGCTTAGCTGTCAGTCAAAAAGAGGTTTCATCATTAAAGAGAGTTTGGCAAACGTTAAAATGTACAGCCCTTTCTTCTTTAACCCAAATCCAGTCAAAAGGCTCTATTTGTTTAGTTTAAAACTGGAGCTGCAAGACTAACACAGCTAAGAAGCAAGCTTACTGACCACAAAGCAGCACTGAGCTAACTACAGGCCTAAAACACTGTACACCATCCACAAGAGAACAAAAAGTACACCACTCAAACAAGCAGTAGTTGCAGATACTTTTGAAGCTTGAATATTCGTCATCCTTTTTCCAGTTTATTTAGATTACAGCATGTCATAGGCATAAGTTTTAAAAGATAAACAAACAAATGCAGTTTCACTTAAAATAGAAATCTAAAATTCATTTAATTTTTTTTTTAAATCTTTCTAGACAGCTTTAGAAGATGACAGTGACAACGTAAATGTGAACTAACTGAAATAATGGACGGTTGATTAAAATTTTATTGTATTTATATTTCTATTAAAGCGTGAGAAATTTTAGACTTAACTATGAAAATGACTTGGTGATTATTTTGTTTTGTAAATCATAAATTACTCCGAATAACTAGTTCGTTACGTCATTTGTATTGTCGATAATATATATTTTTTCTCATGTTTTGATAACGAATTTCCCAAACATACATGTACAGTTACTAGACAATTTCAGTCTAGTTTGCAACACTTCAGCGTAATTTACCTGAGCTTAGGGCTGTGCGAAATGACGATATATATCCCGCGACGACAGAAAAACGTCTATTGTTTATTATTACGCTCTATCGTTTGTAAATGGATACCAGTGGAGAGAAAGCCCGTCGGAGATGCAGTCGCTGTAACGGTCCTTTCTTTAGCGTTCGTGAGGAGGTTTTAGCGGCACATTCAGTGTGTGACTCATGTCACTTCCCATTAACTACATAGTGTACTAACATTACATGTTAGGCATGACTTTGGGTTTAAACCGAGCACAAAATGTTTAAAAATAAGTCATGCAGCCGTGGCTCAATATTGATAGTGTGTAATGCACCGTTTGGCTGGTTCATTGAAACCACCAAGTCACCTCCCTATTTACAGTCCACTACAAAGTGAATATGTGGAAACACCCTGGGTTTGATGAAGACTCTTTTGGGCAGAAGTAAGTTTATTCAGTAGATTAGTGGTGTGGTTAGTTTACTTGGCAGGTCAGTGATTATTATAGTGAGGTGTTAATGAGCTGAGGCTGATCCAGTTTGGGCGGAGAGTCCAGTGCTGTGGAGTTCGTTACTGTGACGTAGCAACGAGCTGCTTGTTGAGGAACTATAATTTAGGGGAAGGATTTACCAATTTTATAAACATTTCACGGCACCTTCACAGCTCTGTTTATTTATTTCATATTTAATTTATTATCTTTTAATTACATTTTAATTTACCACAAATCTAACCATTTCAAACATTCAGAAGAAACAACAAATAAATGTGTATACAACCATAATTTACCAAGATTCTAACATTGTATAAAAAATATTTGTGGTGGCGCAGCAGGTAGTGTCGCATTCACACAGCTCCATGGACCTGGAGGTTGTGGGTTCTAGTCCCGCTCCAGGTGACTGTCTCTGAGGAGTGTGGTGTGTTCTCCCTGTGTCTGCGCGGGTTTCCTCTGGGTGACTGTCTGTGAGGAGTGTGGTGTGTTCTCCCTGTGTCTGCGTGGGTTTCCTGGTTTCCTCCCACAGTCCAAAAACACACGTTGGTAGGTGGATTGGTGACTCAAAAAGTGTCAGTAGGTGTGAATGTGTGACAGACACACACACACACACACACACACACACACACACACACACCCCTACGGACACTTCCGAGTCGCCAATCCACCTACCAACGTGTGTTTTTGGACTGTGGGAGGAAACCTGAGCACCCGGAGGAAACCCACGCGAACACAGGGAGAACACACCAACTCCTCACAGACAGTCACCCAGAGGAAACCCACACGGACACGGGGAGAACACACCAACTCCTCACAGACAGTCACCCTGAGTGGGAATCGAACCCACAACCTTCAGGCCCCTGGAGCTGTGTGACTGCGACACTACCTGCAGTTGAAAATTCTACGTACATAATATATGTTACTATGTTATGTTTAAGTAACAATTTTTAAAGTTTCTAAATACAAGAAGAAATAAATGTGAAAAAAGATATTTAATTGCTTGACTTTATTAATTCAACATATAGAGTTTCTTTATAACAAGGCTCCGATACCAACATCCAATACCTTGTGCCTAGCGCACGTTGCTGTGCTATTGAGAAGACAATTCAAAATGTCTGCCATCTAGAATTATTTCACTGTGATGGCAACCCAAGCAAAGCGGACTGCAGGGAGAAAACAAGAGCAGTGAGTATCCTCGAACAAGGTGGGTTTTTCTTTACTCAAAGTGCATTTACCTCCGGGAAATGTTTTCTTGTTTGTGAGAGCACTGTTCGTTGCCCGACTTGGTTTTCCCTCAAACGAAATTTGAATTGGATCTGATGCCATAGATCAGGCTGCTGCTCTTAAATTAGCACGGCCAATACATAAACACTCAAATGCAGAACTTCCTAGCTCTTCCTAGTCATCCCAAAGATGCACAACACTGTACATATCAAGATCTTGTTGTATCTAATAGTACTAATTTATAGGTAGATATATACTTTATTGATCTCAGGGTATTTTTGGTATACTGTGGGAAAATGCTAAAGAGGGACAGTTCCAGAAAAGCTATAAATAAAACAATAACGTTTTTAATTCAAACAAAACTGTTTTAAGTAATAACTACACTATTACACAATGCTTCTGACTGCTTAATTCTAAGTAAGTGTCTGTTTTGGAAAGTATAAAAATACACATACTTGTATTCATACTCATTTGGGAGGGGAGCTGAATAATTATTTTAAGGTGAGGATGGGAGGATAGAAGAATTCTAAAGTATGAGCTCGTAATTATGCTCCCGATGACACATAGCTAACTCATGCTTCCTGCAGTGGAGGACATGTAGTCACTTGGCAGCAAGAGTGTGATATCTGGGCTGAGGCTAGTGTTTTTCTTTAGGTGTGGCTATGGACACCACATGGAATTCATGAAGTGCTGTTTGTCAGTAAGAAATCAATGTGCTACACACTTCTACTTGCTCACTCTAGGACAGGAACAAAGGTTCAATCAAGCGAAGTGTTTCTCTTTCTGTCTCTGTGAGCTGCAGAGTAATTCAGCAGCAGATACAAGAAAAGTCATTGAGCCACGCCATTGTGAAGAAGTGCAGAAAGTGATGACGCAGATTTAAAGTTTGGAAATTAACTCAGAAAGTGCTGTACTTTTAGTGGTGAGCTTGCCAGCTTGACACTTTCTGGCAAAGACTGTGTCCAGTCAGCTATTCTGTTTCAACCGCAAACAAAATCATCTTGGGATACAAACTGACAGCTGAATTCTTTAACAAAATTAGCCCCCTGGTTCTTCCACCCAACAACAGAGGCAGAACTGGGAGAGATAACGAGTATTCTAATCCAAATCTTTGACTGCACTGAACGGATTGCTTTATTAAGGCTGGGATATTAACTCCTGATGATTGCAGAGGAGTTAGCCAACATACCTTAATGTAAATGTCAGCACTAGGGGGCAGCACAAAGTCTTGTCTCTGTTATACAGAATGAATCTGTACCATGTTTGGCCAAGTACAGGTTGGGTTTCTTGACCATGGCTACCTGACAGCCAATCAGTGTTAACTTGCCACACAGCTACTCAGAGCCACACAATGCGTAGCTGAGATTTAGATTCTAAATGAGGAGCAGAAGAATTCCCAAAAAATGATAGTATATTAAATGGCTATATAATTTAAAAAGACAAAACGCAATGGGACCATCCATTTAGGCTTGGTCCACACTACATAATGTTAAAGTAGTGATTAATTTTGAAAATTCAAGACACCCAAATAATAAAAAAATAAACTTCACAGATGATTCTGTGCTTGATCATTGTAGGTCCTCAAAGTCCCCACACTACACTCTGCCCTGAACCCCACACACACTTTCAGACTGCTCAAGCCTGACCAGCTCTGGTCCTAAAAACTTCGCAGGAGTTTCACACAAACTGCTACATCACGAGAGCAGGCAGGAGTTTCTCGCAAACTAGATGTGAACCGTAGCTTGGATCTCTTTGGTTTACAATACTTCAGACATAATGTTAACCTCACATTTCAGACCCGAGAGTCAGCGTCCGCTCCACACTACAGGACGCAGAGTTGTAATTATTGAATATTTATGATCCTCGATCTGAGTGCTCTGACTGTGGAAGAAATCAGAAAAATAAAGATGGGATTATGGACTACTCACACTACAGAATAATTTGGGAAGGCAATTGCTTAGGATTACCCTTTTGAGATTGTTGAAAGAAGCAAATTGTCCTCAAAATCAGCCCATCGTGTGGGTCAGGCATTAGGAGCTGCACAAGAGCATAAAGTCATCATGAATAACACTAAGTGTGGGCTTCAGAGTTATAAACCCCTCTGCATTGCACTGTAAAGAATTGAATTTCCATTGGAGAAGTGTTTGGGATCTGAAACTAATTATTCAACAATTCGTACCTGACCTCCCTATATTCTCATGGCTAAATGCCATCAAAACATCATTAAAATATCCCACCATCTAGCCTGATGTGCATTAGAAATCAACACAGTATAAGAACGTAAACAATGTGTCATCAGCTGATTATTCTGGCTGTGACTGGGAAGCAATGGCAAAAACCACAGCCATGAAACGCAACCTCCAACTGGTGAGACGTACGGAAAGGAATGGTTTAGTATCAGACCAAGAATTCTGGAAAATAACATTGTTTCTTTAAAGAGGAAAAAAAAAATCCTTTAGCGAAAGCAACTCTTCAAGCCTCGGCTTTGCAAGTAAATGACTTGCAACTAAAGCAGAAACAGCAGAACATCAGGAGATTATGAACAGGCATGAGCTAGTGATTTCATTTAGGGCATGTGACACGGGTTTTCCTCTAACTAAATGGGTCATTCTGCCTGTGGGTGAAAGGTGGCCTTTTAATGTTGATGTAGAATCAGTTTGACTTTAGCCAAAACGGCTTTATTTAAAAGCTTCTAACCATTTTTGGAGGTTAGGGACAATAGTGTAAAGAGAGACAATAGCCTCTTAAGGGAAATGTTTTGCCATGTTTGAAGACATGGATCCATATCATCCAGTTATTTTCCGCCCAACCCTCTTAAAAATTGCCACAATGGATTCTCAGAGTGACTTCTAAAATATCTACTTTTAGTGGAAAGCTGAGAATAAGAACTTTAAAAAGGGTTTCGAAGTTCTTTAAACTTTTAAAATCTTCAATTTCTTTTCAAAAAGGGTTCAGTAAACTCTAAACTCTTTCTAGTGCTCTTCTCTTACCCCTGTAGAATCCCTTTGTTTCATGACTGTGCCTAAAACCTGACATCAACCATTTATGTGAGAGACTCAACCGGTTTTACATCATGGACAGTTTTGCAAAACGCCACCCATTATAAATTGAAACGGACTGCAACACACTGTGACAACACAAAAACATGACTTCAAGCAGCTCGCCTTCAAAAAAAGAAGAGAAAGCTTTGCCTGTGCTACTGTAACAGCTCAGTTCCCTTTTTTTTTGTTTTGGTAGACAGACGTCAATTCCATGTGGAAAAGGGTAAACATGAACATGGTCTTGTCCTAAACAAGTACTCTCAGAAAGACAGGCTTCAAATTTAAGCAAACCTGGTTGAACTGCTGAACACTAATCCTGGTCGGCCTGGTGAAGTTCCAAGAAAGAGTGGTCACTCTTAAAACAGAACACACCCAACAGAACCACAGTGACCACCCAAACCTTCTGCCACACTTCCAATAAACTCATGTTAGGATCCTTCAGAATCATTCTCATTGTGAAAAGCAGAGACATGACTTCAGCTGTTTAAGTCTAGACGCATAGTACAAACAATGTTCCTCTCACACCAAAGGAAACTAAGAGGTCCAGACAGTTTGTGTGTTAAATATTAATATTGTTAAATTATTTAAAAGAAAAAAGACATCTCACAATAATGAATCTACGGTTTTCCTTTAAAATAAGCTATATATTTTTAAACAATTACAATTTATAAAATATATTATTAAATTAATTGAATTCTAGCTGTGAATAAAAGCGTACAGACAGATTATCTGTCAGCTTTTTGCAAATAAATTGTCGTTTCTCTACTCAAACACACCGTTCCAACTTAAAAGACGCAGAGCTTCTGAACGTTAAAAAACCAAAGAGAACCGCAGTTCCCCAGAATCATAAACGTTCCCTTTAAAACTTCAACAGCGATCTACCACACGTTCAACGGATCCATTCCCAAAAACGTGAGTGCAACCAATGTTCTTAGTGCCACACTTCCTTTTAGCACCTAGCAAAACTGGAGGAACAACCAGCTAAGCAATGACACATATCTCATGACTTCTACAGATGGTTAGTGCAGTTTTCCTATACTCTAAATAAGAAAGCACAAACGGTATTTCTCCACTTTCCTGACTCAGCCTACATTTTCCCATAATTCACGCCCAAGCCCAAACACGAGGGAGCCATACATGCCGCTGATTCACGAGAATAGGCTATTTCCTCATCATTTTAATGTCAATTCGGTAATAAGAGCACTCAGACGAGGGGTTTTACTGATTCGTCACAGGCTGTAAATCCCTCACATCTGACCAAAGGCTCAGCAAATTGGATTTTTCATGCTGGTCCTAATGCTATATGCTTTCCATTCTGCCACAGATAAAAGTAGAGGTCGTCTTCTTAAGTGGTTACATTTAAAAATAAATAAATAAAGAAATGTTTTTCCAACAAAACATAATCCCCTCATGCATTCATTAACTCGTGGACTAATGTGAGGTTTAGTTTGTAGGCCTCTCCATTAAGTACGGTAGGATTTGTGCTATATATGAGGATGAACTAAAGCTATTAAATACTAAAATCTAAATGACCAAAATATGATCATTTATGTGGCTGGTCAAGTTTGGTTACTAACAGTTGGAATAAGAAGGTTTTTATGTTTCAAGTCACTTTCCTGTCGCTTGCCTAAAGTGCTGTAAGTCTTTGAAAACAAAAATCATATCCGAATTACTGTTTTAGAGGCAGACATGCCATTTTTGGGCTATAATTGGCATGATAATGGACTTCAAATTCCAAGAAGGTAGCAGGCTGCTGTTCAACATCACTGTCAATTCATCAACAAGGCATACAACAAGCATTTTAAAAATGTAGCCTAATAGATTCACTGAAAAAACAAAAGACAGACTGAATATAATTGAATGAAAAAATAAATAAAACCTAGAGCAACTGAGGTTTCACATATACGTATTAAAACTGTATGTTTACCCTTGGTCAGTTTCCTATAACATAACACTGACTAAGCCAACACCTTCCAACTGGAAAATGAAACCAACGTGCCAGGACTCGTAGTAGTGAAATTATGCGAGAACGCTGACATCTATCCTAACATGAACCATTTCTTCCCTCAGGCCATGGAGGAGGAACTGTCCTTTCAAATTCCCAGAGTAAGCCACAGACAACAATACTGCTAGCACTACTAACCTCACACACACACACACACACACACAGAATGACACATCTAAATATAGGCTCCCGTGTTTGCCACCATGTTTTTTTGCTGTAGTCTTAGCCACTGTATTTTGAATTGTGGTAAGCTCAGATTCTGTCAAATACTGCCAGAAGTGTTATCGACTAAACCTGGACCGCAGTCAAAGTCCGAAAGATTTGCTTTGAAAAAGTGCAAATTTCAAATGACAAAAGCTACCATTCCAACATTATCCAAATTTAACGTGAGGAAATCTGACCTAGGACTTTAGAATTACACT
The DNA here is from genome assembly GCF_029633855.1 of Hoplias malabaricus. Classification (NCBI taxonomy): domain Eukaryota; kingdom Metazoa; phylum Chordata; class Actinopteri; order Characiformes; family Erythrinidae; genus Hoplias; species Hoplias malabaricus. The sequence continues at coordinate 70,065,665 of NC_089801.1, forward strand.
CACTACATTCAGCAATCAAAGTTGTGTTTATATATATATATATATATATATATTAATTATTAATTAAAAAAAACATCTTAGTTTAAATTTAAAGTGCAATCATAGTGTTGAAAAAAACAACACAAAACCACACACACAATTACATATTATCCTCAAATTGTTCAGGCTTACAGCCATTAATCCACTCTGTAGTTTCCAAGAAACAGTATTTTTTCTGGTAAACATGTTGGTTGGTTCAGAGCTTAAGGGTTGTGCTAAAACGGAAGTAGCAACAAAGAAAGCACGTAGATAACAGACCAGCTCATGTGAGCCAAAACAGTGCTCTCTCTATATATATGTATGAAAAGGCAGCAGGATTTTCAAAGAACACATGAAGAAGAAGAATGGACTGACACTGATTACACAAAACTGAACATTCAGTGAAGCAGTGAAATAATCCAGACATTGGACAAAACTGTTTAGATTAAACAGTGAGATCTTTTATCAGACTAAGAGAGTCTTCTAAAGTTTTCTACAGTGATGAGTTAACGTAGCAGAACAAGAACCCCCAGAATCTGCAAATACACTGCTACTCCCATAAGAGTCCTTGGTGAAATTCGTAAAGCTTTAATTTATCATTCTAAATGGCTCTGGATAAAATGTCATTAGATATTGTAAAAGAAAATAGTTTTACAGTGTTTATGTCTTAGGGCGGCACGGTGGTGCAGCAGGTAGTGTTGCAGTCGCACAGCTCCAGGGGCCTGGAGGTTGTGGGTTCGATTCCCGCTACTGGTGACTGTCTGTGAGGAGTGTGGTGTGTTCTCCCTGTGTCCGCGTGGGTTTCCTCTGGGTGCTCCAGTTTCCTCCCACAGTCCAAAAACACACGTTGGTAGGTGGATTGGCGACTCAAAAGTGTCCGTAGGTGTAGGTGTGAGTGTGTTGCCCTGTGGGGGACTGGCGCCCCCTCCAGGGTGTGTTCCCGCCTTGCGCCCAATGATTCCGGGTGGGCTCCGGACCCACCGCGACCCTGAATTGGATAGGCGGTTGCGGATAATGAATGAAAGATTGAATGTTTATGCCTTATTTAGTTATGCCCATGACTGTATAAAATCAATAAATAACAATTTTTCAGATGGATTCAGCCTTTCATATATGATACTGTGAATGTCTTTAGAATGTAAACAAAGTAAATGATCAGTTACAGTATTGTTACAAGCCACAACAACGTGCTAACATTACTGATCTGCCCAGTAATTTCCTGGACTTGTTGCTTTGTTCTTTTCAAAGACAGATTTTGTTGGTCAAGACGCTTATTTGCTCAGCCATAAGGACTTTCAGGAGTTTAATGGAACCGAAAACAAGGAACAAGGTTGATGTTCTCAGGGTGAATACATAATTAACTAATTAGTTCATTAATTATACATAGGTTATCAGAGACCAGCTTTCAGTCGAACAATCCTAGCTGAAGAAGCACCGTGTCTCTGCTTCCTGTCATACGAGCCAGGAATTTCTGAGCGTACATGCATACACGCACCCACTCAAAATAACCTTTCCTAACACTTCCAACAGTGAAAGAGGAGGTGCTTGATAAAACTAATTAAAAGGTGTTGGAGCTGCAATTACAGTGTGGAAGTCTCCAAGGGGAAAAAAATGTCATATTCAACACAAGCCCACTATAGACATTCCCAAGTTAGCAACATGGGAACTGAACAATGCCAACAGATCACTTCACACTTCTAGTTAAAACAATGGAAATGTTTTTTTTTTCTCATGAAAATATACAAAGTGCCACAACTTTTGGACAGGCCATATTTAATATTTTACTGTATTAAGTTCAGCAAATAAACAGTAATATGGTAAATAGCTTGGAGATGTCTGTGCTGTGTGCTTTTACATACTTTGGCTTAGAAAACTGAACTGAACTTTTTAATTGAACTGTAATTTGATATTGTTCCAAATAATTTGGGCCATGCCTATAGTTTGTCTACCCTTCTAGTCCAGTCACTGTCTACTTTTTCATTACGTTCCTCCCTGCACACTGAAATATCAGTTTTAGTGGTTTTATAGAAAAATATTTTGTGTTATTTTGCACAGTTCTGTAATAAATATTCACAAACATTCACCTCTCTTTCTGGGGAAGAGAATGTAATGCATCTTTAGGGAGCAGAACTGCACTTTAAATCCACAGTTGTACCTTCAGTGACAAAACTGAACCTCTACCATGCCTTTCTTCTGACAGTATAGAGAGGAGATGAGAGGGACTGATAAATCCAGGTGAGGATGGGGATGATTAAGAGAACAGAAATGACCACAGTGTTTGATTCAACATGGACATTGGGGTAATACCACTACCCTTTTCAAGCAACTGTCCCAGGAACTTTAAAGACCTCAGAAAGTCATGACCTCTGTTTGACAGCTCTTCTGAAGGACACGTTCAGTACAATGTCCCTGCCACTACACTTGAACAATGGGATCCACGTAGACATTATGGACAGGGTCACCTTTTGGTAGCACCCACATCACTCCCAGCAGCCACACAAGATTTCCTTGGAAGTCTCCATTCCAAGTACTAACCAGACCCAAAGCTACTTAGCTTCAGTGGTCCCAGTGATATGGCTGAAGTAAAATTCACTCCATCACAAAAGCATGACAAGCTTCAAAGGGTATACCATTAAAAAAATATATTTATCATTTAATAATCATTATGTTCATTTAAATAGAATAAACTAAAACAGTGCATGTGTTTTCATATTTGCACTGTGATAAGAATTATGTAAAAATATCCATAGTTTTTAGGATAGTTTATGGTTAAAATGTACAGCTCTGGGGGAAAAAAAGAGACCACTTCAAAATGATCAGTTTCTCTAGTTTTACAGTTGATGGGTGTGTGTTTGACCAGGCTGTGCATTTTTGTTTTATTCTATCAACTACTGACAACATTTATTCCAAATCAATATATTGTATTTTTGAGCATCTGTTTTTTTTTTTTTTTTAGAAAATTACCAGTGCTCCAAATAAAACAGAAAGAGAAAATTCAGACCACAAATAATGCAAATAAAACAACCTCATTCATTTATAAACAACACAGTACTAATACAGTAATCCCTCCCTACTTCGCGGTGCATCTTTCGTAGATTCGCTACTTTGCGGGTTTTTTCAAGGGGGCTTATGGCCGCTATATCGTGGATATTGAGGAAAATTTAGGAAAACCGTGAAAGATGAATAGACTAGGTGCCTAGTCTCGCATCGCCCGCGAAAAACAAGGGATAACTTTTTCAATTTAGGATGAAAAGAGGAAATCCAGAAATCAATATTTGGTGGAATAATCCTGATTCCACTTTGCATGCTTTCCACCACTCTTTCACATTGCTGTTGTGTAACTTTACGCCACTCCTGGCACATAAATTCCAGGAGCTCTGCTTTGTTTGATGGCTTGTGACCATCCATTATGATCACATTCCAGAGGTTTTCAACAGGGTTCAGTTGTGGAGATTGGGCTGGCCATGATAGGGTTTTGATGGTGTTCCCACATCCACACTTTGATTGACCTGGCCTTGTAACATGGAGCATTGTCCAATTGAAAAAGCCAATCTTCAGAGTTGGGGAACATTGTCAGAGTAGAAAGAAGTTTTCCAGCACCGTTTTGTAAGTGGCTTGACCCTTTGCCTGTCACAAAGACAAATCTGCTTATCATCACCGATCATAACTGATCTTGCACCAAATTTCACAGGGGGTGCAAGACACTCTCCAGGTCTCCATCTAACTACTACACAACCAGGTGTTGGACAAAGCTGAAAACTGCACTCATCAGAGAAGATGACCTTACTCCAGTTCTTTACAATACAATCTTCATGGTCTTTCTGGCTTTTCTTTGCCTCTGGTTGATAATGGCTTTTTTCTAGCTTTAGACGACTGCAACCCTGCCTCCAGAAGCCTGTTTTGAACCATCCTCACTGTGCAGTTCACCTCAGCCGCCACTTGCCATTCTTTTTGTGTCACTTGACGTCATCTTATGATTGCTAAGTGACATTCGAATGAGGTGGCAGTCATCACGGTCAGTTTTCGACCTCTGCCAGACTGTAGCTTTTTGTCACATGTGTTTGCTGCTTGACCTTGTCCTTATGACCTGCAATTTTTGAAATTTTCAAGATGGAAGCAACCTGACGCTCACTGTACCCCTCTGCCAGTAAAGCTACAATTGAACCCTTTTTTTCTCATTAAGAGCCTTTCACTTCAATGCTTTTGGCATCATCTGTTGTTGTATTTTGACTATATTTATTTTTGGGTAGTCCTAGCACTGCTTTTCCCATCCACCTAGTTCTATAACAAGTGAATAGTGATGACAGCAGCAGTGTTTTTTTATGCTGTTGCTCATTAGAATAGGATTTTGTTCAGGTGATCACCTAATCAGCATCTCAAAGTAGAATGAGGTGTGTCTGTAAAGACATTCAACAAACACTTGAATGGAATGGCTGCTGTATATGAGTTAAACAATTTTAATTAAAACAAAAATAAAAACAGGTTCTGAGGATGTTCCCTCACCATTTGCTAGCTCTCCCTTTTATATACGAAGCCACAGTGTCTGTATATATTTCAGAGGATTTTAGACAATGAAGAGACCACCAAACTTTGAATAGAATGAACCGAGAGAAAGATTTTGCTCCATTTCTGCTCCATAACTGCATAAGTAATATTGACTTATTTTTGCTGTAGATGGTATTGACTCTAAATTCAAGAGAGCGTTAACTGCATGAAAGTAATCACAGACCTAAAAGACTACAAAACTAAACAGCTCAAGTAACAAATGAGTTTCTGAGGTAATTTAAACAGTGAATAAATGTTTACAGGCAAGTTAACCTCCAGCCACGTACAAACAACAGTCGTTTTTCACCTCAAACACAACGTTCCACCTTAAACACAGAGCTTCTCAATGCAAACAAACCAGAGAACAGCGTTTTCCCAACAACTGAAGATGCCACCTATAATGACAGTGAAAACATGAATTTAAAACTGGTTGAGAAAATAATTAAATATCTTAAAATAACTATTTAAAAAGCCACTTCAGTGAAATATAATAGAGCTAGTCTAAGGCAGGGGCACAGGTGCACATGATAGTCCCCTGGGACGTTTTGGGCCTTCACTTCCAGCTTGGAAAGCTCAAGTATCAACGCTTGTAACATGGTGTGTATACACAGCTTCTCCTAACATTATCTGCCTATGGCAGTATGTAAAACAGCAAAGCATTATGCCGTTTAATAGCGTTTTATAAATGTGCAGAGGTCTGTGGATGTGATATAGTGATATAGACACACATTTTAAAATCTATGCTAAGAGATATAAACAGTCAGAGAAGTTCTTTTTTAAATAAGGGAGTTGCAAGTTGTGGATGATATACTGCTTTAAAAATGATGATTGCAGGTTGTATGCTGAGCCAGAGGTAGAATGATTTAAAATACTGAGCTATTCTAAGGTTTTGAGTTTTGTCACACAGATATATGCAGTTACTAAAGCAGCTTTAGGGGGAGTCTTGCTGAAGTAAGGTTATTCCTGGCCCAGCTTAGCACAGGGAAACTTGATTCTACAGATTTCTTGAGATTAGGCATATGAAGCCAAATGGGCCTAATTTCTGATACAGTAGCTTTCCTCAGACTTTTACCACCAAATTACCAGGTCGTTTTTCCTTGATTTAGTTGAGGTACATGTAGGACGTAGTGAGCCTGTCAAGAGCAATGAATTTCTGAAAGTGCGGCAGTTCCTAACTTAAAAAAACAAAAAAAAAAAAACATGTTATGTGTTGATATATTTACAGATGACAAGTGGAAAGAAAAGCAAGGGTCCAGAATGATTTCCCAGTAGACGTATGAACAATTTTGATTGAATAGGATGAGAACCATACCCAATCTATGCCCAAAATGGGTCAATATTTAACAGTTTTTAAGTTGGAGAATTGAACAATTCTGGTCAGCTGGTTGAAATCTGATGGAATATCCTACAAAAACCATCTTCACAGTATTTGGGGAACTCTGTAAAATCAGATTATGATGTTTGTTGCTGGTGTGGTAAAGTAAAACCTATACAACCAACTTACCAACAGTGGCTACCGTGTCAAAGTCATCAAGAGAGTAAGTCCTATTGTTAGCCACTGATAAGGGCGTTGCTCCTCCAGCTGATAATGTTGGACTGCTTGCTTCAGTCCTGCTAACGTTAGTTTCCCGATAAGGACTGCCTTCATTGTTCAGTCCAGCCTTAGCTTTGGTTGTTGCCATCTTACAACTGTGCTACACCGCCGGCACCATATAGCGTCCCCTTTGAACGGAAGTGCCTTCTTTCTTCACAGAAACCGTTACCGCTTCAACGGACGTTGGGCTGTCTCGCGCAAATTTAAACGAACATTTAACCGTTACCGCTTCAACGGACGTTGGGCTGTCTCGCGCAAATTTAAACGAGCATTTCTTTTGTTGACGCGGACTTGAAAGTAGCCTTCTCTCCTGAATAACAGCATGATAACGAGCTACGGACTAACAAGTCTGTCTTTTATCCTTAGTGAACCCCGAGTAATCCATGTCAGTAGAAACATCAACGTATCTCTACTTGAAAAAAAAAGAGAAGCGACCGGGCGCGAAGCAGAGTCAACAAAGGAGCAGGGAGCTTTGTAAATGAGCCAAAAAAAACTTCCAAACCGCTGCTTTCCCTCCCGTTATTCCGGGTAACTCCGCGTCTGTCGTAGTTTGGGAGCTATTTGCGATATTTAAATTATTTACTTCCCCCTTCCATGCCCCAAAAACCGAAACCCGAACCCGGTTTCGACTTCCGTCCCTCCTTCAAAACAGCTCACTCAGCCGAGGAGCGGAGCGGCGCTTGAAAAGTGATTGACAGGGGAATCAGCCAATGACACGCAGAGCATGTGGCAAACCAACCAATCGTATGAAAGAGGCGGCGGGGCTTAGTACGTGTTTGTAGTGTTTTCCCACTGAAGCCTCCGCACATGTAGACATGACGTAGCACTCAGGCCACACCCTGAGAAATGTAGGCAGATGAAAGAATCGCTGAATCCCAATCCATTCCGTGTAGTGGACTACAAACGGCTCTGACTACATACACCGTTCTTTAAAAACATACAAATAGTACGCTACATGTGCAGGAGAAACATTTGATGATCCAATCACAGACTGTACTCTACGCCTTCGACACACACAGTGCCCTACATGATTATAAAAGCCACTTTTTTTTTTTGCACTCAATTAGGGAGTAGGGAGCCATTTGAGACAGAGCCAACGCAAATTAAAGGCTGTAGCCTGGAATTCATAACATAGAGTAATGGGAGAATTAAAAAGCACGTTTTTTTATGATAAGGCTGTTATGGCAGGGTTTAAAATAAGACTGAAGAACCACTACTTTTTTCCATTAAAAGTTTTATATTTTTGAAGGTGCCCCCAACTACACTAAGTGTTTACACACTACATATGTTTTGCTCTCCTTTTCTTTTAATACTACTCAGACAACAGGACATATTTTTGCTCATATTTAATTAATACAAAATAAATTTCCACAATAACACAGACCAACCTAAATTCAAGGTATAAACCCTCGGCAGATTTTGGCTTCTTTAGAACAGTTTCAAAGCGAGTCTGATTTTGATTTTGACTGGAAATGGAACGATGGTTTGTTCAAGAATTCAGAATCACAAATAAACATAGATATAATCCAAATCAAAACTTTATTCATCATGAATTAATCATACATACAGGAGTAAAGGGAACATAACAAAACCTCTGCAGTGAAGATTATTGAAGATATCGTGTTTTTTATAAATTCTAATTATGGTAGTTTTAGTTTGGCCTGGTCTCAGATTGATGTTTACTTTATCGCTGTATCCTCTTATGAATTCCCACTTAAGATTTGCCAATAATCATTAATGTTTTTCCTTTCCCTTAATTGTCCATTTATATGGATACACCTTAATAAAATGAGAATGGTTGGTGATATTAACTTCCTGTTAGTGGCACATTAGTATATGGGAGGGGGGAAACTTTTCAAGATGGGTGGTGACCATGGCGGCCATTTTGGATCCAGCTTTTGTTTTTGTTAATGGGAAGAGGGTCATGTGACACAGCACCTGAAACTACGGATACTGGAAGCCTGTGCTAGCATTTCTCCTGCGGTGTTGCTATCAGTGTGTGAAGAGTGGGAGAAGAAGGTTGCATTGACAATCCAACACAATGGGCAGCACTTTGAACACATTTTATAAGTGCTCAGAAACTTGTAAATAACTCATGAAAGAATAAAGTCACATTAAAACCAAGCACATCATTGTTTTTCTTGTGAAATTCCCAACAAGTTTGATGTGTCACATGACCCTCTTCCCATTAACAAAAACAAAAGCTGGATCCAAAATGGCCGACTTCAAAATGGCCGCCATGGCCACCACCCATCTTGAAAAGTTCCCCCCCTCCCATATACTAATGTGCCAATAACAGGAAGTTAATATCACCAACCATTCCCATTTTATTAAGGTGTATCCATGTAAATGGCCCACCCTGTATGTGTGTATATATATATATATATAATACAAGGGATTTGACTGACAGCTGTATATATAATAATAATAATAATAATCAAATGTAGGCTAGTGTTAAGATTTACAAAATTTTGCAATGCTTACTGAAGGTGTTTTGTCCTGTAGTGTGTAGTGGGAATGTAGGGCTGATGGTGAAGAGAGGCCACAGAAGAAATTCTTTCTACAGATTGTCACACATTGTCCTGAAATGCCCAATTAGAGCAGTTGTTCACTTCTCAGGCAACCCTTTGGATAAGCTAGAATGCTCAGGGCCAGAGACAGAAACACACACACACACACACACACACAAACACACGCTCTTCCACTCAATGACTTACTGACCCACTGGCAAACAATAGCCCTTAATTCACTGTGTACCCCATAAACTTGTTCACATACACATTTTATATATACATATATATCATACTGTGGATCACAAGTGACATTCCATCCTGTCCCTAAAGATCCTAGGTAGTGCTCTATTGCTCCAGAGAATGCAGTTCCTCTACTTTCTACCCTTTTAGCTTACACTTGGCATTCGATTATGACCTTAGTCAATCTTAGTTCTACTGGCAATGCTTTTCTCTGGATAATGTTTTCCTGTGCACTAGGTGCACCTTAAAGCACTGAAAATTACATATTAAAAGGGGGGTCTAGAAAATTTTAGACATGGAATAGTGCTAGCTGCCAATTTGCTTTAGACCTCCCACCTATCTGTTCCATTTGAGCCCTCATCATGTAAAGTAAAGCTCCCGGGAGCTGGTTTGATCAGCAGTGGTGAGGAGAAAGCAAATGGGGCACTGGTAGTGCTCATAGCTACATTAAATCTTTCAGATGCTGTCAGACTGAATGCATATCACACACATTGACAGCCACTGATGGCCTTGAAATTCTGTGGAGTTGGATACAAAATGAACCAGCAGTTCAACATAGAGACATGAATAGGCTTCACATGGGTTACAGTGTAGCAGTTTGCTTGATGCAGCACAGCAGCTGAGTTCATATAGCCTATTTATAACAATGTCCTGCTGCAGAGTAAGACTAAACCAAGAGTTCATATATAAACTTAATACCATTTGTTCATTATCAGACTATCAGCCAAGATGAGACAAACTGTGTAATGTCTGCTGGCTTCATTTTGCACTGAAGCTATGAAGCTAATTTAATATCCCTGATGGAGAAAACAGCAATGACCAGCCATGCAGTAAACCCAGTATATCCTTACTGTGCTTGATCCTTCTGGCTGACCAGCTACTGACCAGAATAAACCATCATAATTCAGCTGAGATATGCATGGAATTTATAGTGGTCAAAGTGAAGACCACCTAATGTTCCTGCCACTCATTGGCATCAAACCTGTAACCTTCCAGACCCAAGCTCATTTCTCCAACCATTAACACGGTACAAACCTCTGAGCCAACACAAACCTTTCTGAAACGGTAGTTTGATGATGCTACCCAGTGCCAGCATCTGGTGGATGACATAGTAGATCTGGGCAGTTTACATTCCACTGTAAGGATGTATCTGTATAAAAGACGGTAGTCGGCTTTATAAGTCTTTGAGGAAGCACATGCTTGCCTTCACTGTCCCAAGGTTGGAGGTATTCTGTGAGAATGGGGAGTCCAAGGTAGGGAAGGTAAAGAAAATATTGCGGAGAAAACTGGCTTTAAACAGTAGTTAGTTCAGGGAACTGTGCTCCAGGACCAGAGCTGCTATCTACTGAACTAAACAATCAGATTTAGGATCAACAGCTTGCAAAATACTGAGCTGATTTTTGTAAAGACTGTTTCACCATGCTGTCTTAATGCAGTTTTGCTAAGTGGATTAGCACCAAGTGTTATAGATTTACAGTGGCCTAATGAGCTTATGTACCATTTGTGAAAGTATAAAATTAAATACAAGTTTGTCTGTTTATCTTCCCTCTTCTCCTAAACTGCTCTGAGTTTATAAGGCCTGGAAAATACCAAAGATGACGACATCCCAGGCGGGAGCCGTAGAGCCCTGGGTAGTCCTGTAATGCAGTAGAATAGCAGTGACTGAGGATTGCAAACAACTTTGGAGTCCTACTAGGTGAACGTTGGAGGCCAAGCAACACCAGAGCATTCTGGCCACCCCAGGTGAGCATCTGGAGCAGTGATGGAGCAACATCTGGAAGTTTTGGGAGGAGCTGGAGTGATGTTTGTGATCCAAAACTAATCATCCAACATCAGCACCTGCCCTTACTAACTCTCATGTGGCGAGATGCAATCAAATCCTCACAGCAAATGTTCCAGTAAAGCTGTTACAACTGTCCAAGGAGGAAAAGCCTCTACAGAATATTGACGATTGGCTGGATGAGAAGGTGAGAAAATAGTTTATTCCTATTGAGAAGAAATAAGAGGTGGATGGAATTTGATATTTTCAAAACGGTTCATACTTTGCTGATATCATAAATCGTAAAATATGTTTTATTCTCACTGCCTGGTCCTAAAATCCCTCTGTGACTACAGTTCTATAGAGTCATGAGCTCCAGACGTACGTGTGCAAAAAGCCCTTCAGAGTAAGCTCAGTGGTTTGGTATGGGGTCTTTTCATGGCGTGGTATGTATTGACACAGTAGCCAGCTGCTGATGTACTCGAAATTCTACAGGGACCCTCAAAAGCCACAGCACTGCAGAGATTCAGCGCACCACACTCACTTCATCATCTCACTATCAAACCCTGCATCAGCCGATTTTGTGCCGTTACAGAAAGGGAAAGTGTCTGGCTTTCTGGGACCTTAGCGCTAGCGCTCTAAAAGAGGAGCAACACAGCAACGTCAAACCTAGGGGAAAAAGACAAAAGCCCTCCAGCCAACTCTGCATTAACCTTCAACTCCCAAAAACAAAGCCTAGGCGTATGCTTTAAGAGCATAGAGTTAAAGCCTAGTCCAGGGGGTGTTGAAATAGGGAATTCAAAAATATAATTTACATATAATACCAATAATTACAATAACACCAGTGGCATCCAAACATTAGTAGTACACGAATGAACCAGTTTTAAGAAACACATAATCAGAGCTCCTAAGTGGTGACTTGGGTCTAAATATTGGCCCAACCATCAGGAGAAGACAAGTGAGGTCTTGCTCAATGTGGATGGGTAAGAAGGCCCTCACTTCCCATTCCGTCCCTCGATGCTAGCTAATGTTGACGTTTGTTAGCCTGCATAACACAACTGAGCAGTTGGTGGTCTCCTCCAAGCTTGTAGAACTGTCCAGGGATCCTCATCCCAGGTCTATGTCTGTGTGGAGTTGTGTATTCTATCACATACGTAACCTAGCCACTGGGGCTGCACTTGTGTGCTCTTGATGGATGTTGGAGGCCTGGGTAACACTGTGTATGGAAGGGCATCCAGTGCAAAATTGGTATCAAGACTGATGTCCAGACTGAAGTGGTGAGTGGTCCACTATGGAGACCCCTTGTGAAAAGGAAACAAAACCAACATTACTTCAGGGTCATCATTGTTATTAGGTTTGGGGGAGAATAAATTTAGAAAATTCAGAGAATATAGTCAGAATTATTATTAATATTAATAATTATCATTACTGTCACAGCTCTTGAAGGTTAGAGACTGGCTACTCAAAAGTGTCCATACGCATACCTCTGCAAAAATGATTATTGCTGCATCATTATTTATTTATTTATTTATTTATTTATTTTTAACAGGAAATGAGACATTTTAAAGGATACTCCTGTGATTTTCTATACTATTTTTCTCTCTGCATTTATTCATCCCAATCCTTGTTCCGTCTCTCCACAGAGCTCTTTGACAGCAGTGAAGACGGTTGATGAGGCGTCAGCGGGATTTCCTCTCCTTGATGTGTGCAGCGTCTCCACGGCAGCCTCGCAGGATGCTCTGCTCTTTAAGTCCGTATAGAAGCTCAGAAGCTCATTGGTGGAGGGGGTGGGGGGAGTCTTTCCTGGTTTGATGCAGTGTGTTCAGCTGAAAGGGAATGTTTTAGAGTGTCAGCGTTTAGCTGCTGAGACCACGGCTCCAGCTCCCATCTGTTTAAGTTACTGAGCTGCTGGTGATGGAGCCACTCGCCTGTGTAATCCATCATTTACAACAAGTGTGTGTGTGTGTGTGTGTGTGTGTGTGGGGAGCAGAGTGGGTGGAGGGGACCTGCTTGTCCCAGAGCTGACCGTTCCAGCAGCTCTCACCATCTGTTTGATGGCTGGTGTCGCCCTCTAGCTGCTGTCATAGTTACTGCACTGATGTACATTCAGGTTGTGTGCAAAAGTTTGCTTGTTATCTTCCAAGTACACACCAGAAACACAGTCATTCCAGGGGTCTGGCCATTGTAGCGCATTCCCGTTAGCTGAGTTTTACTTATCTATTGTGGAAAAATGGATATAAAATATATACAATTTGCTCAAACAACAGTCACAAAATGAAATGAAATCCAGACAGTAAAACTCAATAGTGCCTTAACTGCAGAGGATTTACACTTCTTTTCATCATCTGAACTGACCAGGGGTAGCCAAACATTGGTACACAGCTCTGACCCTCGTTGTGTACTTAACCCCACTAAACACTCAAAAGCCCATTACTGTTAAGGGCATTAATAGAGTACTACACCATAAAAAGTCAGGACACCTTTTAACCCATGATCCAGCAGTGCTCTTTTATGGAGATTATACAGTTGGTCACCTATGGCCACAAGCTCACAAACGTTCGACCAAACAGACCCTGTGCAGAGAGCTTTTGATTGCTCTGCCAATTAAAGACCAAAAACAGAAGTATTTACAGAGATCTGAAGAAAGATGAAAAGAATTAGGTAATTAGAAATAAAGAAAGATCTACCCAACAGTGGCCCAAGGAAATTCTCTGTTGTGTCATTGATCACCATTCTTTCACTCCTCTCTTTCACAAAGCTGCTGCAGAAGCACATCAGCAGAAATTAACAGCAGGTGGAAATACAAATAGGATAATTTTACCACATGACAATCACTCATTCACAGACCGTCTCTCTGGAACACACACACACACACACACACGTAGATGTCGTTCATGCTGCTATCATCCAATTATCAGCCAGGAGTGGTACTGAAGCACCCTGGATTGTTGCAGCTCTGCCAACACTGACAGAACAAAAGGAAGGAGCTGTTGAGTCTTGCTCGATGCTGATTAGGAGTCCGTGCCCAGGAGGAGTAAAATGCAGATGGCGTGCTGCATGTTTTATAAGATGTTCCCCTCCCTGCATCGATGCGGGGAATACCAAGAGAGCAGTCAGGACGACAGAGTGAGAGACAGAGATAGGGTTGCAAAGGGGAGGAAAATGTCCAATAAACGTCCTGTAAATTACCGGTAACCTTCCATGGGAGCTTTAGCTCGGGAACTTTGGAAATATTCCAAAATGTAAACTTTCCATGGAAAGTTTGGGAACTTTATTGGAATAAATAGAAAATATTGGATAATTTAAAATAACTATATCATACACTTTCATCATTTTAACTTTTTTTTCCCCAGACAACAAGAATATATCGGTCCACTGGCATAAAAAGGCTGGCACACCACTGACTGTAGACCACTGCTGGTCCACCACTGGACCACTCAGATTACTACCCTGTACAGGATATAACTCATTTATAATCTCCTCAAACAGATTTTACATTCACAGAGACTTTTATTCTGGAAAACACACTGATACAAATATTACCAACAACTATGAAAGATATAATAATGAGTATAAGCCTGATATAAAATGATTAAACGCTGAAAATGTTGACACTGTGCTGGATTACAATTATTTACTAATCTTATTTATAAAGAATAACAAAAAGAACCTAATGAAGGAACAAAATGTAAATTGGACTGTGAATGGAAAAGTGCTAAAATGTGGCATTTTGTCTAAAATACTGTTTAATCACCAGTGGTCCACCCAGAAAATGCTGGTGGACCTCCAACTTTGCCCTCAGTGGAGCAACAGTGGTCCGCCATCTTCTTGCTATCAGGGTTCTGTCAACAGCAGAAGGCATAACAATACAATTAACAAACACCTGTGATGTCATAGATGATGTCGCATTCTTCTGTTCAATAAAACGACAATGTAAAATCATTACAGCTAATGGTCTTCAAAATGTTAAATAAATAATTAACAAGTATTAAATCTTGGTTACAGAAACCTTCTGAGACAAAATATATACGTAGTTAACCTATGCTAGCCTTGGTAAGCTAATCACTTGCTAGCCTGTTAGCCTTGTGTTGGCCTTGTTAAACTAGTCTCTTAAATTAAATTGCTCATTAGGCTTTTCTAATTTACCAGATAGCAAACAGCTGTGAGATTACACATTGATTTAATAGTTGCTTAAACATTTCAATGCTATTAGTGTCAATGAAAATATGAACCTTGTCAAAACTTACCTGACTTCAGGGAGTCCTTTGGTCCAAATGTGTGCTTTCAGTGAGTATCAGGTTTCTAATCAGGACATGTGCTGTATATGTAATGGAGGAGAGAGTAGTTCAGGGGGTGTGGTCTCAATAGCCCTTCAGTGTGTGAGGTGCCATGTGACTAGGAATGAGGAGCAGCTTTTCTATTCAACTGTTTTTGTATCATATCAAGAGTATGTGTCAGTATATATATATATATATATATGTATCATATCAAGAGTATGTGTCAGTATATATATATATATATATATATATATATATATATATATATATATATTTTTTTTACTAACAATATGTAAGTTTCTCATCTTTAGCTTGTAATATTTCCATTGTATTCCCGTTAATTCCCACAAATACATGTTAATTCCCATGGTAAATTTCCCAACTTTGAAAATCCCTGGATTTTCCAACCCTAGACAGACAGCATCACCCTGAGATTATCTTGAACGACAATGAATCAGAGTGCATTTGAGAGTAGCAGACGTAAATGGCTAATTAGGGAAGAGTATTCAGGTCTTGCTCAGAAACAAGCACCTCAGACTTGTACAAGCATTCATTTATTTTCGTATTCTGGGACACAGTAGGTCCAGAGTCTACCTGGAAGCACTGGGCAGGAATACACTCTGAACAAGGTGCCAGTCAGTCACAGGCCTTCACACACTCATTCAGTCAGACCTATATGGACAATTTTAAATAACCAACCCATCTCCCAATGTGTTTTTGGACTGTGGGTAGTAACCAGAGCAACCAGAGTAAACCCATGCAGACACAGGGAGAACACTTACTCCTTTCACACAGTGACCTGAGGTTAGAAATGACAGCAGAACACATGGACCCTGGAGCCGTGTGACACTGACACTAGCTGCCCTCAAAATGTTCCCTATTTCCTTCTTCCTTGTTTCTCACTTACTCAGGCATTTTATTGAGTGCATGTCATAGTCAGAGCATGGCTGAAATATGCAAGAACAACAGGACTTTCTCCTGTTTCTCCTCCTCTGACAGTCTCACAGGCTGAGATACTCAATTTATGCTGTGCTAAAGGCACCACTGTACACACACACAGGCAGACACGCCCCAATGCACCGTTAAGCCTGCTCTTGCCTCACTCGCCCTCGCGCACAAAACACACACCAGCTCACCCACACAGTCAGGGGAGTGATGGACACTAATGGCGAAATGGAACATCAAGCCAAGAGTCTGTCTGCCTAAAGACAGACCGTCAAACAGAGGAAAACATATTTTGACTTCTGCTGCCGGGAACGATAGTGAAATACGGAATTCTCTCTGGCATAATCATTTAGACTCTTTTGAGACGCCCCGCTCCAAGAGAACAGTGGTTATAGGATAGAATACTCTGATAAATGAATATAAACTGAACACAACTCAGTATAACCCCTAAGCGTTCCAGCAGCAGCATGGTTTGCTCTACAAACTTTTATGGTACTGTGCAAGGCCTGGAGACCACAATTCATTTAAGTTCTAGTCAAAACAGTCATTAATAAGGGGTCTAAATTGAGGTTCTATAACCAGGAGAGTGTTGGTTTCAGCCAATTAAAGGTGGGAGTGATATGACGGACATGGGAGTCAGTGCTCTCCTCCAGAATGAGGGGCTGTCCAGTGATGGGGCATAATATGTTGTGTGGTATGGTATGTTCTGAGCCCTTAAAGGATCATTCTGTAAAACCATTCCCACCAAAGCCATAGGTTCATTTACAGAAACTGACAACAAGTGTGTAAAATGGCTGCTCACACGGGTTGCCAGGTTGAGAAAAACGAAGCTACACAAACAAGCAAAAGATGAATGTAAGTATGCATCAGTTTCCTCGCACGGGCCAAAAAAACGCACATTTGTAGGTGGATTGACTGTTCAAAAGTGCCCCTAAGTGGCAACGAACGAATGACTTAATATTTGACTTACCATTTCCACCCTAAAAACCTTCACTAGACAAAGCGGATGCTATCTTCCTTATTGATTTTTCCCTTCAACTTTAAATGTCACTTTAGGAGACAGATATTTGCTTCTTATTCACAATGTTGATATTCAAACATTTCCTTCCACCTTAAATAGGTCAGGTTACTATACCAATATTGGCATTGTTCACCTGCTACTTACTTCAATATTCTGTTCCACCTTAAATAGGTGACTACGTAAGGCTGAAGACTGCTTTTGAAACAACTCTTATTCCTCACTTATGTGTTTAATGTACACATACATGTCTGTACTTACATAGAGATTCAGAAATGACTTGCTCTTACCTGTTCAGGAGAAAATTAATCAACTCTATTTCACTCTTGTAGCCCCGGTGGACTCTAAGCTGCCTTCATCTTACAAACACATGCTAGTATTTCATTCATGTACTCATTGTCTGTAAAATCTTATCCAGTTCAAGGTAGTGGTGTGTCAGGAGCCCACCCACAATAACTGGGAGCAGGTCAGGGACACACGAAACTGACCATCACACACACCTGGCAACCCGTGGTGTGGAAATGGTACAAGGATTTGGAAGTGGGCAGATCCACAGGCTGAGATATATTCTAAAATAAGTACATACTGGCTGCTGTCAGACTCGCCAGTGCTTCAACTTAATTTCTCTGATGTCACAGCCTGGTCATTTCATTATTTAATACAGTAAATATATTACACATTGTACCCTTAAAAGTGGTTGTATACTATCAGTCTCTTGTTGCAACTAAGATATTTTTTTTTGTTGTTTATTTATTTATTTTTGTATATAGGTCCTTTAAAACTAAAGGTGTTTTGTGGGTACACAGATAAACTGTTTGAAATCCAAGACTTGGATTGCTGTACACAAACCATGAAATGTTGTACCGCCTTAAACGGGACAGTAGCCTTAAATATAAGTCCACACACGCTCCAGCATTCGTACACAAGGCTCTTAGAGAGTGACAACGGCGCCAGGCTCAAGGGAACGACTCTGCTCCTCAGAGCATGGCATTGTGGGCCATCATTCCAGACTGCCCACGCAGATAAGCCCCACAGCCTGCTGGGAAATGCGGTCCTGCCTGCTTTATCAATCTCAAACAGGGGGCCTTTCTGCTCTGTAACACTCTGGACCTGGTGGATAAGCAGCAGTCTGTGGGAGACATGACCGGGGAACATTCCCTCAAGTCTGGAGCGCTTCACTGAAGACGGAGACGGGAGGACAGAGCCGTGCGAGTACCAAGAGAGAACCATCTCAATATACTGTTCGACATGGGACCTGACCTTAAGACACAGTCTGGACATCTGGAAAATCTTATTCTTTTATCAAAGCTGTCCAGACTGGTTAAATATAAACAACTGACTTGTGGATATCATACTGATAAAAGATTTATGAAAGTAACTCAACCTTAAAAGCACAGCTTATGCTATCTTAGTTCCATTAAAGCTGCACTGTAACAGTTTGAAAACTTTGTAAACATTGTTGCACCAATCAGCTGCTAAAAGCAGGTGATTGTTTTTTTTTGTGATGTCACAATGTGTCTGCAGACTGCTCTTGTTTATCTGCACATGCAGATAAACATCCTATAAGATCATAGCTCATTTACATATACAACATTTTAAACCTTCAGACTCAGGGTTCAAAGATTTCCAATGTTTTACCTGACAAGCTCATTGTGTTTCAAAAATATACATTTTGAATTTGATGCCTGCAGCTCTCTTTAAAAAAAACATAGTTGGGACAGAGGCAGATTTACCTCATAATACACTGCTTAATCATTTAGGAACTGAGGATACAAAATGCTGCAGTGCTGCAAACAGAATACTTGCTCATATATGCCTGGTGTAAGGTTTTAGTTGCTCAACAGTGGTCGCCTTTGTCTTATTTACCTCTTTATAATGTGTCCTAAAAGACAGACCTAGTCTGTGAAGCCTCACTCTTGTTACAGATGCAGAATGACACACTATAGTGTCTTGCTGAAATAACCATGGACTTCCCAGTAAAAGACATCTCTCTAAAATCCCAATATGAGTCTCACTGATGCACCCCCACACCATGAGAAATGTTCTTTGACTGTTAAGTTTGTCAGGTCCCTTTCCATAAAACTTTCCAGTCTTGTAAATACAAGTTATTACCGGAGAACTATTAGGATTACAGCGAGATCCGTCTTGTTGTAACATGACACGTTAAAAATAATAGCCAGGTCACCAATACGTGTTCAATCATCTGAAACACAAGATGCTTGTTTTGGTTCCTTATCCAACACTAAAATAAAGACAAACATCCCCTTTAACCGTCAGACCTAAGAGAGACCATTACACTCCCTGGATGTCCTTTCAACACTGAAGAGCCAGCTACTTCCACAGCTACAACTGAGACAACTCCACTACTGTCCTAGAAGCGTCCTGTAAGAGTCAGACGAAAAAAAAACCCCTCCCAAACATTATCTCTCCCTTCATTCGTTTAGTGGTAATTACCCTAATTAAGCTGCAGCCATCAGGCAGCACACACACACACACACACACACACACAGCCTATATATCCGTGTCCTCGGGAGAAGGGAGTGCTGAGGATGGATAGATTAGGAGGAGAAAAGAGAAAAGGAGAGATGAGTGTGGTCTTTGTTGAAAGCAGGGGGATGATGTTGTGAGTGCTGATTCATCATCAAGGTCACGGTAAGGACGTCTGAGTAAATCCCACACACGCTGTTTTCCGCGGGGTTTACTGAAGACCGATCTGATCAGCAGAACATGTGTGTGTGTGTGTGTGTATGATACAACACCCTCAACCCCTTCCTGCATTGCACTGCAGGTTTATTATTCAGGTAAAGATCTTGAGGGCAAAAGTTTGGGCAGCCCTAGTCAAACAGCATGTTTTATTGATTGTCTTCTAGGTCAAAATAAGTACACATCCACTAAAGAGAACACGTCTCTGCACATTTAAACATGCTCCCTGTTTATCTGCCGAGTTTCACACGCTGCTGCGTTTCCTTTCCAACCCTCTACAGCAGTGGTTCCCAAACGTTTTACACCAAGTACCACCTATGCAACCTATGAATGACTTGCTTGAATATTTGTCATTTGCATCACAAAATTATTCTAAAATATTTGCAAAAAAACCTAAAGCACATACAAGTAATTAGACTTAAACTGTACGTTTTAAACAAAATTATACATTTATGAGAACACAGCTACAATTTCGGGGAAATAAGCATTTTGATTGAAATAAAAACATGAAGAGATATTAATTTAATATACGCTTTAATAAACTCTAGTTGAGAACAGTGCGGCGCTTGAAGCAGGTGCTCACAGCGGCTCTCAGCACTTGTATTAGCAGGTGAAGAAGGCGCGACGCTGTTAAACAGTGTTTTAGGACTCTAATGATGCGAAGACTGGTCACAACGTTTTCCTTCAGTTAAGTGTTCTCTCTATTTATGCCTCTAGAGTAAGTCCTTCTGGACTATTTCGCTGGGTTGGTCTCGGTTTGTTTTTCTCGTTTCCACTTTGCCCTTTTCTACAATAAAATCCAAATTACTCACGTCTGTCTCTAGCCTTTGCTTATATTTAGTAAGGAGCTGAGACTGGGATTTCTTTACATGGATTTTGTAGAACACTGGGAGATTGCCTTCCTTGGGAGAAGCGGGGGAATGCTGCTCAGCCCTTTCCTACAGAAAACTGAACTACCGTTTATTTGTAAACCATGTTGTGTTGAGTTATTAGTTAATTCTTTAGTTAAGTAATAATATTTGAGGCCATCTGGCGTACCACCAGTTGCTGCTTCACGTACCACAGTTTGAGAGCCACTGCTCATGGAATGATAATGGTGAGAAATAGTGGGAAACCTTAAAAAAAAAAGTGTCCTTCTGGGATTGTCCCATCTGTCATTGCACCCCGGATATAAAGTGTTTATCTAACCACTTTCTATAATAACTGGTGATGTAGATTAGACAGAGAAACTTAAGACGTCTGCTTCCATTTTCCCAACTGTGACGGATTCCGACTGGTGGTTTTCTAGAAAACTGTGCACTTCTCAATGGATCCCTCTCAGTTGCTCTGTTCCCATCCTAACCCCTTCACAATGCAGACTTGTGGAGGGAGATATTGGTTGACTTCCCCTTCAAACACGTTAATTCATGTCATTGGTCATGATTCATCATACTCTATACGGCCTAAAGTTTGTGGAGACCTGCTCATCCAATGGTATGAAAAATCAGATGTATATGTATGCATAAAAACTCTTCTAAAAAGGTATCCCAGTTGGTTGCTAAGCTGTTGCTTTGCTTCGGTTAAGGTATCCCAGGTTGCTGATAGGTTGTATCTAGGCTAATGCTGTTGTAGCCTAGGTGGTTGCTAACGTATTGCTTGACTGTTGCTATCACAAATGGTTGGTAAGAAGTTGCTAGGCTGTTGCTATGGTGTGCCAGCTTTAAGGTGTTGCTATTCTATAGGCAAAGGTATCCCAGGCAATTGCAAAGTTATTGGTAGGCTGTTGCTATGGTATTCCAGCTGGCTGCTAAGATATTACCAGGCCACTGCTATGGCATGCAAGGTGGTTGCTAAGGTGTCTCTAGGCTGTTGCTATGGTAAACCAGGTGAATGCTCATGTGTTGCTCTGTGGGAACTACTGTGTTTAACAATGATCCTAGGTGGTTGCTATGGTAAATGAGATGTGTTTTATCAATGTGTCCCCAAATTTTTGACCACAGTGTGGTTCTTGATGGCTGAAACAGGAAATAGTCCTCTGGAGGAGACAGGTCACCACACAGTTCACAGACATTGAGGCGAAGCTGGAGAAAAAATCAACATCAGCCAAAACATTAAAAACCACTGACTGTGATCGGATCTAATGGGAACACTCACCTTAGCCTTGGTTTTAGAGCCAGGATAAAGAACAGGGATGAAGAACAGAGTGAAGAAGCGTCTGGTCAGCACAATAATGTCTAAACTGACTGTTGCTGAGGAGGAAATTCTGAACTAAACATGGCCTCCCCTATGTGAGGGGCCCTCTCTACACTGTAAAAAATGTCTGTGAATTTTACGATGGAAAACTGTAAAACCATGACAGTAAAAGACTGTAAACTCTAAAAAGGTTGAAAACAGCTTCTTTAACAGTGAAATACCGTAAATATTTTATCAGCCAAAAAATAAAATTTTTTACATCTCTTTACTGTAAAATATACATTATTTCACTGTTAAACATAAACCATTAGGGACAGTACAAGTGTCCAAGGACTGGGAGGAGCTGAGACTCATTAGGGAGCTCCCAGCATGCTTTGCTTCTCCATATTTTCTGTGATTTTTAGAGTTTCTTTGTTTTTTTTCAGTCTTTGAGACTTTTTAATTTTGGGTTGCATTGGGGTGATCACTGTGTGTGTGTTTGTGTTTCTGTGCATATTATGTCGAGACGTGTGTTGGTCAGGAAAGTTCACCATCAGCCTGTATTCCGCGTGTGGCACCCAGATACCGAACATTTCTTTAGTCCTTTCAGCAGTATCTCCTTTTAAGGGCTGAATACAGGATGCAGTTTGGCTATATCTAAATACGGCTATATCTCAGTCTCCTTTCTCTAATTTGTCACACAATTTACATGTTAATTTTATGGCAAAACAATGTTTCTTTGTTATTTTTATGTAAATACCATGTCTTTTTTACATTGTATATCTGTTTTTTTAACGGAAATGCACTGTAAACAAAACAATCCTTAAATGTAAAATTTATGATTGCCAAAAATGTTACCGTATATTTTACGTTGAAATTCTGGCAACCACAGCTGCCACTATTTTACTGTAAATTTTACGGATTTTTTTTTTTACAGTGTAGGGAACATAAACTGATTCATTCAGGCACTACAGAGCAATTTGCTTCTCTATCTCATATTGTACATTATTGAAAATGTTATAAAATAAATAATATAATGTCTTTTAAAATACTGTTGCTGCTAAAAATGACTTATTGCACCTTTAAAAGGGGTGCACTTTAGCTGCTGATGTATTACAACCCATACAAGGAAAGTGCATTGAAAGTCACCTCTCCACAAAAGACAAAAAAGTCCACTTCAGAACACAGCCTGGTCCCCTCACTCTCCGAGGAAGAGCGTAAGGAGATTTGTGTCTCCTAAAGCCAATTACAGAGCGGTTTCCTGTACCCGTGGGGGGTGTGATAACAGAGGGGAGGGAGGAAATTAATTCATCAGATCCCACCTTCACACTTCCTCTTTGTGTGTGACACCGTGCTAATGATTTAATGAAGCTCGGGCCCGGCGTCGTGTCCTACACCAGGCTCAGGCTCCAAGGAGATCTTATCTGCTCACGAGCTGATCTCAGATCAGTCTCCTCTATCAGCTTTCCAAACTCCAGCCACATTATCAGCTGAACGGTAGATCAGGTCTCAGAGCTTAGGTGTGTATAGGAAGCCTAATCTCTGTCTGCCTTTACTCTACGGTTAATCGACACTGAGATTTGCACACGTCCATGTCTTCATGGGTGTCTAGAGCATCCCATGTCATGGTTTCCTAGGGGGATTATTATTCAAGGTGTTTATGTACAAACAAACACTCACTCAATCTCTAAGAACATCATGCTTCACTCTTGCTCAGATTAGGAGGAGGTGGAGGAAGAAAAAAAAAAAATAATAAAATGTAGATGAAACAAAGCTAGATAATGGAAAAAGAAAGTTAGATCAAAAGGAAGGAGAAGAAAGAGAAAGTAAAGCTGGTGAACGTGTCCACCTGTCCATTTTTATAAGACACTAAGCATCTGAGAGAATGTGGAGCAGTGAAGCATCTGCTACGGAAAAAAAAATAGACAAATAAGATTCATATTTACTGCTGTTGTCAGAAGAGTGGAAGGATGAAATGTGAAATTCTGGAGCCTCGCTGTGTCGAGGAGATGTTGGATCATGAGACAGTCAACAGAAAGTGTAACTAACCTCTGAGTCTGAACTGTGGGACAGGGACAGGGACAGAGACACCCGAACGTGTTACAGAATCTCGACCTACAGCCTCACAGCTCCTCTCCAGTTTATTTCAGGAGTCACTTCAGTCATCCCCGTGGACACACCCGTAATTCTGACCCCTACATTTACACAGTGTGCTGTAGCAAATTACACAGGCCACAAGACATTGATCCGACACATGAGCTCAATACATGAGTGGAGTGAACAGCGGTGGAGACGGATCTGGTGGTGAATTCCATTAACCGGATTGATTTATGGAACTGCTCCACAGGTTAAAATACGGACAAGGGCAGAGTTAAAAAGGTTACAAGTGCTGTTAAGGTCACCGAGGGGTTGCTGGTTGATGTAACGAGTGGACACGATAAATGCGCAATATGGATCAGCCACAGGTTTAAAACCACTGACAGGTGATTATGTAGTTACAGTGGCAGCTGTCCAAGCATGGGATTATAGCAGGCAGCAAGTTAGAATCATGTTGATGTTGGAATTAGGAAACTGAGGCAGGATCTGAGGGCCACACTATGATGTCATAATGCTGTAGTCAGAAATGAAAGGTCATGTTGGGGTCATTCCTGGGGTGCAGTGGTTAGTACCTAGCAAAAGTGGTCCAAAGAGTGCTGCTGAATACTACACTTTTTAACATTAATTTCGGGTAAGAGTTGTTTTTGGCGGAACAAGAGAGACCTATAATATGCAATAAATGTAAAATCTGATCATTATTTTGCAGGTTTGGTGTGAATAAAAGCGCCACACTCTGTGATATTACCCAAGGTATGTGTCTGTGGATATAAATAAAACTCAAGACACAAGAATGGCACTGCACAAGATATCTTTAGGTCAACGGCTGTATCCTATGAGGCGCTGTAATGAGCACCAGGCTGCAGGGTGTAGAGGTATTTGAGACTGATGCAGAAGGCTTTAAACAGAGGCACTGGAGACTAGCATGAGGCAGAAAAACAACCCATTGTCTCTTTATATTCAGTCCTCATAGCAGTGATCAATAAAAATTACAAAATCGAACTCTGGGAAGGAGATCATTTCTCCAGCCTTGTGCTGTATCAAACAAGTGTGTTGTACTTCAACCTCAAAAGAGCAGAATAAAGTCTTTCAGGGAGGTGGTATCTCTCTGTGAAAATGACCTTAGCTACTCTCCAGGTAATGATCCTGTGGTTTGCCAAAGGCCACCACCTTGTGTGTAGGGGGGTTCTCCGGGTTCCGTTCAGTCATTGTGTTCAGACCACTGCCACTGATTCTGCCTCTGGGGAAGCTGATTTTATTGATATATGGTTTGCTCCTTTTTCCATATCTAGAAAAATCACAGTACCCTGGATAAGGACTGGGTAGGCCTTAGCCGTCAGCAAGGAGTGGGCGAGTGATGAGGTCTCTCTCTCTCTCTCTCTGTTTCCAGCCTCTCCAACATCCAGAGTTCCCTTTGCTGTCACCATTAGACAATAACAGCTTGATAAACGTCTGGCTGGCTGGCCTGGCGCCATCAGTGTGATGGGGTAAGTAAGAAGAACCAACTTTTTTTTTCTCCACTGATATGATGCAGAAATTAAAGTGTCAAAGACTTACTTGGATTGGGTTGAAATACCAAGACTTTTCTTTGTTTTCCCACCATTTTAATCATAAATACACTTCCCAACATCTATCTTCCTCCATCTGTGGAACCAGCCCAGTCTCACTTGTGATTAAAGCAATTAACTTGGATTTTGAAACAGCTGCTAAACTTGCTCCAAGCTTAAACTTTAATCATTTACTTAATGTGTACCAGTCAGAACAGCCATTAAGCAGAAGTTATTCATTTTTCTTAAATAAAAAAAGCAGAAAACATTCAACAGAAAATACAAAGAAGTTTGTGTGCATTTATTATTTTTAAAGTTACGTTTTCCATTTCTGACCCATAGTGTTGAGTCTTCTCACATTAATTTTGGGTTTCTAGAACCTACCAACCCACAAACTGTGAAACAAAACCAGCCAGGTCAGCTTATTGGGCTGCCCAACTCTGATTTTGCTCCGCCTATTACCTAATAAAGAGAGATACTAGAACTGTACTGCCACCTTATCTGAATATGTTCAATTGGTGACTTGATTTCATGCAAATTGAGTGCAAAGGCAGGGTTAAAACATACAATAAAAGCAGAAAAAATAAGAAATGAGCAAAAACCAGAACAGGGGTGTAAAAGAACTAAGCCAAAACAAGAGAAAAGTGGAAGAGAACTGAGCAAAAATGAAAGCAAAGACATAGAAGAGCCAAGCAAAAACGAGATTAAGACCCCAGGTCTGTGTTCAGTTTGTAAAAAAGTGAAATAACACGTCCCCTTTAACATTTAAATTCAGCTGAAACTAAAACATTTAAGTCCAAGGAGCCGCCAAATCTACTTGGACCAACTGCACTCTGGAGGACCTCTGGTCTTGAGGGCACACGACTGTGGTTCTAAACTGAGTGAGGACTGTAAAGCAGGGCTCACCTGGGCACTTGCTACTCCTACTGGAACACTGCTATTACCTCCTGCCTCAGGAGACTGACAGATTGAAGGATTGTGTCTGTACTTTTGTTCCTCACTTCAGGAACTGACCATGGCCACTTCCCCAGCGCTTACGCAGACACAGGGGCTCTTTCTGTCTTCCTCCTATTTTGGCCAACCACTTACACTACCTCAGACCTAGCTCTTTTTCTCTCTTCCTTTCAGCGCTATCTGAAAGAGAGCGTCGCCTCCTGTCATTAGAACTCCAATAACTTGAAGATCATCTGAAATTATGAGTTGATACATTTCACCACCAACTACAGACTGAAGAATACTTCACATATGTAATGGTATGTCCTGTTAATTACCATCACTATAAACTAATACTCAGCAGCAATGCAAGATGTCATCAGGTCATCACTATACAAAATAGAAATGAACCGCTGGTAATCCAGGAGTCCAACAGAGCACGTAACAGTAAGCTCCACTGTAGCATATGGATTCATTCGTCAAGCTTATGACTAAGGCTAAGGCCTTCAAGAGCTTGGTGGATCTTTCTCATGCAACATTAAAGACTAACAAGCTGTTAGAGAATACATTACATTTATTTAATTATTTATTACAATTATTTAATTAATAAATACATTAACAGTGAAAATGAGTGTCCCAGATAATTGTAGCACTAGCATTAGAAGATAACTTATAAAACACTAAACGAGCTTCTATCACTGGTAGCACTGCTTCCCTAAATCCACACAGGAAGTCGGCCCTGTACTTCAAGGAGAAAGGCTATTGAAATGACTACCGTAAACCATTGTGAGTGATGTTCATATTAGCTCTGCTGGGTAAACAATACCCCGCTTTTGACATTTTGAGCTTAGTGCTAGGACTGAGCTTATTTTTTAAAATAAGTAGTAAGGTCAGGTTTAGGTTTATTGTTAAGCCCAATTTATACTTCTGCGACGACCCAACGGCTTAGGCAACACTTCGACGCAAACGCTACGCCGTAGCCTGACGTGGACCTCCCCACGGAAACGGCAACGCTCATGATTGGTCAGAAGTCGGACGGACATTGCTATGCAGAACCGAAGAAGTACAGAATCATTAACTACATTCCTCCACAGACGCAGACAGCAGCCAGCTCATAGCGAGAGATTTCCTCAGACATGTGGGCGGCAGAGAGGAATAAAAATGTCATCCTGGCAAAAAAAATAACTTGAAGAGAAGCGATACTACACAGGAAAAGTGTGCCGGCTTTGTATTAGTTACTTTACTGGCACCTCGTGTAAACTATGTTCTGTCCCAAACAACGACCTACTCCTTAAATAGTACACTCTAAAGATTTATAAAACTAATTCTACTACACCACTACCTTGTGTACCACATAGTGTAGAGTAAGATGTTTGAGATTCAACCCTAGTGGTGTGGCGGTGTAATTGCAGAGGGATGCAGACACCAACGCAGAAATATAAACGCTCGCAACGGCGGTAGGGCGCTTCCGTATCCGGCGTAGGCTCTGCGTCGAGTCAACTCAGAAGTATAAACTGGCCTTTAGTGTTAGAATTAATGGTGATTTTTCACATTGAGCACACATCAAATGTGTATATCCACAAAGGGCAACTACACTTTATACAAAGACTTTTGAAAGTCTTTATATATATATACATATATATTTGGGTGCAGTAGGGCATTCGATTGGATATGTTTGTGCATATATACATATATATGCACAAACATATCCAATCGAATGCCCTACTGTATATATGCACCTATGTATATATGCACAAACATATCCAATCGAATGCCCTACTGCACCCAAAAATACTATATGTAAACTGAAAATAGTAAGAAGGAAAGATCAGTTCATCCCCAGTAAACAAGGAACATCCCTGGACGTTCAAAATAGGTCTAAAAGTAGTCTGTCCGTCAATGGACGTCCAAAATCCATCTTAATAAGTTAGTTAAGTGGTGACCAATCAATAACGTCAGTGGACGTCCAAAACGCGTTTTATACAAGTAATTTATTTCGAGATCAATTAATAACGTCAATGGACGTCCAAAATACGTCTAATAGTCGTCTTTTCAATGTCTGTGTTTGGACGTCTTTTCAACTTTCATTTTCAGCCTTAGGAGAACGTTGATTAGACGGCAGTCATTACGTTATTTCAACGTTGAATCAACAGCTAATTGTTTACTGGGTCAGCAATGAGCAAAACCCCAAACACATTTTTAATCCTAGCCAAGAGATAAACTGGCCAAGAGTTAAAGTAACCACATGCAAAACCTCAGAACGAAAAAGGACTCTGAAACAGCTGCACATGAGCTTAACGTTGCAACTCTGCATGACTTAGAGGGGTATAAGTCTCCCTAGCTTTGCGCTGGTGAAGCAGTGTAACTGTGTTCTGAAGAGAAGCAGCTCTATCCACTTCCTTTAGAATGAGTTGGAGCTGTGATACATATCTAAAATCACTTTTTTCCACCTCTGTGCCTCGTGTGAGTGGTATGGCCATAAAAGGATGACTGTGCACTATGAAAGCATATGGAAATCTCTCTGCATGCCCAGTGGCTATGAATGAACTACTGGGATAGGGAACATAGAGCAGTTCACTATGGTAACAGAGTGAAATCGCAGTGGCCACCATTGGGGGGCGCTGTGGTTCTGCTGCGACAAAAAAATGAGATGCACTAAGTCTTCCCTACAGTCTTCCTTTGCTTTGTCTCTGCTCTGCAGTGATCACTTAAACATGGAGTGGAGGGGGGGGGGGGGGGGGGGGGCAGGCTGAGAGGTCTTGTCGCCCATGAGAGAGGAATCAAAAGAAGGGAGAGAAAGAGAGAGAGAGAAGAGGACAGACACAGGGATGATAACAGACAAACAGCTAATGAGAAATGAAGCCTGTCCTATTGGAACCCAGCTAGTGTCTGACTCAGTCTATGTGGGACACTATAGAAACTCCATGCATCCAAACTAGCACTGAGTCATTTGGGATGGGGATTTAAGTGCAGGAAAATATGGTGAGAAGGGATTGCAGACAACGCAGAGCTTTCACACGAATTCCTGACTTAGAAACCAACCGTTGATGAAATATTAAATTTGTAGATATGCAATTACACATTAATTACATACGAAGTGAAATATTCAAATAAAGTTTGTAATTTCATGGCAAATAGTGCATGGTGTTATAGTCACACAACTTACATTTGTATAGTTAATAATAATGATAATAAACTTTGTTTATAAAGTGCTTTTTATGAACCCAAAGCACTGACGGTATTAGGACAGAACAAATAAACATCAAAAGACAAACAGACAAAAGACACAAAATCACACACACAATAGAAATAAATAAAAAATAATTGCAGGCTTAAATCTACATTTGCTTAAATAATAATAATAATAATAATAATAATAAAAGCTGCCTTAGGCCTCTCAGATGATATTTAGAGATTGCAATTGTTGTTGTGCCTTATGCTACTTGTAATTCATTAGTACATCATTACTAAATTACACACATCAATATCAATTCAAAAAGTGGCGGAAAAAAAAAAAATTCTGTAAACGGCAATAACGTTCACTCAAATTCCGATAAACCAAAACCACTGCTTTTTAAGTTCATGATGAAACGATCCTTTGTAGAGGAACCTGACCACTGCAATGACTTTTAGAAACATTGAACTCTTCTGACGTCTGGTTCCAAACATCACCAGTGTGAACAGTTCTGACTCAGCATAGTTTCAGCATTAGACCACTCAGAACGACCGTGTGCATTTTAAACCATCGAATTACATAGATATCAGAGCTGGCACCAGTTGGATACCAAAGAAGCTGATCTGATATTCTAGTCAATATTTCAGAATTGTTTTAGAGGAATGCACTTTAAAGCGACAACTGCAGATCCAACAATTTAGTACATAACTGACCAATAAATAAATAAATAATAATAATAAATAAATAAATAAATAAATAAATAAAAGTAGCACACATTCATAGCAGTTCTGCTTTAGGATGATAATCACTAATGGTCCATAATCCTGCCCCCAACTGTAGAAATGGTGTTTCAGGACGGGCAGCCATCAGAAATCCGTCCATCCATCCATCCATCCATCCATCCATTATCTGTAACCACTTATCCAGTTCAGGGTCCAGAGCCTACCTTCACAGGGCAACACAGACACACACACACATTCACTCACACACTTACACCTACGGACACTTTTGAGTCGCCAATTCACCTACCAATGTGTGTTTTTGGACTGTGGGAGGAAACCGGAGCACCCGGAGGAAACCCACGCAGACACAGGGAGAACACACCACACTCCTCACAGACAGTCACCCGGAGGAAACCCATGCAGACACAGGGAGAACACACCACACTCCTCACAGACAGTCACCCGGAGGAAACCCACGCGGACACCGGGAGAACACACCACACTCCTCACAGACAGTCACCCGGAGGAAACCCACGCGGACACAGGGAGAACACACCACACTCCTCACAGACGGTCACCTGGAGGAAACCCACGCGGACACGGGGAGAACACACCAAACTCCTCACAGGCAGTCACCCGGAGCGGAAATCGAACCCACAACCTCCAGGCTCCTGGAGCTGTGTGACTGCGACACTACCTGCTGCGCCACCATGCCGCCGCCATCAGAAATTCACCTGTTTATTGACAATAGGCAAATGATTGTTAGCACTCATTACATGGATCCTGGAAGGGCTTAGTCCAATATGTACAAATACACTGTGACTACAGACAGCAAATCAGGGACCTTCTGAAAAGTAAAAGACTTGTAAATATGGTTTATGTACCTTTATAAGTTGAAAAACTTATAAAAAAGTTTACAAAATATATCGATATCAGTTATAATTAAACTAAAAGAGGTATCATGCCAAGTCTAGACGAATCTTTGTAACCCTCCTCCTACACAGAAATGCATTTGGATTAGATTATGAATTGAACACTTAGACCAAGTAACTAATATGTAACTGCAAAGCACTCAGATTTCTAATGCCATTTATAAGAAAGTCCCACTGTGAGCCCTGAGGGGGGGAAATTTCCAGTTGTCCAATCAGTCACTTCAGTCAGACTGTGCCCTTGGCCACTTCCAGGCTGTACCTAAAAATGCCTGCTTCAGAAGAGTATGTTTTATTTATTTATTTATTTATTTAGCCAGGCTGGTGACAAGCATCGGATCAGTGTGGGGCTCTGTGGGGCCGGGTGTCAGGAGCAGTTATGATGGAGTGGATTAATGTTACGCTTGGAGGCAAATGTCTGCCTTTCCTCCTTGTGACTTTCGTCCATTCGCCAGCTCCTTGGCCTCTGTTTCTGAAGCAGGACGTCCTCTGAGACAATGAGACAATCTAGATTCCTACTGAGATTCCTACTATACAAACACCACATTAACTGTATTTTAACCTTTGTCCCAAACCAGGAGCAGAAGGTTTACTTCTTTAGCTTTCAGGCTAAAAGGCTAACGTACCTGATGTGCAATAAGAACCCCAACATACTAAAGGAACCCCATTAAACTTGCTCTTAAGGCCCAATGCATCTCTTTCATCACTGTACACTCAAGTCTGTAAATACAAAACGTATAGCAATAAGTCTTGCAAGGGGCAGCAGGGGGCGCTGACGGTGGTGATACTGCCACACAGCTGCAGGGTCTTGGGGTTTTGGGTTCAACCCCCACTTTGAGTATCTTTCTGTGAGGAGTGTGCCATGTTCTCCCTGTGTTCTCATGGGTTTCCTCCATGGGATATCTTCCACATTCTTAAAAAAACAAAAACACATGTCGGTAGGTGGAGAGGCTGTGAGAAACCGTCCATGGGTGTGAATGTGTGAGGGACTGGTGCTCTTTCAGGGGTGTGATCCTGCTGTCCGCCCTGTGATTCTGGGTAGGCCCTGACCCAACGGAGTGGTTACAGAAAACTAGTTGGAGGGGACGCCAGTCCTTAACAGGGCAACACACACTCACACATTCCCTCACACACTCACACCTATGGACACTTTTCAGTCACCAATCCACCTACCAACGTGTGTTTTTGGACTGTGGGAGGAAACCGGAGCACGCGGAGGAAACCCACGCAGACACAGGGAAAACACACCAACTCCTCACAGACAGTCACCCGGGGGAAACCCACGCAGACACAGGGAGAACACACCACACTCCTCACAGACAGTCACCCAGAGGAAACCCACGCAGACACAGGGAAAACACACCAACTCCTCACAGACCGTCACCCGGAGGAAACCCACGCAGACACAGGGAGAACACACCACACTCCTCACAGACAGTCACCCAGAGGAAACCCACACGGACACAGAGAAAACACCACACTCCTCACAGCAGTCACCCGGAGGAAACCCACGCAGACACAGGGAGAACACACCACACTCCTCACAGACAGTCACCCGGAGGAAACCCACGCAGACACAGAGAGAACACACCAACTCCTCACAGACAGTCACCCGGAGGAAACCCACACAGACACAGGGAGAACACACCACACTCCTCACAGACAGTCACCCGGAGGAAACCCATGCAGACACAGGGAGAACACACCACACTCCTCACAGACAGTCACCCGGAGGAAACCCACGCAGACACAGGGAGAACACACCACACTCCTCACAGGCAGTCACCCGGAGCGGAGGGAGGCCCCTGGAGCTGTGTGATGTTAGAGTCATTTATTATTTATTTACCTTCCTTTACACCAAAACTAAAGAAGCAGACTTCAGACACTACACGCCTCAGCTGATCGACTACACTTGGGTTAAGGGGAACATCCTGTACTTCTGTTTTCTGGCCAATGACTGAGGAGAAACCTAAGCAGATCAAGCAGCTCCACGATAAATAACACTGTCACATCGTCTGGTGTGGTTTCGTTATCTGATCTCTCCTGAAAGGAGACGCCTTTGATTCCCCCGCCTCCCCCCCCCCTCCCTCCCCACAAAGGAATATGGAGACCGCTCCCCGTGGGACCTCCACCCAGTTCTGATGTGGTGTAGAATTCTATTCATGAAGAGGAAACCTCTAAAGCAGATCGATTGTAGAGCATGGCTAATTGAATATCATTCACATCAGCCCCATGTCAATGTGAATTATGGGCACCGTGTTAGAGTTGGGTGGAACTGGGCTATAGTTATGATATTGACTCTCCACTGTGTCGGAGTGTATTTAAAGCAAGCTCTGTAGCCAAGGCCATTTATTCAGCATAGTGATAGAGCTTTGATCTTATGGGAAATATTATGCACGCCCCACCCCCACCCCTTTCCAAAAGGAAAGAAAAAAATAAAAACTCTTTGAAGTCACACAAATGGGGCTTATTAAACAATTAGCATAGCTATTCTGGTCCTAATCACAGTGAGACTGCTACAGGACTGTGGAGAATAAGTAGCTGCAAATGAGCAAAGCACTACTGGAGCTCTTCCGTGGCCAGGAAGCACAAACACTGACATGAATATGTTGTTTAAATTACCTTGTGTAGGCATGACTGTGTTGTTTTGGTGGCCAAATGTTTGTGGACATGTTTGTGTAGTATGTCTCTGCCCCTTTGCATGAACACGGGGATAGGAGACACCCACCAACCACTCAGATCAGCCTAGCATTAAACCCTAGCGATCAATGGGACTGCCAGATCAGCATCAACGATTCTGGGATCCACCACTACACTGATCTGGATACAGTGCTTATAGAAAATGAACGAATAACATGCCTCTCCAATGAAGATCTCTTCATTCTTTCTTCAGCCAGTTTAAATCCTGTGTATCTCTCCTAAAAAGTGCCCTCCACAATTTATAGCCCCGCCCCCGCCCTGTTAAACGTGAGCAAAGTGGGCTTTTAATCTTTCATGCGCAATATCAAACCTGTATTTGAAGGGCAGCGATTTAAAGCGAATCCTGAAACCTGGCACAATTTGTGAAGGGCGCTATATATCAGAGTGCTTAACCACGCTTAAAAATGACGGCTCTTAAAGGGTTCATTATTAAAGGAAATGGTTCTATACAGAACCCTGAAGAATGAAGAACACTCTTTTTCTTTTGTTTCAATGTCAAGCTTGTTACAGTAGAGGAACTGTTTTTGGTGCCATACAGAAGCTGTATAGAACTCTCTCCATCAATCTGAGAACCCTTAAATCATGCAAAAAAGGTTCGTCAAGTGCTCAGGGTTCTGTAGAGGACCTGGTAGAAGCATCATTTATAAGTGTGTGGACTCTGAGTCCAGGCCTGACACTGACTCTGAGCATTCAGAGACGTTCTGTAATGAGTGTGTTTGATTAGGAGCGTGAACTGATTTCCACTGCTTTGAGCGCCATTTTGAAAGCCGCTCCCTCCGTGGCACGAGTGATGGGTCACTTCTGGTTGGGATTTGCCAGATCTGCTCACTGCTTTCCTTCAGGGAAACGGGCAGCGGGGAAAAGCCATAGATCACTTTTTTTTTTTTTTACACATCACAAGCCATTAGTGTCATGCAGAGAACAACCCACCTCTGCCTCAGCCTCGCAGAGAACACAGGTTTACAAAAGCCTTTTAATCGAGAGAGAGAGAGAGAATATGTGGAGAAACAGTGGAGGCAGAGAGAGGAAGAGGGAAATAGGAGAGAGAGAGAGAAACTGTAGAGATGGTGAAAGGGGACGGCGAGGGAGAGAGAGACATTACTGAGTTGAAATCTGGCAAATGGACAGACCGCGGGAGTAAAAGAGGACAATAAAGGACTGCTTTGCCGCTGTGTCTTTTGATGTGTGTGGCCTGTACATTTGAAATCCTTTGTGACTTACGTGACCTCGGATAGTCTTCTACTTTCTGCGTCCGCTTCTGTCTCCAGGCTTAACTCCAGTGTTATGTAATCGCCAAATGTCAGTTGCCGCTGAATAGATCACACAGTACAGAAATGCCAATAATGATGCTGTTCTCTGGGTCCATTCTGTGGCTGCAGTCTAAACAATAGAAACCTTACTGTTCAGCAGCTACACACAGTAAAAATAACAAGGTAAAAAGGGTTTCCCGAGTGGGCCAGAGGTCTCAACGTTGGTCCGATGATTGGGAGCTCACCAGTTCGATCCCCAGTCCAAGTGCACACAATTAGCCTTGCTCTCTCTGAGTGAGTAGAACAACCTTGCTTTTGCCTGAGTCACAAGCACAGTGCTTAGCCAGCATGGGATCTGGACCTATAGCATTCTCCTCCAAGCGTGTTGAGCTGTCTGCTAGCATTGTGTTAGCAGATTAACATCTCTGAGGTTGCATCTCTGACCTCACTTTCCCAGGTTGACTGGGGGAGTACTACCATTTTCATCAAGTTCAAATAACGCCCCAGCACCTGATACGCCCATTCTGAAGCAGACAACTGTTTTCAGTCTTGAGAAATAGTCTCTTTATGTAGAAAACACATTGTAAAATACAATGTAACCATAGCATTTGCTGCTGAGAAACGTGCCTATCAATGGACCCATGTCTCCTCTGATGTTGTGTTAACACTCTGTTCTGAATTAATTTCATTCGCTGAGTGGCAGCTTCTCTTCTGAAGCAGTTACATCATATTCTCTATTGACATATTTCACAACCCTGCCTTTTTTTTCGTCTTTCAGAGTTCTCTCTCTTTGCCAAACAAGTCTGGACACACAATAAAAACTTTTAATTAGAGTCAATTACCAAAACATCGCTGTATTATCCTCTTTTAGAAGACTGCATACAAAAGTGCTGCCAACAGAATAGGACCTTATATGCATTATCTAGAGGAGCTAAAAGTCCCCAGCACTGCGCTGAGGAGAATCATCATGGCCTTTTGGGACAAGTTAATTAGATGCAATCAAACACTCAGTGCAATGGCGTTGGCATCTAAGGTAAGGACTTCAGACTTCAGACCTGACTGAACTTCAACTGACTTCAGAAAAAGGTTGAGCAGCTGTTTGTGGTATAGACTTAACGGGATTTTGACTGTATTTCTACTTGTATTAATCAGTTAGGAGAGTATAATACTTAATTTCGGAAATCTGGAGGCCCCTACATTAATCATAGTAATAACATACTAATAGCATTAGTAATAGCATGAACACTAGTTACCAAGTCGTGAATAACTGAGCTTTGGTTTGTGGAAGAGGCTACTTACAAACAATAAGTACGCTAACAGTGAACACAAACAAATACCTAACTTTCCACTAAGAACATCACGTTCTATGGAGGCTATTAGCTTCTATTCACCATTAGCCACATTAGCATGCTTGGTCCAGCTATTCCCCTTAACCTTACAGAGACATGCGGTGGATAAATTGTGGCTAATGTCTGTGGGCCGGCTCTGCTGACCCGGGCTAGCTCCACGTTGTATCCACTCCATAAAGTTTGATGTTCAGACCCAGTGAACCCATCAGTCTTTATCAGACCTGAGCGCAGGAACGGAGATTAATCACAAAGACGGTACCACACAGCCCCACGTGAACCTTACACCCACGACTCCCCCAAAACACATTAGCGTTCTCACACTCTCTCTCTCGTGCCCACACACTGGATCTGTTTATTGTCTGTAGTCAGTCAACACAATGGTGAGGACATGGAGAGAGGGAAAAGGAGATGAACAGAGAGATCAAGTTTTCACCTGATTCTCTGGATAGAATTCCTTCTGAATAGAATTTACTAATAGAAACTACGGGGAAAACACCAAATGACCCAGAGCCTAAGTCATGTTCATTTGCCCTATGCAGTGGTTAGCATTTATACTTATGCACAGTGTAGTTTACATACACTGACACCGTGGGGCTACGGTGTAAGTTTAATTATGTAGGGTATGTGCCTACGTGGGACCTATGCATTGCTTACGATGTACATTTGACACACAAGCATAAATTGGCCTTAAGAATCTCCTGTAACTCAGGAGCTCAAAAGACGGCAACCTCTGACAAGGGGAAACTCCAACCCTCAGGAACAAGGCAACATTTTCCTTAAGTGAGGAAACACTGGTGAGTTGTTGGTTGTCTCTTTGGGCTGCTCAGTGGCAGTAAAACAACCAAGCTTACTCAGGTGCTAGTGAACTGCATCCCAATATTGAGTACATGTGGCTGATATGTGGTGACCTGTGGTGAGTTGATGATTCTCGCTTGGGTCAGCGCACTGCAATTCAGCGGGGTGCAAGCCACTCCCTCACTAGGGGCAAGGCCAGCTTGCTTCTCCAGGCTGGAGCTTCCCTCCTTGTGAGAGGATAATATATAAAACCTGAAACTGGAGGTGAATTCAGAGTCATTTTGACATCTACATTTTGGTAAGAGGACTGGTTAATGAACTGGAAAGAGAAGAGAGAAACTGGGTTTCCTCCGGGTGACTGTCTGTGAGGAGTTTGGTGTGTTCTCCCTGTGTCCGCGTGGGTTTCCTCTGGGTAACTGTCTGTGAGGAGTTTGGTGTGTTCTCCCTGTGTCTCCGTTGGTTTCCTCCAGGTGACTGTCTGTGAGGAGTGTGGTGTGTTCTCCCTGTGTCCGCGTGGGTTTCCTCTGAGTAACTGTCTGTGAAGAGTTTGGTGTGTTCTCCCTGTGTCTGCATTGGTTTCCTCCAGGTGACTGTCTGTGAGGAGTTTGGTGTGTTCTCCCGGTGTCTGCATTGGTTTCCTCCGGGTGACTGTCTGTAAGGAGTGTGGTGTGTTCTCCCTGTGTCTGCATTGGTTTCCTCCGGGTGACTGTCTGTGAGGAGTTTGGTGTGTTCTCCCTGTGTCTGCATTGGTATCCTCCGGGTGACTGTCTGTGAGGAGTTTGGTGTGTTCTCCCTGTGTCTGCATTGGTTTCCTCCGGGTGACTGTCTGTGAGGAGTTTGGTGTGTTCTCCCTGTGTCTGTGTTGGTTTCCTCCAAGTGACTGTCTGTGAGGAGTGTGGCGTGTTCGCGCTGTGTCTGTGTGGGTTTCTTCCGAGTGACTCTCTGTGAGGAGTTTGGTGTGTTCTCCCTGTGTCTGCATTGGTTTCCTCCGGGTGACTGTCTGTGAGGACCCAACAGGTCAGAAAAATATGTTGCAGAAGTCCTCTGTCCCAATGCCTAAAAAATAAAATAAATAAAATGAAACTTTCATCTTGGTATACTGCATTAAACAACAGGGAGGTTTACAGGTTTCTCCACAGTTGGTTACAATCACATAACCACATCATCACATTAGCGTTCAGGATTGCAGTGACTTTCTATACATTAAACTTGATCATCTTTCATATTCTCTTCCTTTATTTTCAATGCTGTTAACATGCTGCTGATTAGAGTAAACCAACGAGAATTCATGTACACACTAATCTGACACTGTCTGCTTCAGAGTTTATTTCTGACGGACGCTTCACTGCATTCTCCTCTGACAGCGTTTTTAAATTCCTGCCTTTCCGAGGCACAGCTTTTGGAACCACGTTTCTGCTCTTTGCTCCCGTTTCCTGTCCTCTTAAGATGGACGAGTGAAGCTTGGTCGTTTGGCAGAGTAAAAAAATAAATAAATAAATAAAGCCCACTGCAGAATGCCGCCTGTTGTGTCAACCAGCCCCAGGGCAAATCTGAACAGAATAATTCTCCCTTCACAAGCCATTAACTGACACAGGGGGCTGAGGAAGGGGCTGCCAATTACCTCCCTACATCACTACAATTTGTGTTTACAGTTTTTAAGTGTGAGAAAAAGACTAAATTGCATAGGGGAGAGACAGTGTGAGGGGCAGTGACAGATAGACAGGGAGTAAACAGAATAAATAATATATTGTAAATGTAAAGGCAGAGACAGCAGCTCATCTGTTGCAGCACTGTTTGTGTTGGTCGTCCTCCAATTCCTCATCAGTGGACAGAGGATGCTGCTGGTTGGCTATTTTTGCGTTCTTGGCACTGGGAGGTTAAAAACTCTAGCGGCAGTGCTGTGTCTGATCCACTCGTACCACCATCCACATACCTGTGTCACTGCAGAGCTGAGAGAATGATCCCCCACCCCCTCTGTAGTGGTCCTGAGGGAGTCCTGAATGGTGAAGAACGTGGTCAAACAAAGCATGCAGAGCAGTAGACGGGCTACAGTTTGGAATTGTAGCACTACAAAGTGCTCTAGTAGGGTCTGAAGGGCTGAGAGAATGGACAGAGAGCAGGAACGCAGAACTAGTCAAAGCTCTAGCTGGAGAGTGTATAGTGAGAATGTGAAAGGGGTAGAGAGAGATGTATTTGGAGCTCTGGATTAGCGCAGGTGGTTGACGTGACGAGGCTGGCCTCTGATGCAGTGAGGGAAGGCTCTGCATAAGATTGTGTAGCTGGGTTGTTTTCTCCTAATTTGCATTGTAAATGTGACCCTGGAGGACGGCCCAACACCTGTTTAGCTGAGCATTAGCACCTTTTAATAATATTTTTACATCGCCTAGCCTGATTAGAATGGCCTGAACCTGACAGCTGGCAGCCAGGAGCATGCAGCAGAACCAATGTCTCCATCTCCTTTCTCTCCTCCACTGGCCTCGTATCACAGAGGAGATGAAGGCTGAAGATGTAGCTGTGATGACCACAGTGCTTTGTGTATTACAGCAGAAAGAAGCACAAATGGAAAGGAACAGAATAAACGCTCTGGGCACTAGAGACCTTTCGCTGTGCAATTAACTGTTTTCCTCACGTCTCACTCTATTCTCAGAGACGCATGTGTCTACACTTACTACTGCCGTACCTTCAGTTTAAAAGAATGTAAAGTAATTACACAAGCTATGTGCAAATTATGACACAAACACACCACAGTGCAACTCATAACCAACAGCAGTGTAATGGTACGAACCACAGAGAACACGGATTCGGACTCATCCTCATATCCAGGTTCTCTGATGTCTGAAAGAGTTGTCGGACGTTTGATTAAATTCTCTGAAACTGAAAGTAAAGAAAGAACGTCATGTTGTATTCATTTAAAAAGCCAGCCATTTTCTTTGGTCACATTTGGTAAACTCCACAGTCACACATGAGTTAGCCAATGAGCTAACACTAGAGATAACCAGTGCAGTGTACACAGACCCAAATCCGATACTTACCGAAAACAAGGACAGCTAGCATCTTTGGTGTGAAACACTGAACAAATGTGCAATTATTATTCATTGTACGCCATATAACAAAATGTCTCACACATTTAACCCATCTGTGGCACTGAATACACACAGTGGGAAGTTAGGTGTCTTGCTCAAGGGCACTACAGCCGTGGATTGAAGGAGAAGGACATTGCTGTTCCATGGGAATCCAACCAGTGACCTTCCAGGTCTAAGTCCTCTGCCCCTACAGTGCCCCCCTGTGGATCAGTTCCTAATCACATGGATGGGTGTGTAGCTGAGAGTGATTACACGAGTGTTTGAGCGAGTTAAACATTTCAACATGCTTCACTGGATTAATCATTAACACAATCCTCTCAATATAGAGTTTTAAAGGCTTTGAATTAGATCTAGTTTTGTGAGATGTAAAGTTATCCATGTTTCATAGAACAGTGCTTTATTTAACAGCGATGTCAAATAAACAGATGAAAAATCGGGTTGACATCAAAGAAATAATGGTCACTCAGATCAAGTGTGCATCATTGTATAGTTTCAGAGTGTCATTTTTGCTCAGATTCTTTCCCAGATACGTCTCAGTGTAACTTGACTTGACTCCAGTTGTTGACTGCACTACTCAGCTGCCCCCTGTGGTGATGATCAGTCAATACAAGAATCGACCACATCAGGATTAAACATAGAGGGTACATTTACGTTGTGTGTACCTTAATGACTAAAAATATACTGGTACAGTAGCTTTTGTGACAGTTCGACTCTGTCTCTATCCCACACTCCCTCTACCACTCATTCTTTCTCTTTCTCTCAGTCTAATGGCGCTGAGCTGAAGCCGCTGTAAAGGTGTGCACTCAGAATATTTTGTGGCTGGCGTTTTTAATGCAACTCCCACGCAGTGGAGGAGGAGACTGACAATTTAAATAAGAGGGAGTGCTAATCAACCCACTGCAGCAGGGGAATCGCAAAGTGGAGCGAAGCCTCATTTTCTCCAAACTATCAAGGGGGGCACAGGAAATAAAGGGGTGCATAGAAAACAGCTTTAATAATAAAATAAAAAAAAAGAAAACATTAAATGGCTCTGAAAATCTGATTGAATTCATTGCTGTGTTTACGGCAGTCCAAGGCCTCCTCCAGAGGAATCTTGAAGAGGTGGCAGAGGCTCCCCTGAGGGAACTTAAACGTCTGGTAAAAACATGAGGAGTTTTGTTAGCGATTACCTTGTAGTTAAGCATGGAATTGCATCATCAGCATGGATTAAAGGAGTCGTCTGCACCACAAAAACACGGCTAACTGCATGATTAACCATTCCTAGCTATAGGTCATGCAGCTGAAGGTCATTGAATCCTCACAGCAACTGCTCCGACATCTTGTGTAAACCTTCCCAAAGATGAAGAAAGTGGGGAGAGCAACCGTCCTACTATTATCCTTCATTTCAGATAAAACCCCAGGTCAGAAAATGTCAGATGTTAGTCCAGAGTGTGTAAATAATGCAGTAATTAAGTGTATACCTACAAACTACAACAGTGTTTCTGATAAAATGACAAAAGCTCTTGTACATAACATGGCAGTGTCTCTAATAAACTGGCAATACAGCCCCAGAGCTCCAAAAAACAATTGTCTGCTTCAGAAAGACCACATTAAGTGCTCTTTGGCTCCGTGAGCTGAAGTCAGATGGTGCAGTGACCCATGGGAGAAGGAAAGAGGGCCATTTAGCTTTTCAGTACAGTCCAAGTCATGTCCTATACAGCTAAAGGCCTGTTCCCCACCTCAAGCTATTAACCTATTTGAAGGGGGTCTAGTCCAAGCCACGCTACCATAATAACATCTGCTCGCTCTCTTTCTCACTCTCTACATCTCTCTCTCACCTCCTGGAAAACTCTGTCATCTGCAAAGCCTTCCTTCACTTTCAACAGTCGCCTCCAATTGACCGGTAGGTGGGACACCATCCATCTCTGTCTCAGGGGACAAACGACGGCTCCTGATTGGCTAACGCTAGAATATATGCTATTTCCAATGACATGAGACTGGGAAGAGGAGGTAGAAGCTAACCACCTTCACCTGATGGAAGGAGTGAATTTGCGTGCCTCCAAAAAATATACATAGTGCGGTTTCTGCAGTGCTGAGTTTTATTCTCTCTCTAACGGGTCAATAAAGCATCGCAATCATTTTGAAGCTTTTATTTTAAGGTAAGGATACTACCTACGATTGCTTTAACGACAACTAGAATGGCTAAGTATAGCAAAGAAAGTAGATGTATGTGAAGCATTGTCGTGGCCATTTATTAATTACTCCCCA
This sequence comes from Hoplias malabaricus, assembly GCF_029633855.1. Classification (NCBI taxonomy): domain Eukaryota; kingdom Metazoa; phylum Chordata; class Actinopteri; order Characiformes; family Erythrinidae; genus Hoplias; species Hoplias malabaricus. Next base: position 70,108,252 of record NC_089801.1, read on the forward strand.
ATATACTCTCTGATCATTACTTGTTGAGGACTTACTTGACCAATCTCACACAATGCTACCGCTCTGGGAAGGTGAAGGCACACATACCCTTCCTCTGAAGCCAACCTCGGATTCTTTTTGAACGACAACAAAACAATCAGCTCAGCATGCTTGGAGTAGAAGGGTAGAAAGCCAAGTGTCCAGACTTTTCACATCACCCAACAGATGCCCATGCCAGCTAACACTGTGCACACATGATGGGGAGGGGGAGGGGGGGGCATGCTGTCTGCCCAGAGAGAGCAAGGGCAGCTGTGTTTTACCCGACTCCTGGTCTTAGAGGGCTGAGGCATCACCTGGGATCAAACTGGAGATCTCCTCATGGCAGGGCCATTGCTTAGACTGCTGCACCACTTAGGAGGCTTTAATGCTGATTCTTCACAAGGATATATCACTCTTTCAGGCCTAGAAGCAACTTGAGTCCGTGTGTGTGTGTGTGTGTGTGTGTGTGTGTGTGTGTGTGTGTTTATATAATCGGACAGATGGACAATGTTTGAAGTTTGACCACAGGGAGCTCACTCTATAAAGCCCACTCCAAACTCCAAAGCCCAGTGCCATTTCCTGCAGCCCTGGAAACTATCAACACAGTTAAAGTGCTGGTGAAAGACAAACACACACACATTGTACACTCCTCCACTGATCTTACACAATAGACACTTCACAGATGAACTCTTCTCCTGTTAGCATTTCCCGTGTTTACTATGTGGACGATCCTTGTTATAATCACATGGCAGTAAAAGTGCAGTCATGTTGAGGTGGGTTAGGTGTAGCGGAATCCTTCATTAGCCTTTTGTTAAAAACGCCGGCTCTACCGAGCTGCAGATTTTAATTGGTACAAAATATCTTGGAGGTAAAGGTTTTGTATATGCTGCAGTTGTGACAGGGCACCTGCCTTAATTAATCCTGCTGCTGAAACGTGTTCAGGGCAAAGGAAACCAATTCTAGTGAAGGAAAACATTTAATGCGCATTTGCTTTCGCACATTTGAAAAGTGCACGTTTACTGGAACTTGTAAAGGCCACGGCCTATCGCACAAACAAGAAGTACATTTTGCACAGTGTCAGGACATTATACCTGTGTGTACTGAAAAAAGGTAAATGCCTGTGTATAACTTGCCTTGTTTTTGTAAAATTGTACATACCCATGAAGCATTCATTAACAGCACAGTAGCACCATTTGACTGTCATCCTGAACATTCATTAATGAGTATTTATTGCAGAATGGCATAGATACAAATTAGAATCAATTGCACATAGTCATAAAATATAAAATGATTTTTTTAATTAATGTTTCATGTACAGTTAATGCATCATTCTATTAACCTATAATAACCTTTAATATCCTATTAAAGATGACATTTATGATTTTAATAAAAGATTCAGAACATGTTTCATCACCATCTCCAGGCTGTCACTGTAAATAAGAAGTTGTTCTTAATGACTTGACAGGTGAAATGAAGGTTAAATAATAATAATAATAATAATAAAAAAACGTTTGCTGTTCTCCAGCCTGTTTGTGCACTGGAAACCTATCTAATGTGTTTAGAAGACCCAGTGTTGTGTCAGTAAGCAAGTTATTAAAAAACAACAAAAAAACAAACAAAAAAAAAACAAAGGGGCTCAGTCTGATAGGCTAGGCTTTCTCAATATAGATTTAACCTTGCTGTTATAAAGGGTAGAAAGAAAAACAGGGTAATTTTGTCCTGAAAATGTACAAAAACAAACATTCATTCATTATCTGTAAGCGCTTATCCAGTCCAGGGTCGCGGTGGGTTCAGAATCTACCTGGAATCATTGGATGCAAGGCAGTAATACACCCTGGAGGGGGCGCCAGTCCTTCACAGGGTAACACACACCCTGTCACTCACTCACACACACACCCCTACGGACACTTTTGAGTCGCCAATTCAACTACCAACGTGTGTTTTTGGACCGTGGGAGGAAACCAGAGCATACGGAGGAAACCCATGTGAACACTGGGAGAACACACCACACTCCTCACAGACAGTCACCTGGAGGAAACCCACTCAGACACAGGGAGAACACGCCACACTCCTCACAGACAGTCACCTGGAGGAAACCCATGCAGACACAGGGAGAACGCATCACACTCCTCACAGACAGTCACCCGGAGGAAATCCTTGCAGACACAGGGAGAACACACCACACTCCTCACAGACAGTCACCTGGAGGAAACCCATGCAGGCACAGGGAGAACACACCACACTCCTCACAGACAGTCACCTGGAGGAAACCCATGCAGACACAGGGAGAACACACCACACTCCTCACAGACAGTCACCCGGAGGAAACCCACACAGACACAGGGAGAACACACCACACTCCTCACAGACAGTCACCTGGAGGAAACCCATGCAGGCACAGGGAGAACACACCACACTCCTCACAGACAGTCACCCAGAGGAAACCCATGCAGACACAGGGAGAACACACCACACTCCTCACAGACAGTCACCCGGAGGAAACCCACGAGGACACAAGGAGAACACACCACACTCCTCACAGACAGTCACCTAGAGGAAACCCACACAGACACAGGGAGAACACACCACACTCCTCACAGACAGTCACCTGGAGGAAACCCACACAGACACAGGGAGAACACACCACACTCCTCACAGAAAGTCACCCGGAGGAAATCCACACAGACACAGGGAGAACACACCACACTCCTCACAGACAGTCACCTGGAGGAAACCCATGCAGACACAGGGAGAACACACCACACTCCTCACAGACTGTCACCCGGAGCGGGACTCAAACCCACAGCCTCCAGGTTCCTGGAGCTGTGTGACTGCGACACTACCTGCTGCGACACCGTGCCGCCCAATAACAAACACACATAATTAATCTGCCCTGTTAACCATTCAGCTAATCTTCGGTCTGACATGACAAAAGGCGTTTGCTTTGTGGCATCTGATTGTACAGACCCGATCAAATGAAATAGAAAGCAAATGTTAATCCAAGTGCTTAATATTCTTGTGGGGGAAGTTGGGTGCAATTGCTTCACATTAATATTTAACCGTGCAGAGTGTTTTGATCTTAATCTATGCCTCTCCAGAACGACTAACACTGTTTGCCGTTTGAATTTGATCTCGCCAAGATCAGGGGCTGTGAAACGCACCTGATCTTTATTTAGAAAGAACACAAAAACAGCCTCGCCGGCTGAAACACAAACAAACTGCTCAGCACACGCTGGAGAGCGGGAGCCGTTTTATGCTCTTAAAGGAACTGTGGCTGTGATCATTCTGCAAGATGTGACCTTTACCTGTGTGTTGCAGGTAATGATCCGTAAATATCAGAATAACAATGATATATGGGGTGTGAATAACTAGGAATAGATATGATCGGGTATAAAACTAGTTCTTCTGGCTGTTAAGGACAGAGCTGCAGTAATGTATCTAAGGTTTATTAAACCCGGACATGCTTCAGTATCTCCCAAGAGGGCAATTTAAAAATTCTAAATTGTAAAGACAGATCCTCTGCTAAGCGGGAGACCCTGGCTCATATTTTCAGTTAAAGGGGGCAAATTTCTTGACTCTCAATCCATGTTTTCAGGTATTCTGCTGCACCACTTATTACTGGTAATGTGGTTCATCTAAAACTTCCTTAAAACAGCAGCAATTGTGTAGTTCACAGTGCTCTACGAAGTTTTGCTATAAGGTTTCAGACAAACCCTTGCAACGTGGATCCATAATGGATTTACACTTAAACCTTAAGAGTTCACGGTCAAGATGAGTCTGGTGCCAGTCGTATGTTTTGTCTTACAAATAGGAAATCAAAGAGCCATAAACATTTAGCTCAAAGGGTCTGACAGGATGTAGGGGATTACCTTAATTTGAAAACTGATTCACTGTTATTGAATTTCTCATTATTGAAGTCAACTGTAAAGAAGCCATTCTTGAAGCTGGAGCGATTTCCGTATATAAAAAACAAACATACTCTAAACATACTCTTTTCAAACAATACTCTTTATATCCTGAGAGTAATCAGTTAAATACATGCTCTAAAGATAAATAAAAAATTAAATTGATTTAAATCATTCATTCATTCATTATCTGTAGCCCTTATCCAGTTCAGGGTCGCAGTGGGTCCAGAGTCTACCTGGAATCATTGGGCGCAAGGTAGGGATACACCCTGGAGAGGGTGCCAGTCCTTCACAGGGCAACACAGACACACACACACACACACACACATTCACTCACACACTCACACCTACGGACACTTTTGAGTCTCCAATCCATCTACCAACATGTGTTTTTGGACTGTGGGAGGAAACCAGAGCACCCGGAGGAAACCCATACGGACACAGGGAGAACACACCACACTTCTCACAGACAGTCACCTGGAGGAAACCCACGCAGACACAGGGAGAACACACCACACTCCTGACAGACAGTCACCCGGAGGAAACCCACACAGACACAGGGAGAACACACCACACTCCTCACAGACAGTCACCTGGAGGAAACCCATGTGAACACAGGGAGAACACACCACACTCCTCACAGACAGTCACCTGGAGGAAACCCACGCAGACACAGGGAGAACACACCACACTCCTCACAGACAGTCACCCGGAGGAAACCCACACAGACACAGGGAGAACACACCACACTTCTCACAGACAGTCACCCGGAGAAAACCCACGCAGACACAGAGAGAACACACCACACTCCTCACAGACAGTCACCTGGAGGAAACCCACACAGACACAGGGAGAACACACCACACTCCTCACAGACAGTCACCCGGAGGAAACCCACGCAGACACAGGGAGAACACACCACACTCCTCACAGACAGTCACCCAGAGCAGGAATTGAACCCACAACCTCCAGGCCCCTGGAGCTGTGTGACTGCGACACCTACCTGCTGCACCACTGTGCCAGCTGATTTAAATCATCTAACATAAAAAAATGATTTAAAAAAACATAAAAACATTTAAATGAATTAAAAAACATATGACCTACACTGTGCACTACATAGAATAGAGAAAAATATCTGAGATTCAGCCCTACACGTGGTGGCACACTCAAGGGTATATATTCTGTACCTTTAATTAAGAAAGAATTGTCCCATATGAAATCAGCACAATTTTAAACATTTAAATATGGCCCATTTCATTTCTAAGGCTTATGATTTGCTGTTTTATTTTACACAGTTGTATAATAAAACATTACACATATTCACCTCACCTTCTGGAGATGAGAACCTTTAAAAAGGAATAGCAGCGGTGATAAAATCCAGTCGTGTTCCCTAAAGGTACATTTACACTGTGTGTACCTTTAAGAAAAATAATGTACCTCTACAGTATCTTTTTTCTGAGAGTGTAGTGTTGTGGCCAGCTGTAAACCTTTCCTGTGGTTTGGAGGAATGTTTTTAGAAAGAGGCAGAAACTAATCTAGCTTTAAGACTTAAGAAAAAGACATTTGCAAATGAAGCTGCTGGTGTCTTCAACGCACTGGACGTGCCAACTCAGAGCGCCCACACTGACACATAATAATTAGTATAACTGGTATGCCTCTATGTCAATGAGAGAACAGATTAAAGCCAGAGAGAGATCACAAGGTCAAAAACATTGGCCATTTCACTGGTTTATTTATTTCTCATTTATTTCTCATGAAATAAAGGAGGACTCAGTTTTCTACTGACCTGTTTCTTCTTAACACAAACAGCCTAATTATAATTTAATTAGGAGACAGGGAGATTTATGCACGGCAACATATCGCTTGAACTAAAGCACATAGAAATTCCAGAAAGTCACAAGGTGAGGAGGATGCTACATGATGTAGTTTTAACTTTACCTTAAAATTTACACCTGCAGTCCCTCAGGAGGCTCTCACTTTAGCTACTTTCTTTCAAACACACCTGCCACTGTCAATCCAGTTCTCACACTGGGCACCGGCTATCAGTAATGGGCTCATCTAGATCTGCTACACCTCGACTAATCTAAACTACAGACCCTGTCCATGACCTGACAATCACACAGAACCCAGTTACGTCAACCGTGGCAACAATCTAATAAAGGATCTGACACTCAAACCTGTCACATGCTGCGTTAGAACAAGAACAGAAGAGGATAGACGTGCTACAGTAAAGTACAACACAATGTTTACAAGGAATGTTTTCTTACATGACACCATTTTACACCATTGCTGTGAATTCAGGGTTTTTTTGTTTGGGGGGTGGGGTTCTTATATAGAGAACACACACTTTAGAGTGGTCCCGCCTCCTCGTCTAGGTCTCTCCAATCACAGCCCTAGACATGGGAGCACAAATATAAAGGTTAAATGGAGTAAAGCAGGGCGGCACAGTGGCGCAGCAGGTAGTGGTGCAGTCACACAGCTCCAGGGGCCTGGAGGTTGTGGGTTCGATTCCCGCTCCGGGTGACTGTCCATGAGGAGTTGGTGTGTTCTCCCCGTGTCCGCATGGGTTTTCTCCGGGTGACTGTCTGTGAGGAGTTGGTGTGATCTCCCCGTGTCCGCATGGGTTTCCTCCGGGTGCTCCGATTTCCTCCAAAAACACACGTTGGTAGGTGGATTGGTGTGTGAGTGAATGTGTGGGTGTGTGTTGCCCTGTGAAGGACTGGCGCCCCCTCCAGGGTGTATTCCCGCCTTGCGCCCAATGATTCCAGGTAGGCTCTGGACCCACCGCGACCCTGAATTGGATAAGTGGTTACAGATAATGAATGAATGGAGTAAAGCAGTGAGTGTGGAGAAACGAGTACTGATTAATTTTAATTTTTAAATTCCTGTAAAAAGCAACTAAAAATCTGCTGAAAAGGTGTCCTAGGTATCAGTCCCCGTGTGCTCTTCTAGGACGGCTTTACATAAAGCACTGAAACACTGCTGTGGTGATTTGAGAAGATTCAGCCATGAAAACATGAGTGTGGTCAAGTGATGAAGTTTTTTCTTGATCACAAGGTTCACTTGAAGTCATTCCAAAACTACAGAATCCTGTTACACCATTACCAGAGGACGTAGGTCTGTTATTCCACAATCCAATGCAGGGAGGCTTTACAAAGCTGTAGAGCGCACTCAGGACTCGGCATGATAAACATTGGCTCATGTGCAGCTGCTCAAGAGTATCCCTTTCTATAAGCCAATGCTTTTCCATTCTAACATGGCACTTATTAGGAGTTTCCCAAACTAAACCGAAGTACAGTAAATACTGAACACTGATGTACAATACTGTATTAGCAGCGGGTTACCGTCTACGTCACAGGAAAAATATGTATTCACACTGCACTGTAATGTAATGCAGCCATGTAGGAATTGGCACCCACCAAATGTGCATTTTAACCTACAACCGTGTCTTCACTGAGGGCTGATGTGTTAAGACAGTTCAAAGCTCAGCATCACAGCAACAATCTGAACATCTCTGGGATTCATCAACAGCCAACTGCTGGCTAAGTGCAAAGGATTGGATTTCAATCCCTATTTCCTTTACACTGCCTCTTCCATTGTACTTTTGTGTTCAGAGCGAGCTGGTTTCATTATTTATTTGTTTGTTTATTTATTTTTTTTACATTTATTTTCCTGCAGCTCTCTGAGGTTAGCTGAGGCACTCTGTATGCCATCTATAAAATCAGCAACTCACTCTTTTCTCCCTGGGAGCAACACTTTCCTCCACCAGTGAAATTGCTGCGGATATATTGCTGGGTCTTTCACAGCCGGTGGACGCTCCCTTTCGGAGCGTTATTTTCTACCTCTCCTTAGTTACCTCTCTTGAACTCGTGCTATTCCCCCACCTCTCCACCTTCCCGGTTTCCATCTTCTTAGTTTCTTCTTAATTTGTTGTAAGTCTCTGGCAGAGCCTTAAAAAATTCCACGGACATCTTACAAAACATGGCAAGGATGGAAAAGGTCATGCTCTCAGAATGTTGTTATCTAGATGGCATCTGTTTTTTTATACCTCAAAGAGAAGTGATTTTTCATTTCTTTACGGAGTTGAATAAGACTTTAACCACTTAAAATTAAATGCAACTTCAGTGGCTACATTCATTCATTCATTCATTCATTCATTCATTATCTGTAACCGCTTATCCAATTCAGGGTCGCGGTGGGGCCAGAGCCTACCGGGAACCACTGGGCGCAAGGCGGGAATACACCCTGGAGGGGGCGCCAGTCCTTCACAGGGCAACACAGACACACACTTACACATTCACTCACACACTCAAACCTACGGACACTTTTGAGTCGCCAATCCACCTACCAATGTGTGTTTTTGGACTGTGGGAGGAAACCGGAGCACCCGGACGAAACCCATGCAGACACAGCGAGAACACACCAACTTCTCACAGACAGTCACCCCGAGGAAACCCACGCAGACACTGCGAGAACACACCAACTTCTCACAGACAGTAACCCCGAGGATACCCACACAGACACAGGGGGAACACACCACACTCCTCACAGACAGTCACCCAGAGGAAACCCACACAGACACAGGGAGAAAACACCAACTCCTCACAGAAAGTCACCCGGAGGAAACCCACGCAGACACAGGGAGAACACACCACACTCCTCACAGACAGTCACCCGAAGGAAACCCACGCAGACACAGAGAGAACACACCACACTCCTCACAGACAGTCACCCGGAGGAAACCCACGCAGACACAGGGAGAACACACCACACTCCTCGCAGACAGTCACCCGGAGGAAACCCACGCAGACACAGGAAGAACACACCACACTCCTCGCAGACAGTCACCCGGAGGAAACCCACGCAGACACAGGGAGAACACACCACACTCCTCGCAGACAGTCACCCGGAGGAAACCCACGCAGACACAGGGAGAACACACCACACTCCTCACAGACAGTCACCCGGAGGTAACCCACACAGACACAGGGAGAACACACCACACTCCTCACAGACAGTCACCCAGAGGAAACCCACGCAGACACAGGGAGAACACACCACACTCCTCACAGACAGTCACCCGGAGGAAACCCACGCAGACACAGGGAGAACACACCACACTCCTCACACACAGTCACCCGGAGCGGGAATTGAACCCACAACCTCCAGGCCCCTGGAGCTGTGTGACTGCGACACTTATCTGCTGCACCACCATGCCGCCCAATAATAAACATGGTGTTTTTTAAAATGATTAAAATATAAACTGGAACAATAGACCAATTCTGATTGTGTTAATTCAAATTGAATTCTATTCTAAAATACTGACTTAAGTGCAGTGCTATGCAAGAGTCCATCAACGTGGCCCTCATTTAAATATTTTAAATGGCTAGGGTTAGTGTTAGCACACAATTATGCACAATGTTGGTGGTAGATCAGTGGAGAAATCAACGAATAACAAACAAACCAATAAAAGCAATCATCAACATTGATAATTCCTTCTTAAAAGTGGAAATATCTTGCTTCCAGATCATGGACAAATGTGAATTGTGTGATTAACTGCAAATCATTTTCCTCGACACCTTTAACTCATCCGCATTTAATTCAAAACAGAACCAGTCTAAATCTACCTCTGATTTCAGCAGCTGTGAAGAAGATTTTATTGATACTGACGTTTAATGTGAAATCACAGTCATTATGAACTGCATTGTGTGTTGCCAGTTAATGAGCTTTAATCAGTGAACTTGGGAAACAAACTCATGTACAATGGCGTAGCCTTGTCAGCAGAGGTCAGTTTTATACGGGTGACTAATTTATAAGCTTGAGGAGCATTTGTGGCAGTCAATTTACACCAAAACATTGACTGAACAGATATTTAAACCCAATATAACCCAAGCGCAACTGGGGGTTTGCCCAAGGTGCTATGCCCATACAATCTAGAACCACCACTGACAATGATGGTAGACCATCAAACCGAATAACATCAAAGGACTGAAACGGGACAGTCTGCAAAGACAATTCTCCTTTTGTCTTTTCCTGTTGAAAGAAGGCTATTTTTGGAATTTCCTGCGGCACTTTGATCCATTCCAGATTGGAGAGGATATCAAAAAGGCAGCAGGAGGCGGCATGACCTTGTGGACGGCTATAAATGGCAAGCAGACGGCTTTTGGAGCAGCGTTTCAGTGCTGACGGATTGAGAGGTGATGTAACACTGGTGTAACCAAATGCTTTGGCAAACATATTGACAAGCAACACGGATCAGCAGCGAACACTTATTGACCTCCAAGACTAAAAACCTGAGACCAAAAGGAGAGAGGCTTATTTGAGTCTGGCTGAGGGTCGGGTGTCCTCAAAAGTGACAAAATGGACAACCGCTCTGCAGCTGTAAAAGAACAGCAAATGTCAGTGGATCTAATTATATGTGATGTCAAGGACATTTTAAAGATTACTGAAGTTTTCAATAGGAAACCATTACCAAGAACACTAAGATTCTCGTGGTCACCTCATGAATTTAATGAATCGTGCTGCCGTTTTCTGTCCCCATTCAGTTTCATTTGAGTCACACACACTTCCGAATGCTTGTAGCTCGTCTATGAGGGTCATTTCATACTTTATATGACTTCCTTCAAAGATGACCTCTCCGTCTTCTGGCTGTTGAGCGGCTATATCTGCACTTTCTGATCTTCATGCCCAATTTGACCGAATGGACAGAAGCTTTTCTCTAAGCCCTGTTCCCCATTGTTTAATAATGGACAGAAAGCTTTAGCAAAGTGTTTAGTTTGGTGCTATTATGCAGCATAAAATGTGAAGGCGTTATCTGATGGGTCATCAAGTCCCCTTCCTCTCCAACATTAATAGGACACTCCAATCATATAGAGAAATTTAACCATCACTACATGCCACAGCAGAATCTCTGTAGCTCCCAGAGTGAGATTACCCCCCCAGTGGACATTGTCAGTGGAATAGAATCTAAACCATATTTTAATGACTGTGCTACAACAGGAAGTGTCGCTGTCTCAAATCTCCAGGGTCCTGCAGTCGTGGGTTCGAGTCTGGCTCAGGGTGACTGACTGTGAGAAGTCCGTTGTGTTCTTCCTGTGTCTGCATGAGTTTCTGTGGATATAACCAGACTAATTGTAGAACTACAACGTGATTAGCATAGAAACAAGGTGATCTTGTATACTGAGCATATCTAATTTTCTGCTGAATGAAGATAGTTCTTTATCGCTGCAGTAAAAGCGTTTACTTTTTTGAGAAGACTTGCCCGGCTAGATGCTGTGAGAATCTGATCACATTTGGACAGTATACCACTACATTACTGCACTGCAGAAAACAAAAAATAAACAATGAACTCTAGTCCTCAACAACAACAAGTCCTTTAAAAAGAGTGTGTGCAGCCAGCCTCATCAGTGTGCATGTGTGGAGAGGAGAAGGTCCTTCCACCAAACCACAAACCAACTCGTTTCTGTCACGGAAGTCGATAATAATTGACAAGAACCTCTAGTGGTGTGCTTCAAGGAGAGCGTGGAGCAAAAGTGAGAGAGAGGTTCCTGCCCCTCAGCCACACCGTGGTCACGGGTTCAGAATTCAAAGTCAAACCATTATAAAAAAATGACAAGTGATAAGCCACCAACACGGAGCCTAGTCATGCCTCGCCTGCGCAGCTCCGGGTGGAACTTGCCCTTTTGCCCTGATCTGGGAATCATCTCCCTGAAAGAATATTTATAAAGGAGACCTAAAAACTGATCTTGGAACAGTTGATTTATTACCCCATCTCCAAAAGACATTGGAATAGAATGTCGAAAGTCAAATGCCAGTAGAAAGGCAGATGCGATTAATATACTTATTTAATTATAAATAAATACATTTATTCCAAATTAATGGCAGTAACTTGAGGGTGCACTGCCTGACTACAGCTGGAGGAGTCCATGAGAGAGTGTGCTGGAGAGATGAGCAAGTGATTATAGTAAAATGTCTTTTTCAAAACCCATACAGAATACCAAACCAACAAATTTTTGCTCAAGACTAGAATGCAGAGATCTAAAACAGGTTGCACACAAGATGAATATTGCTAGCTAATTACATATACTAGTTAGCTCACTGAACATAACGTAATAATATGCTGTTTACATTATATAAGAAAATAAGACATTCCCGCATAAACTAAAACAAGATAATTATTGTCCAATTATTTCCTGGCCCTTCTGCAACTGCCACATTATAGTTCATTTTGGTTTGATTTCTTGTTTTCTTATTTTTTTGTCATATACATTTCTACTCCTGTCTATGTTTAGCAGTGCGTTATAAGTATTCGTCTCTGTGCTATTTGTCATGCATGAACCCTGTGAAGGACTCTGCACATGTGCAAATAGGTTTACGTGTAGGTTGCAGAGCACATGCATTATGTTTTGTTTGATTGAAATATTTGGAGGAATTTGTTTTATTTTTTATTTAGTTATTTTCTTTCAGTCCTGTGGCTATTACATATTTTTCCTTTTGCTTTGAGCATCTGATTAATTCATTTCTATTGGTTTGTAAAGTGTATTTCAAATAACAAAAAAAAATCCTCTAAAATGAATTTCCCACTCTAGCTTTAATTCTGAAAGTATAATTTGGTCACTTCTGATGCATAATTTATGTGATTTACAAATTTAGGCTCACTGATTTTTGTTTTTTTTCTACTCTACTGTGCGGAATCCTTTGGGACTGAGTTTGTACATTTATATAAGAGAAATTAGAACAGGAGCCTACCAACGATGGCAATTATTTAATAACGTATGCATCTCTGTGGCTCATATTCAGTCTAAATATTTGATCAGCTGTTATGTTCCTCTTTCCAGCGTAGCGCTAGCAGCATTAAAAACATCACAGACAGCCCCTGAACTGTCACACTCTTTGCTGTGGTGGATTCAAAGCACATATCCAGAATGTGACAAACCCCTGAGCTGACATGTGAGGAAGACTCAGGGCTAGCAAAGCTAGCGCTAAACCTGAGTGCAAATGCAATGTAAAGCAGGCAGGAAGTTTTGGAACTTAGCAACGTACTATGTTTCTTACACATTGTTCAGTGCCTCTCCAATGTTTTTTTAAGATAAAAAACAGGTGTGCATTGATGGTACAGAATGCTTACACAGCTAAAAATATATACCTTGCCAACTGAGAGCATATTTAGCGTAGTTTTTACCCCAAAGCTCTCACAGCATAAAGAAATCTCACACCACCTCCTACACATTGAGAACAAACTATTTTTATTCCGTCTGCCACCCAATGGTCATCTCAAATCTGAGAACAACTAAATGGTCAGTTCTCAGCACTGATGTTGTGACAAACTACAAGCATTCCGGTTTATGTATTAATAGCCTTATTAATACAAATCATTTGCTAAGACAGTTGCTCAAAGTGGGACAAAAATAATGCCACCACAATTCTGGATCAGTGCACAACTTACAAACACTTCCTATGATGTGTGTAGTAAGAAACATTTATAAATACATTTATAAATGTATTCATTCATTCATTCATTCATTCATTCATTCATTCATTATCTGTAACTCTTATCCAGTTCAGGGTTGCGGTGGGTCCAGAGCCTACCTGGAATCATTTGGCACAAGGCGGGAATACACCCACAGGGCAACACAGACACACACACATTCACTCACACACTCACACCTACGGACACTTTTGAGTCGCCAATCCACCTGCATCGTGTGTTTTTGGACTGTGGGAGGAAACTGGAGCACCCGGAGGAAACCCACGCAGACACAGGGAGAACACACCACACTCCTCACAGACAGTCACCTGGAGGAAACCCACGCAGACACAGAGAGAACACACCACACTCCTCACAGACAGTCACCCGGAGGAAACCCACGCAGACATAGGGAGAACACACCACACTCCTCACAGACAGTCACCTGGAGGAAACCCACGCAGACACAGGGAGAACACACCACACTCCTCACAGACAGTCACCCGGAGGAAACCCACGCAGACACAGGGAGAACACACCACACTCCTCACAGACAGTCACCTGGAGGAAACCCACGCAGACACAGGGAGAACACACCACACTCCTCACAAACAGTCACCCGGAGGAAACCCATGCAGACACAGGGAGAACACACCACACTCCTCACAGACAGTCACCTGGAGGAAACCCACGCAGACACAGAGAGAACACACCACACTCCTCACAGACAGTCACCCGGAGGAAACCCACGCAGACATAGGGAGAACACACCACACTCCTCACAGACAGTCACCTGGAGGAAACCCACGCAGACACAGGGAGAACACACCACACTCCTCACAGACAGTCACCCGGAGGAAACCCACGCAGACACAGGGAGAACACACCACACTCCTCACAGACAGTCACCTGGAGGAAACCCACGCAGACACAGGGAGAACACACCACACTCCTCACAAACAGTCACCCGGAGGAAACCCACGCAGACACAGAGAGAACACACCACACTCCTCACAGACAGTCACCCGGAGGAAACCCACGCGGACACAGGGAGAACACACCACACTCCTCACAGACAGTCACCTGGAGGAAACCCACACAGACACAGTAAGAACACACCACACTCCTCACAGTCAGTCACCCGGAGGAAACCCATGCAGACACAGGGAGAACACACCAACTCCATAAAATCTTGTGTAGTTGTACTGATTATGCATAACACCAAAATAAACTTATACAGACATTATATTCAGGGCTTTGTCTACAGGTAAATCCCGGAAGATCTGACTCCTACCCCCCCCCCCCCTCCTCCTAACCCTGGACTATAAAATGAACTCTGAAGCCCCAACCACCTCCAGTTCAGGAAAAAGAAAAACATGTATATAATTCAACCTCCAGCAGTTCAGCCCTGTCTCTTTACACTGAAGCAGTGTTTCAGCCTGGACAGTTTTCTGAATGAGGCACAATAGAGGGCAGCCAATCAGAACGCAGATCATTTCTATATATCATTCTTGAAGGCACTGTTAAAAAATAAAAAAAAACAGCATGTGTTATTCAAACAGATACAGAGAACACAGTAAATGTTTATGCAAATCTAAATAATGACTGACCTCAGAGGAAAAAGTAAATACAATTATAAGTATTATAGGCTTTTAAATAATGAGGTTATGTTAAATGATGTTACAGCGCTGGCAGATCGTTTTTGCTTGCTTGTTGACATGATGCTGTCAGGAAACAATGTCTAGGGAGAAGCTGAATCATTTCAGTATATTCTGCAACAATGTTCCCCTTGTAATGTGAAATATTAGACAGTGGCTGTAATTAAGATGCTTTCACTCAGCAGTGGCTGTGAATGGCACTGGTACATTCATAAACAGCCAGGACGGGGGCTTGTCTAGCAATGCGTTATGGAGTTTTGGCCAATGGGCAAACTTTAACCTGTCAACATGTCATTGCGTCCCTTTAATAAGCAAGTTTGCTTGTGGATAATGCATTCGCTCATTCAGTACCTGTAGCTGCTTATCCAGTTCAGGGTCGCGGTTAATACGCATTAATTTTCCCACGAAATGTATGAATGTGGATTGTAGTGCTAAGGCAAATAAAAAGGAAGTCTGCTGTCAGTGTGAGGATCTCTGGGAGGCTGTGGGAACCTCTCACAGCTGAGGGTTTGAGCGACAGCGTTCAGTGAGTTGTGGTGTGTATGCTAAGGTTTTTTTTTTTTTTTGGCCTGTGCAGATGGGAAGTGTAAATAAAGTGACAGACCACTTCAAATATCCCCTTTTCCCATTCAGGGTAAAGAGGAGACAGCTGATGTCAGATAGTGGCTCGACTGGAATTCAACACACACACACACACACACTTTCCCTCTGACTAAAGCAGGATCTGATAGAGGAGAGAACTCTATCCAGTCTACATACAGTATGAATGAGATACTCTTCAACTGTGGAATCTCTCTTTTATCTGGCTCCTCTTTCTGCTCCTGCCTTCTTGCAATCTCATTCTCTTCCATTCTGTTTCTCTTGCTTGCTTTTCTCTCTCTCTTCCTAAGTCTGTCTTTTTCCCTTCTTCGCTTGGTCCCCCCCCCTCATCTGCAGTCAAACCACAGTGTGGTTAAAATGGAATGGCTGTTTGTGTGTATCAGGTCAGTACGGTCTGTGTGTGTTGGGGATTTAAGTCAGAGATGAACAAACAGTAGCTATCAACTCTTCACTGAGCCTCGCAAATCAAAATGTCAGACTGGGCTTTGGCCACAATCTCTCACACACACAACACACGACACACACACAGACAGATCGGCTTGAAACGCTCGTAGAATGATGAAAGTATTAGTGTTAGCACTTTTTTCATTACAGTGTAAATATATCTTAGGCCTAAAACACTTCAGCTGTCACTCGTTATGGGTCTGTGTCCCTCAGATTTCACTCGGCTTCATTTTCTGAACCCATGGACTCTGCCACCACTTACAGGTGAGGGGGAATAGCGCTGGTTCTCATTGCACTGGCACCTGTTTAGAGGGTGGCAGAGGGTCAGGACAGTTGAGTCAGAGCATCTCCAAAAGTATCTCCAAGCCTTGTGGGGGTGTTCCCGTTATGCAGTGGTTAGTACCCACCAAACGTGGACCAAGGAGGGACAGATATTCAACCAGGTACAGGGTCTCGGGCACCCAATCTGCTCTAAAGCTGCCAGTGAATGGTCAGTGACTGGTCAAAAACACTTCTGTGGGTTAACATTCCAACCTTTGACAGAAGAAACTGTAACAAGTCAGTGTTATTCACTTTTCCTTCCCTCTTGGTTTTAATCTTGTGGCCGATTGGTCTATCACATATATATATATAGACGGATGTCTGTACACAGGGAATCTATGCTCTTCAACCTGATTTTGACCAATTCATAATCAGTGAATTATAAGATTACTGTAAGTTGCGTAAGAGCTAATAGAGCTTTTATAATGAAAAATGTACACCCCCACACAGGCTGGCAGGATAAATGTCGAAATTAAAATACTTTAGAGGATAATGCATGCCTCCCATGCACGGCCCATGCTATTCTCTCATCTATAAATATACCTCTCCGCCACCCCTTCCAATTCCAGCCGTAATTAACAATCGATTTATGCTGGTGCCACGAGCTGGCCTAATTAAGTTAAATTAGTTATGCAAAACACGGAGAAAATTGAGGTTTGCCAGGGTTGTGGACTTTTCTAGCATAAACCTCCCTTACACACAAACATACACACACACAAACCTTTTGAAAGATGGAGCAGTGAGCAATGTGTTAGCGAGCAGCTGCTGACATTTAGCCAAGCCTTAGCTTCCAGTAGAGAGGCCTTCTGTAACTAATGGTAACATACTCTCTTGTGCTTGATAATTACAGTAAAATCACTCTCAGGCCTGGCCCCGCTTCAGAGAGGGATGACGGCTGTCTCTACATCAACTTAAGTCAATGCCATGTAGAGACAGGGTATAAATATGAACAGATGGAGGCTGATGCTAGATCAGCAACGTTCTTTACGAACGCTATATTCATCAATGTGCGGACAGGTAAAGCACAGTTTAAACAGCTGTAGTAGGGTCAGAAATCAACCCATTAGGGAATCATCTTAGATTTGAACTTGACATTTTTCCCAGTGCTTTATTCCAATATTGTTTTAGTTTTTACACCAAACAGAAGAAGAAAATGGGACTCTTTACAACCATGTAAAACTCAGACCAGATGAATTAAATATAGATCCACTCAATTTTTCCCCTGTGTGAATTCACCTCAACATTATGGGTCTGGCCCTGTGAAGGACTGGCGCCCCCTCCAGGGTGTATTCCTGCCTTGCGCCCAATGATTCCAGGTAGGCTCTGGACCCACCCTGACCCTGAATTAGATAAGCAGTTACAGATAATGAATGAATGAATGAACTATGGGTCTAAAAGGATATGTAAGAATAAATAGTAAAAATACATACACTGCAACTAGCTTCAGAACATTCCCATAAGGCTTTATCGACTAAGGATGCTTATTTTCGGATTTGTATTTGGGATTATTAATAATTTTTTTAATTTATCAAATTTTTGAGCATATAAACCAATATCCAACAAACGTACAGCCATCTGCCATTATGTTTGATTATCTGCATACATATAACATGCACAAATATGAAACCAATACACTCCATTTCATTTAGGTAACACACTACTCCTTTCAAGGAAATAATTCAGGGTCTATTATGACCTCAATGACACCATTTGTTCAGTACAGTGCCCCTGTCACTGCACTTGGGCATTGGAATCCACAAGGAGAGCACCCCTTCAAAGCCAGCCACAGCACATCCAAGTACAGACCAGGCCAAAACCTGCTTAGTTTAAATGGACTGGCATGTCCTAAAATGTGATGCTGATACCTCATGCTGATACACTTCTTTATAATATTTTAAAGCTTTTATCAAATGCTCTCCATCTTGTTTAGCATACAGCCCTATCACTTCAAGTAATGGTCTTATTTTGGCCATTTTGCCCAAACTGAATCAATAGTAACCTGGATGTTATGGTCAGGGTAAAAGTGTAAGACCAATGGAAATCACAGTTTGAGCTCTCAGTCATTTAGAGGTTTTGCATGCTTTTGTTTATTGAACGAATGAGATAGAGACAGTTTCCCCTTTTCTCACTGTTTGCGAATCTAGGGAAATAGTAAAGGGTTAACAGAACACCATATTATTCACTGCTAAATTACTACCGCAAATACACCACTGCTGTTCTCGTTCGCAGTCCTGCCTACATGGGCGTATGCAACTTAATAAATTCATAGTACTTTATAGACAGACGCACTGATATGTCCCGGTTCAGTCTTGATATAAACAAACTCTAGAGTCAGTGGAGGAGACTCCCATCTGAAATTCATCTATTCATTTGCATTGAATTGAAATATGTGCCAGAATATGCTGAGCAAATAACATATGGGCTGTTTCAAATTCCACATAATTCTGCACTGTACGGGTGCCTTCATGGCTGGAATATTAACAACAATACTTGGGTATAGTTATAAAATATAATAAAATGACAGTGACAGTTGGACTGAAACCCTCCTCAAAACGCGTGAATGGATGGGGCCAAACCACTATAGGGTTAAATGGAATATATAGTATTTAAATGCATCAGTTTTTGTGACATCCCAGCAACAGCAATTGTAAAATACGCTGTCTATACAGACTTCAAAATGGCCGCCATGGTCACCACCCATCTTGAAAAGTCCCCCCCCCCCTCACATATACTAATGTGCCACAAACAGGAAGTTAATATCACCAACCATTCCCATTTTATTAAGGTGTATCCATATAAATAGCCCACCCTGTACTGTAAACTGTATGTTGTGGAGCTTTAACAGAGCACTGTAACTAAAAAGGCCTGTTGGATCCCAAGGTGTAAAGAGTAGCTGAAATGTCGTAATGCAAACAATTCATTCATTTACCTTCTGAAACGTCTTAAGATCTGGGCCACGATGGGTCCAGAGATTTCCTGGACTCACTGAGCGTAAGGCAGGAATACACCTGCTGGACTACTGCAAACTTGAATAACCATTTTCATATGAGGAAAAAAAAAATACAGAAGTTATTCATCGATTTGTGATGAATACAAAGGTTTAAATGAAAATGTAAGGAGTAAAAACGTCTAGAGTTTTGATCTGGGAAATATAACCAAGTAAATGTACAATTGGCGGTGGTCTAAGCATATTTACATTGTTGTTAAGAGCCCCATGTGGTGATCAATTTCACAACTTGGCAATAATTCTGTCATTTACCTTCCTCTAATTTGACAATAATATTAGTGTAATCTATTAATGACATCCCTGTTTAGGTGCACATAAATAAAGTGTCTAATATGTGCTTTAGGAACAGTTCTAAATAATGAAGATATATTAAGTGAACCAATAAACTATGTATTAAAAAGGGCATTTGTGTTTTGTATAAGTTGATTTAAAATTCTCTGGTGCTTCAGTCATTTTATGGAAAGTGTTGTATAGTTTTATAAATGACAAATGTGATTGTATTCAAAATAAAATAACCTAAATATTAAGCAGTTGGAAAATGAAGTGAGAAGCAGACTTCATCAGACTCATACATCACTAATATCATCATCCTCATCATTTTCTTTTCCGCTTCTCCATCATCACTAATATACTACATTCACATTACTATAACCCCTTCATCTGTCATCATTTCACTTTTACTTCTGTTCTCTGTTGTGTCTCTGGTGTCGACCCGAGGAGGATGGGTTCCCCGTATGAGTCTTGGTTCCTTCCGAGGTTTCTTCCTCGTGTGCTGAAGGAGTTTTTCCTTGCCACTGTTGCCCCTGGCTCATAGGAGGCTTGGACCCGGATCTCTGTAAAGCTGCTTTGTGACGACTTTTTGTTGTGAAAAGCGCTATATAAATAAAATTTGATTTGATTTGATTTGAGTAAGAAGGTTTAATTGGTCAATGCATTTGCTTTGGGTTTCGTCAAATAAGAAGCACTGTAATCTACTCTGTTCTTGAGTATAACATTGTTTTATAACAGAGTTTTGGTTTAGACCACTTAAAGATGGTGATTTCAATGTTGGTTAATTCTTTTTTATGAATAAAATGACTATTGCATATTAATAATATTGTAAATTTACCACAAATGACAAAAAGCACAGGAGAATGTGCTAATACATGTTGACAAAGAGAATCCCACATTCATAATATTTGTATGAAGGCAACTGTAGTGGCATTTGAGGAGCACTAAGGAAACTCTCAGTCGTGGCACTGATTCACTTAGTTAACTTAGGCTTGTGATTAATGTTATTGTAGGAATTAGAGTTAACATTAGTGATAGGGTTGGGGTTATGGTAATGCTTGGTGTAGTGGGGGTTAGGTTCATGATTAGGATTACGTTGACAGTTATGGTTATAGTTATTAGGGACATATTTATGAAAATATAGTATGAAACTATATTTCCTACACACTGTAGGAACACTGGGAATGGTCCTTTAGTAAAATGTGTTTATGATACATTTTTTATTTGGGGGGTCCTCAAGGGGTGACTCCAACTCCAACTGTCACCATATATAAAAAAAACAAGAATCAAATCTGATTATAAATACATAGCCTAATATTAATGTATTGTTTTGCCCCCTATTCCTTCCAGCAGTCGGAGAAAATGATGACAGTAACAATATACTGTGTATGCAGATATATTGGAGATGATATTTCCTAGTAGTTACAACTCTGACACTGAGTGTGCCAAGCTTTCAGCTGATGGGATTTGTATATTTGCTGAAATGTTTGCTGTGGAAGAGTGGAATAAACAGATACAAATAATATTTTTGGATTTGGGGGGAAGGACATGCATATTTCATGAGAGCCTGCAGGATGGCAATCACAGTAAGAACACTGATTCCTAAATAAACGTTGTGTGCACCCCACCTTTTTTTTTTATTTCTCCGCTCCTTGCAGTGGCTATGGAGAGCACATTTACATTGAAGCCGCGTGCGCCTCCACCACTTCACAGGGACGTGAGAATGACACAGCGTCTTCATAAAAAGGCTGCAGGCAGCGTAGCCGCGATGCCAGCTCCGGTACGTTTATTCCTGTAAACACTCTGGAAAGTTATGTCGAAGAAAGGGCTGGCTCAAGGCTCGCTGTACCAAAGTCTGGAGAGTTGCAGTGAAGTTAAAAATATCTGCCTGCAAAGAATGATGCGATGATTTAAAGCTGCACTACAGTCGCAAACCGGGGTGTGAGTTCTTGAAGACGCTACAGTACAACATCAAAGCTACAGTGGAGAAGTAAATACTCTAAAGACATCCCAAAAGTTTGCTCATACGTCATTTCTTGTGAAATCAGAGTTTGTCTCCTTTTGCTGAAGCAGCAGCAGCAGCAGCGTCTGTTCTTCTGGGAAGGCTTTGCACTAGGATTTCATAACCTTCAGCCATGAAAACTTTAATGGAGTCAGGTATTGAGGCCTGAGGATTTGTTCTTGATCAGTACTAGGGCTGGACAATAATTCAATATCAATATATATCACAATATAAAATGTTTCAATAACAATGATATGGCTTTTAAACCCATTTCAAATATTTTAATATACATTACTTACGGCATCTGTCACTAACTGATGGCGGTTACAGGGCGCTGCCCATTTCACGGCCCTCAATTCTGTAGTTAGTTTAAAAATATTAATATTGACAAAGCCAAGAGGTGCCCTGTGAAGGACTGGCGCCCCTCCAGGGTGTATTCCCGCCTTGCGCCCAATGATTCCAGGTAGGCTCTGGACCCACCGCGACCCTGAACTGGATAAGGGTTACGGATAATGAATGGATGGAAGCCAAGAGGTTTATGTTTCATGGTGGTGTCATGTTTCTTGTTTGTTCCTGGCAGTTTTTCTGTGTCTTTTATGATGTTTATATCAATATCAGAATTATATCGACTGAAATTTAGAAATATATCATGATATAAATTTTGGCCATATCGTCCAGCCCTAACCAGCACCATTCCAGCTCAACCCAAACATATTGGATGATGTATGCTATCACTTCATTGCTCCACAGCTCTAGATGACAACTGGCTTTGGGCAAGGTGAATATAGTCCCATGTGTGGCTCTTCCAGTGTGTCCTATTCTATGGGATTTTTCCATGGAGATGATACAAACAGCATGTAGGATGAGTGCACAAGTGCCTGCACACATTAGGACACCTTGTATCATCGCTATTCATGAACTCTGTCCACGTACACGATCTGGGACTCCAGTATCACTGATTTAATCTAAACATTCCAGGAAAGCCAGCTGATCTCCATGCAAAGCTGTCACAGGCCCGAAAGAGGTGGTCACGTGACCGCATGGCCTGAAGCACAGTGCCCAGCTGTGGCACAAACCCTGGCAGACTCATCGCCTCAGCCAGTCATAGGCAAGCATGACATCATATTAGCTGAAGTGTCAATCAAAAGCTAGGGGCTACTGTCATTTCATGTTACTATCAGAATACGTATTAGCGCCATTAGTATCCTCATCTTTCCCCAATTTCATTTCCTCGTTTAGGACCCAACTACCTGCCTTTGCTCTGTTTGCTCTGTTTTCTAGGCAGACGGTGCTATGTTGTGACATTTCAGAACGTGTTATTTTTTTTTTTTAAGGAATATGCTGATATTGCCGCAGTCAGCAAACAGCATTGGTTCCAGATGATGCCGTCTGTCAATGGCAATCTTTCAGAGAGCATGCCATTCTGGATTTGATTCATGGGGGCAGGAAATAGCTGCTGGAGCTGCTTTGGTGGCCTCAGTTCTGTGGAGTTTTGTGGACCTGCAATAGTTTCCTGCTTCCAAAAGAAATGCCTTGGAATTGGACAGAGCTGAGAGTTCATGTGAGTTTGGTGAGTTCTCCCTCCACACTTAGGAAAGTGCTGTGTATGTGGAAATTAAATTGTCAAAATTCAAGTTATTGTTCAAACAGTGAAGATAATTTGTTTCTGTTTACCCAGGACCAACAATCCATGATAAATAGACCATTGGAATATTGTAAAATTACTTTCCTGGTCTAATTACTTCCATTCAAAGTTTCGAACATTTATTCTTGGTCCTTAACTTTTAAGTTTTGTCATTGTTAGATTGTAACTTTGTATCACCAATGGCATACGCCTTCCCTGAAAGTGTCCAAAACAATGTCCAAGTGCATACGATCACTTTATCAATAGTGTCTCTTGAATTACATGCTGACAAATGGCTGCTAGTAACCGCATGAATAATTGATATCGTAAGCAAGCTGCTCTTGTTTCAGAGGCTTTGGAAAGTACACAGTACAACAGTTGTAAACAAAGCAGTGGCCAGAATTTCATTTAAGGCTTGTGGGGCAAGTTATATATTAGGACCCACAAGTATCACTACAGTAACAATGACAAACACCTACTTAAGCTTAGCTTTCATAAAAAGAAATTAGAAGAGGGATTTTTAACACAATACAAGATTTAACCAAGGTGTCCAGTAAAGCCTAATTAAGCAGATGCCTACATTGCATTGGGAATCCTATATTGGCTCGATACTTGAAAGATACTATACAGTTCAATACTAAACACTGGTTAGAGGAGTATCAACACATTCAACTCTTTTGCAATTAGTTTAGTTTAGTTAGTGTGGGGTTTGTGATTTAGAAAACACCTGATTGTGACACTGAATTCAAACAAATGCTCTTGAAGTATTCAGATATCTAAAGCCTCCCTAGGGTCAAACACCCTGTAAACTCCCAGAGTTGCTGGACGAGCCCAATCCATTTCATTATAATCCCAGATTTAGTTCACAGTTCCGCCCACCTTTCAGAAATAACTAGTTCTAACAAGGGCTTTCCTCCATTACGCGAACGCAACACTTGCCCAATCACTCGTCCTATTCTGGTTTCAGGCAGGGCAGGAATAATCTGTACAGGATAAGGCAGAGGATATCTATCATCAGACTCTTGGGCTCTAGGATCTTCAGCAAGGGGAATATAGCACAACGCCATCCATCATCTCACATGCTAACTAGGCAAGGGACTTTAACACAGAGATAGCACTGCAGCAAACTTTATCAAATGGCTTCCAAGACCCCCGCGTTGTGTTAATGTGCCAGAGTCCTTTATCAGGAGCTGCGATGAACTGACCTTGTGACAAACTGCAGCACAAGCTCGGGAAGTTAGTTTAGCCTCAGGAGACGCTGTAAACGTTAATCAACAGCAGTACAGACTAATGCAGAGGAACTCGCAGCTTACTCCCTCTGGAAATGAACACAAGAAAAGAGAATTTCATAGAAATTGTCATTAAACTTTAGTTCAGCGTTATTAAATTTGTGCAATTATATTTTAATGACTTCAAAGCAGTTATCTAATTCTTTACATTATTACACAGTGAATTAGACTGAATTAACAGGTTACGTATTATTCAGCTTGGTTCAGTTTGTTGAAAATAAAAAAGGTGTTGACAATTGAAAACCCCCCCAAAAAACGTCAACAAATCTGTACACACCACCTCAGATATTAATAAAACTTGTGTTGTTGAAGTTTGTAATTATTTTAGGATTAATAAATGTACTCCTGGAGGGGGCGCCAGTCCTTCACAGGGAAACACAGACACACACACCTACGGACACTTTTGAGTCGCCAATCCACCTGAAACGTGTGTTTTTGGACTGTGGGAGGAAACCGGAGCACCCGGAGGAAACTCACACGGACACAGGGAGAACACACCACACTCCTCACAGACAGTCACCCGGAGCGGGAATTGAACCCACAACCTCCAGGACTCTGGAGCTGTGTGACTGCGACACCTACCTTTTGTAATGAAAGATTACAAATATTCACCTCTCCTTCTGGAAAAACCAAACTGGACTTTAACATCGCTGTTTACACCTTTTGCACCTTTGGCGACATAGATGTACCTATACAATACCTTATAGTCTGACAGTATAACGTAAACGCTATGGTTACGTCTAGGTTAGATTTACATTCAGGGTTATGTTTAGGTTTAAGGTTATGGCTGATTTATAATGCTAGGTAGGAATCAAACTTAAATGTAATCCACAAAAGATAAGCTATATTTGAACATGGTACAAAATGAGAGAAGAGTGTTTCAGGAACACATGAATGAATTCACACTGAGACAAGGTTGAACCAAAACAAAACAGTATTCTCAATTCAAATCCTAATAAAACATCTCTTCTACTTACACTTGGGATTAACTCAAGGTTCAGGAGCTGTGCTGTCCTCTGCGTCTCTTCACACGTGCCAACGAGCTAACACTGAGAAATACTGAAGTAAATAATGAACTACTGGATCCACACTTCACCACAAAGCAGAGGGAGGTGCTTCATTCCCAAAAGCAAATTTGTTTAAGACATCAAATTAATAACAAAGTAAATGGTGTTTATGGTATTTCTGAGACCCTCTTGGCACCAAATGCATGCAACAGGTTTGCAGTCTAATCTGAACAATAAATACAGAAACTAATGAATATGAAAAGTTAGATGTAGTTCTGCTGGTAGTTTAGTTGTTTGCACACTGCCACCAGACAGTTCAGCACAAAGGATGTGATCAAAAAGCTTTGGACAACTTTGTCCTCTACTCTTTGGGAAGGCGTTCTGAAAGTATTAGATACTATTTAACTGGATTAAATCCAATGCAGAAAACACAACACAGCATTGTCTAATTATTCCCATCACACCTTAAAGAAAGCTGCAGAGGTCACGGGTTTAAATCGTCATTGCCAGTAAAGAGATGCAAGGCCCTGACTGTGATAACAGGGGCCAGAATCAGTATTCTGACAGAACAGCTACACTCAGAAAATGATGAATCAAGGAACAATGGTAATTCATCATTCATTTGCCAAACTGCAAACTGGAAGGTGAATGAAATAGTGGCCTACTATATATATTTATCTCATGCTGGATAATTCCTATCATACCATTTGTTATTCATGTGCTACAGTTTAATTTCACCAAGAAATACACTCCCACGGGTAATGGCCCCATCCGTCATCCGCTAAGTGGTCATGATTACAGCGGCCAGTGCATGATGTCTATTCTCAGAATGGTGCGAACACAGCAGTCATTTTTCCAGTGCACACATAGCTTTGCTTCAAGTCCACTGGGGATTAAAAAAAAAAGTTGTGGATATCAATAAGCTGCGTAGTCCAGTTTCCTTCAGAGGACAACTGTTCACAGTTTATATCGCATGAGTACACGGTCAGAGGACAAGAGTACCGTACATATACACATGTTCAACAAGGTAAATATACCCTCAAAGGAACCACAACTGTACTGATGTCAAATCATGTATAAGCTATAATCACCTTCTGTGCGTCATGGTAAGACATGAATATATCCCTGACCATAAAGCCATAGAGGTTAGAATTCAGAAGAAATGTCTATTAGATGGTTTCCTTATAGAACAGACTTGAACAGTTCTCTGTCTGATCTGAGAAAGAGTATTGTAAGTTCATTGTAGGTATTTAGAACAGCAATGGTAAACTTTTATTCACAAAAAGCTACTGAAAACATAACCTACTCCATAAACTAGTAATTTTACAGTAAATATCAACCAGGGTTTTACAATATCATACTGTAGCTATCAGTTCTTAAATATTTACCACAGTTTACAATATAGATCCCAATATATACACAAAAGTGTGAGATTAAAGTACCCCACTGGAGAACTCAGAGCATGCAGAGCAGGGTATAAATGCCCCACCAGGGCTCCTGGAGTTCACAAACTGAAGAATAATGTTACCATCAAATAGCAGTATTTGGCCTCATTTCAAAATATACAATTTAAATACGTATATTATCATAATCTAACATGCAGATACCGTAAAATTGATTAGATTTAAGGCAATTTCATTATACAAATAGAATATTCCAATTTTTATACACAATAATTAAATAGTTTTAATAATGAAAAACCCAAAGACGTCATTGGTTTACAGCACAGTCCCATTATTTTAATGACTTATTACATTAGATGTATTTACAAATGAATTACAGTAAACTTAAGGTAATATGAACATTATAATATTAATAAATGACTTCAAAAGCAAGTGTGGTTTTCTTCACAAATATGTTCTACTATATAACATTTTGCATATGAAAAACAGCAAATGCAACGTAAGAGTGTTTAAATGTATGTAGTGTGCGAGGTCTCTGAATCCGTGTGGAGTGTCTGATCATGTGTGTAATGTGTAGTGTGCCTGATATGTCCACCTTCTTCTGGAGCGCCAGAGCTTGTGGAGTATGGTGCAAGTGTCCCGCTGGAGCTCCCAGAGCTTGTGGAGGAGTATGGTGCAAGTGTCCCGCTGGAGCTCCCAGAGCTTGTGGAGGACTATGGTTCAAGTGTCCCGCTGGAGCTCCCAGAGCTTGTGGAGGACTATGGTGCAAGTTTCCCACTGGAGCTCCCAGAGCTTGTGGAGGAATATGGTGCAAGTGTCCCGCTGGAGCTCCCAGAGCTTGTGGAGGAGTATGGTGCATGTGTCCCGCTGGAACTCCCAGAGGTTGTGGAGTATAGTGCAAGTGTCCCGCTGGAGCTCCCAGAGCTTGTGGAGGAGTGTGGTGCAAGTGTCCCACTGGAGCTCCCAGAGCTTGTGGAGGAGTATGGTGCAAGTGTCCCGCTGGAGCTCCCAGAGGTTGTGGAGTATAGTGCAAGTGTCCCGCTGGAGCTCCCAGAGCTTGTGGAGGAGTATGGTGCAAGTGTCCTGCTGGAGCTCCCAGAGGTTGTGGAGTATAGTGCAAGTGTCCCGCTGGAGCTCCCAGAGCTTGTGGAGGAGTGTGGTGCAAGTGTCCCACTGGAGCTCCCAGAGCTTGTGGAGGAGTATAGTGCAAGTGTCCCACTGGAGCTCCCAGAGCTTGTGGAGGAGTATGGTGCAAGTTTCCTGCTGGAGCTCCCAGAGCTTGTGGAGGAGTATGGTGCAAGTGTCCCCCTGGAGCTCCCAGAGGTTGTGGAGGAGTATGGTGCAAGTGTCCCGCTGGAGCTCCCAGAGCTTGTGGAGGACTATGGTGCAAGTGTCCAGCTGGAGCTCCCAGAGCTTGTGGAGGAGTGTGGTGCAAGAGTCCCGCTGGAGCTCCTAGAGCTTGTGGAGGAGTATGGTGCAAGTGTCTCGCTGGAGCTCCCAGAGCTTGTGGAGGAGTATGGTGCAAGTGTCCTGCTGGAGCTCCCAGAGCTTGTGGAGGAGTATGGTGCAAGTGTCCCGCTGGAGCTCCCAGAGCTTGTGGAGGAGTATGGTGCAAGTGTCACGCTGGAGCTCCTAGAGCTTGTGGAGGAGTATGGTGCAAGTGTCTCGCTGGAGCTCTCATAGCTTGTGGAGGAATATGGTGCAAGTGTCACGCTGGAGCTCCCAGAGCTGGTGAAGGAGTATTGTGCAAGTGTCCCGCTGGAGCTCCCAGAGCTTGTGGAGGAGTATGGTGCAAGAGTCCCGCTGGAGCTCCTAGAGCTTGTGGAGGAGTATGGTGCAAGTGTCTCGCTGGAGCTCTCATAGCTTGTGGAGGAATATGGTGCAAGTGTCACGCTGGAGCTCCCAGAGCTTGTGGAGGAGTATGGTGCAAGTGTCCCGCTGGAGCTCCCAGAGCTTGTGGAGGAGTATGGTGCAAGTGTCCCGCTGGAGCTCCCAGAGCTTGTGGAGGAGTATGGTGCAAGTGTCCCGCTGGAGCTCCCAGAGCTTGTGGAGGAGTATGGTGCAAGTGTCACGCTGGAGCTCCCAGAGCTTGTGGAGGAGTATGGTGCAAGTGTCTAGCTGGAGCTCCCAGAGCTTGCGGAAGAGTATTGTGCAAGTGTCCCGCTGGAGCTCCCAGAGCTTGTGGAGGAGTATGGTGCAAGTGTCCCCCTGGAGCTCCCAGAGGTTGTGGAGTATAGTGCAAGTGTCCCGCTGGAGCTCCCAGAGCTTGTGGAGGAGTATGGTGCAAGTGTCCCGCTGGAGCTCCCAGAGCTTGTGGAGGACTATGGTGCA
Source organism: Hoplias malabaricus (assembly GCF_029633855.1). Classification (NCBI taxonomy): domain Eukaryota; kingdom Metazoa; phylum Chordata; class Actinopteri; order Characiformes; family Erythrinidae; genus Hoplias; species Hoplias malabaricus. Next base: position 70,137,597 of record NC_089801.1, read on the forward strand.
AGTGTCCAGCTGGAGCTCCCAGATCTTTTGGAGGAGTATGGTGCAAGAGTCCAGCTGGAGCTCCTAGAGCTTGTGGAGGAGTATGGTGCAAGTGTCTCGCTGGAGCTCCCAGAGCTTGTGGAGGAGTATGGTGCAAGAGTCCCGCTGGAGCTCCTAGAGCTTGTGGAGGAGTATGGTGCAAGTGTCTCGCTGGAGCTCTCATAGCTTGTGGAGGAATATGGTGCAAGTGTCACGCTGGAGCTCCCAGAGCTTGTGGAGGAGTATTGTGCAAGTGTCCCGCTGGAGCTCCCAGAGCTTGTGGAGGAGTATGGTGCAAGTGTCCTGCTGGAGCTCCCAGAGCTTGTGGAGGAGTATGGTGCAAGTTTCCCGCTGGAGCTCCCAGAGCTTGTGGAGGAGTATGGTGCAAGTGTCCCACTGGAGCTCCCAGAGCTTGTGGAGGACTATGGTGCAAGTGTCCCACTGGAGCTCCCAGAGCTTGTGGAGGAATATGGTGCAAGTGTCCCGCTGGAGCTCCCAGAGCTTGTGGAGGAGTATGGTGCAAGTGTCCCGCTGGAGCTCCCAGAGCTTGTGGAGGAGTATGGTGCAAGTGTCCCACTGGAGCTCCCAGAGGTTGTGGAGGACTATGGTGCAAGTGTCCCGCTGGAGCTCCCAGAGCTTGTGGAGGAGTATGGTGCAAGTGTCCCGCTGGAGCTCCCAGAGCTTGTGGAGGAGTATGCTGCAAGTGTCCAGCTGGAGCTCCCAGAGCTTGTGGAGGACTATGGTGCAAGTGTCCAGCTGGAGCTCCCAGAGCTTGTGGAGGAGTATGGTGCAAGTGTCCAGCTGGAGCTCCCAGAGCTTGTGGAGGAGTATGGGGCAAGTGTCCCACTGGAGCTCCCAGAGCTTGTGGAGTATAGTGCAAGTGTCCCGCTGGAGCTCCCAGAGCTTGTGGAGGACTATGGTGCAAGTGTCCCACTGGAGCTCCCAGAGCTTTTGGAGTATGGTGCAAGTGTCCCGCTGGAGCTCCCAGAGCTTGTGGAGGACTATGGTGGAAGTGTCCCACTGGAGCTCTCATAGCTTGTGGAGGAGTATGGTGCAAGTTTCCCACTGGAGCTCCCAGAGCTTGTGCAGTGGGGTATAAGCACTAGGAAGTGGGCTTAAATTGTGAAGCAGTGTATAAGCAAAGTTTAGTCTCACGTTTCACTGGCAGATCAATGTATAGATGTGAAACAGACTCAATAAATTATCACAATGCTGTTAGTCATGTTAAGAATCTGACCGGTCTGTGTTACAGCAGAGATACATTTCATTGACCTGCCTTGTGACGTGCCGCAATTCGTGTCCATTAAGCAACTAAAATAAAGAGTCTAAATTCACAGGGAAGATATCTTTGCTCTATCCTTGCTCTGAAGGACACCAGGTCACAGCTGGAGCAGCGCTGCAATCTGATCAGTATTCTGGACAGGGCCTGTGCTATATATATTACATGTATTGGGCTGTGTAACTCTAGGCGTCCTACTTTCTGGTAGAACTTCCTGAAACTTCACCTCGTGAATTCACAGCACTGATAAGACACCGATAAGAAGGGAACAAAGGCTATTTGGAGAGAAGAGTGCCTGAAGAAAAAAGGGGGAGAGAGAGAGAGAAAAAGAGAGACAAACACTCAGGGAAATGTGCTGAGGGAGGTGACGGGACCTAGGAGCAAAACTCACACCGAACGAGCCTTAAACAAATTATAGAGGGTTGTTCTTTTGATACAGATGTCTAATATTAGTTGTCAATTGTATCTTATCAAGTCATCATTGCTTGCTCTTCTGATTGGTGGAGCCACCCAAGGCTGGGTAAACAAACATGATAGAGCATAAAATACACCTCTTAGCTATAATTATCTGTTGGGTGGAGGGAGGCGGGAGGGAGAGAAAGGATGAAGGAGCTTCAGTTTCTTAACACTGCAGCTCCGTTCCCCTTGTGATCTATTTGTATTCACCGCCAAAGAGCTTCTGATTCTCTTGCTCTGCTTTATAGCAGCACCGTCCTGCCATCCATCACCACATCCAAGCCTCTGCTGGCGAAGGTCTAATGCACCTACAGCTCCCAACAGCTGCTAACGTTCAAAGCATAGACTATATGTCTGAAAGTTTATAGACCTCATTTAAGTTGTGAATTCAAGAATGTTAATGTGGACAGACACAGCTTATATAATCAAGGAACATCAAGGAACTGGACACTCTAGAGCTGCATAAAATCTCCAGGACCAATAAGTGTTGGCTAGCCCATGACCCAACTAAAATGACCCAACATCAGTACCTGAGCTTATTAGTGGGCTCAAGGCTGAATGCAATTAAATCCTCACAGTAATGTTCCACTATATGCAGGCCTTCCAGAAGGGAAGAGAACACAGCAGTTACAATGTATACCCTTGATACATAGCTGTAGTAACCTGCTGCACAACTGCAGGGTCTTGGGGTTAATTAATTTGAATTCTCTAATTCTCAGGTTCGTGGCTGGTCTAGGAGTCTAGCCATAATCACTGGGCGCAAGGCAGGGACACAACCTGGACAGGGCATTGGTCCATCACAGGGCCCCCCCCCGTGGATACTTTCGCACATTCACAACTACTGTTGAAAATGTCACACAATCACTTAACCTAAGACATGTGGGTTTGGACTGTGGGATGAAATTGTAGCACCCAGAGGAAACCCACACAGGGTGAGTCAATGTTTAATCTTTTAATGCAATATTGTTGTTTAAGACTCTCCGCTCTGTTTGCTTACTGGAAAAAAGGTGCAGCGTTTGTACGTTGCCCTGGCTCGGTAAATAGGGAACAAACTAAAAGGCTCAGGTGTCCTCTGTGCATTGCTGGCTGAACATCTGGAGGAGTTTGGATTGTGGGGGTGCCTCTAAACTCTGAAAAGCATAGAAGGAGTTGAGGACGTTGCTCTAAGGCGGATAACGCTTTTTTGCTGTTTCATTTTGCTGAGGCATTACTTATGGTGGAACTGACTCAAAATTCACGAGATCGCTAACTGCATTAAATGAGGAACACAAAATGCTACAAAAATTAAATAGCTCAAGTTACAAATGAGTCTCTACGGTAATTTAAAAAGTGACTGACGATGTAGAGAGTTCCACTTCAACCACAAACAAGCTACAACTGGTTTATTACTCAAACATTCTGTTCCACCCTAAATGATGTGGAGCTTCAGAATGAATAACCACAAGAGGGTGTTTGGGAGTTTAGTTTCAGCTAACACCCAGTGTTACTGTATTCCATTGTAAATCAACAATAATACCTATGTTATCACCTAATGTTTTGTTAGCTCTTTTCATCAACTTCTGCTTTTGTGAACAGAAGTTTTGACCTGGTATTTGATGTCTATGTCCTGTAGGCCTCATTTACCCTGAGCTCATACCACTAGTTTTTTAGGGGGAAAAACACATATTTTGAATGGTTGGTGATATTAACTTCCTGTTTGTGGCACATTAGTATATGGGAGGGGGGAAACTTTTCAAGATGGGTGGTGACCATGGCGGCCATTTTGAAGTCGGCCATTTTTTATCCAACTTTTTTTTTTCAATGGGAAGAGGGTCATGTGACACATCAAATATGAAAAACAATGGTGTCCTTGGTTTTAACGTTACTTTATTATTTCATGAGTTATTTACAAGCTTCTGACCACTTATAAAATGTGGTCAAAGTGCTGCCCATTGTGTTGGATTGTCAATGCTCCCACTCTTGACACACTGATAGCAACACCGCAGGAGAAATGCTAGCACAGGCTTCCAGTATATTAAGACAAAACTTATTGCAGTGTTTGTCACAGAAACCAGTTTCTAAACAGTGGCACAAGATAACTTGTGTTCCCGGTCAAAACTGAACGGGTTGATTTTATTTATTGAAAACAAAAACCCAAATAATCCTTCCTCCTCTGGGTTGTACTCTGTGTCATCTTCTACTTCTGACACTTCCTTCTCTAAGGCCTCTTCACTGTCAACCTGGCTTCTCTCCTCCTGATCATGGTCATGATCAAATACGAGTTCCGGTGGATTGACAACTTAAAATTGTCCATATGTGTGTGAGAGCCCAGTGATTGTGGGTAGGTGTAAGAAAGAAAAGTAGATATGCTTGAACCCTCTTTTATACACTAGTTGTATTCTTATAAATTAATTTCCAATAACAGTGTATATAAGCTCCATAAAAACAAAAGATTTCAGGTTTATTTTATATGGTCAAATACCATGTGTGAAATACATATGCAAGTTGTTCCCTATCTATCAGACAAGAAGTAGAAATTTGTTCACACACACTAACATCTTTCTGGCCAATAGAGATCCAAACAGTAATAGACCCTTTTCAGCATTTTGTTGGTTTATTTACTAATTCCATGTATTTTTGCTTTTGAAAAACACAGGCATTTTTAATTGTGCTGAAGTTCCACAATCTTAAAGCACCTTGGAGTAGATGTTAAGACCCGGCCCTAATTAGGAGGCCACTTGAAACAGCTTGGAAAAGCAGATCTTCGCCAAGCATCCCAAAGGTGCAGCCTCTTACGGTCTCCTAGGTTCTAACGGCTCAATGGTATCCGCCTCGGCACAAAGGACTAATGACTTTAAAAGGGTCTGCACGCAGTACGAGGGCCAATAAGGAGCGTCTCTCCAGTCCGTCAATGTCCTCGGCTCTCGGCTGAGTCAGAGGGCTAAACACAATTCCATTGCCTGTCATGGGTGAAGTGCTCCCTAATGAAGGACAGTCAGGAGGCAATCAAGGTTGGGAGTGTGCGCCATTGTCCTGCAGCTAACTTCAATTTGCCCGGGCTTTATCTTAATATAGCATTCTTGGCTTCCCCAAATTAGAAATAAACCTCTCCACCCATGGGCCCGGGCAACACCGGCAAAGACAAAAGTTGATTGATTGAACACAATCAGCACAGGAGCAAGGGAAAGATCCCGTTAAGTGGCTATTTGTCTCTCTTCCTCTCGCCGAGCCTGACACATTCCCACTAAAAGCCGCAAAGAACCCAGCCAACTTCCAGCCACCCAACTTTCCCGAGCATTCTTCCAGTTAGTTCCGACTTTCCCAAAGTCGTTTGTCAGTGGTCGCATTTGTTTGGGCTCCGGGGAGAAAGTCGAGAGCTGTCATCATCCTTCGCCTCCTTCCCCTCGGGCACGTCTGTGACTGAATGACCGTGCGGCCGCATTCTGATGAGGTCAGCGGAGGTATGTCACGCACCGTGGGCCTCTTGATCTGAACAAGTTACTCTTCAGTACACACTCCATTTGTGACAGGATGGAGCCAAAGATGATGTATACTGACCAGGGCTAGCTCTGAAACGCCCATTTGTTGGTATTTGACTCATTTTCAATCAGTTTTATAGACAACCTTTCACGCCTTTCTCATAAGTGAACACAGTTGTGGAGTGTTCAAGAAACATCTGTGACATGCTTTGGTCAAAAAACCAAAAGGATCAAACGGCACAGCTCAGTTTAGTGCAAGAGCCCAGGGGTGAGGAGCGAGGTTCACTGACTGGGTCTTGTCTCAGTGAGTGGGGTTCTTGTTCAGTGATGCTGAGGTTTGGGCTCTGGGGCGACTAATGCCTTGTTCTGAGAAAACCAACATCATCTTTAGATCTACAAACCAGACACCAGTATTCTCACTGTGTCTGAATGGGTTTCCTCCTACAGTCCAAACCCATGTCGGTAGGTGGATGGGATGGGCTGCGTGAAACTGTACACAAGTGTGAGAGTGACTGACTGAGTGTGTGGTGCCCTGTCCTAGGTGCGTTCCTGCCTTTTGCCCCAATGACTGTGGACCCACCCCCACCCGCAACCCTGAACAGTGTTTACAGAAAATAAATGAATGGATGAAGGAATGAATAACTAATGATATCAGTGGAAACCCACGAAGACGCTGTCCTTAGGCACTCTGTCCTTTAATCATTATCTTGTCCAGCAATACGTTAACGAGACATGTGTGGTCTTCAGATCTCCGTCTATTTTGAAAATTAGAGCAGGATTATTCAAAACCATCAGAAGTTAGCAAAAAGCTTCTGCTTCTCGCCAGGAGGATCGTACTTTTATTATTTTATTTTATACTTGTGTCTGAAAGCAGTCCAACCCATTCAGGATCAAACGTCGCCCAAGCCGCGGATCAAACATTCCCAACAATTTGAGTGCCGCCGAGGCCGTTTCCTGGAGAGGAGGTCTAATTAAAGTAGGTTCTAATTAAAAATAAGTAGAGACACGCATCTACATCTGCATTTACATCTGCAATCCTGAGGGAGCTGCTTTCCAGCAGCTGACCAGATGTGTCTGCTGCTTTCATCATTTTTTGAGGAAGTAATGCCACTGTTGTGTCTGTCTGTACTCTACCCATCAGGACCAGCAAGACACGGGGAAGAAAAGAAGGGGGATAAAGGACGAGAGCTTTATGGGAACAAATGTGAAATTAGCGCATAAACAAAGTACAAAAGACTAGACTCAGTTTTAATTGCATCCTTCTCTTCCAAGGCTTCAAAAGAAGAAAGATTGGTGGGGCTTCCTTTGATCTCTCCGTCTCTCCCCTCTTTCTATGATTCGAGTTCACTTCAGTGGAATAGGCTTGGAGTTTGGCTGCTAAATCTGATGGAATGGGAGAAGTGAATGCTGTTTTGTGTGCAGGAGAGCGCGCCTGCTCAACACTCCACAGTCAACAAGCTCTGGTTCCTTCATCCAGAATATAACCTTGGTCTCAGACGCTGAGCTTTTTTGAGAATATCAAAGCTCACCCTGGTTAGACTTCGTTAGGTGCTGACACTGTTCTGAGAGATGAATAAGACATCAGCTGTTAAATGTAAAGTGAGCATGTTTTAAATGCACAGTAATGTTCATTCATTTGTTCATTCATTATCTGTAACCCTTATCCAGTTCAGGGTCGCGGTGGGTCCAGAGCCTACCTGGAATCATTGGGCTCAAGGTGGGAATACACCCTGGAGGGGGCGCCAGTCCTTCACAGGGCAACACAGACACACACACATTCACTCACACCTACGGACACATTTGAGACATCAATCCACCTACCAACGTGGGTTTTTGGACTGTGGGAGGAAACCGGAGCACCTGGAGGAAACCCACACAGACACAGGGAGAACACACCACACTACTCACAGACAGTCACTCGGAGGAAACCCACGCAGACACAGGGAGAACACACCACACTCCTCACAGACAGTCACCCGGAGGAAACCCACGCAGACACAGGGAGAACACACCACACTCCTTACAGACAGTCACCCAGAGCAAGAATCGAACCCACAACCTCCAGGCCCCTGGAGCTGTGTGACTGTGACACTACCTGCTGCGCCACCGTGCCGCCAGATTTTAAACAATACATCACAAAATATTTCAATTATTTTCAATCAAATGAACATCAAATGAAATATCCCTCAATGTATTCACTCTCTTTTATATATATATATATATATCACTTTTAGAAATATCACTTTGACTAACACTAAGTGATGTGGAGAATTGTGGCCTTTTAAGTGGTCCTCAAATGCAAAGATACATTTTCCAAAGCGGGAGTATTTCTGCTAACATAAGGGAAGGGTTAATGTTGGAGTAATTTGTGCTCTCCTCCAGCAACATAGAAACACTCGTGCTCTGAGACAATTGTGTCACACACTGCTTTATTTACATAATGAATGGAACAATAAAAATGCTTTAAATGTTTTTAAATATAATCAAAACCTTCACTAACATTAAAAACAAACCTATTGGACTTCTCATGAAATTACCACTGCTCAGACACATTGTTTTGTCATTATCTGCTTAAATATTCCAGAGGTTAGGTCTGAGACTTGCATGAAATCCACCAGCTACTGAAGAGAGAAAATAATTACAGTTAAAACAGTGAGCTGTGAGTGAAGATAATGTTTTATGTTTATTTACTTTCTGTTGACTTGCTTAACTGCTGCCAAGCTTGAGGTTGAGGTTTGGTGAACACAGATTCAGATGTCTCGCAGAGACCGTCCAAAAAGGTTAATCAACACTCAACCAAGGGACAAATAATTAAAAGCCGAAGCTGTGAAGCAAGTAATGTGGCTGTGGAGAAAGCCACCTGAGTCATCCAGCACTTAAATTTAATGATGATTAAGATACGATTAATGGGTGGAACAGGCAGCTGAGCGCGGTATTGACGACAGGCTTTACGTACAGCCTCACCAGGGGAAACATGTACACTCAGTTTGAGGTAAGGCACTGCAGGTCAAGATTATGATTATTTTGAAAACTCAATCTCAGACTTTCGTTTTTTTGCTACTTTCAAAAAAGCCACACATCTGAACAATGTTACAAGCTCAGAGAAAGGTACCAGGAGCTGGCTGTTGAGTCTGTCTGGTGGTACGTGCTGGTACCTAATTGCATCTTTCCCCATCAAACACAGTTCTGGGGTCTTAAAATGTCTGTGACTTCATTCATTCATTCATTATCTGTAAGCGTTTATCCAGTTCAGGGTCGCGGTGAGTCCAGAGCCTACCTGGAATCATTGGGCGCAAGGCAGGAATACACCCTGGATGGGGCGCCAGTCCTTTACAGGGCAACACAGACACACATTCACTCACACCTACAGACACTTTTTGAGTCGCCAATCCACCTACCAACGTGTGTTTTTGGACTGTGGGAGGAAACCGGAGCACCCGGAGGAAACCCACACAGACACAGGGAGAACACACCACATTCCTCACAGACAGTCACCCGGATGAAACCCATGCAGACACAGGGAGAACACACCACACTCCTCACAGAGAGTCACCCAGAGGAAACCCACGCAGACACAGGGAGAACACACCACACTCCTCACAGACAGTCACGCAGAGGAAACCCACGCAGACACAGGGAGAACACACCACACTCCTCACAGACAGTCACCCAGAGGAAACCCATGCAGACACGAGGAGAACACACCAAACTCACAGAGGGTCAACCGGAGCGGGAATTGAACCCACAACCTCCAGGCCCCTGGAGCTGTGTGATTGCGACACCTACCTGCTGCGCCACCGTGCCGCCCTTGTCTGTGACTTGCTTTGACCAAAACAGCACAAGGATAATCTCTGGTTTTATGCTGTTTTAACATCTCCATAATTAATCAGTACTTTTTCTAAGCGCCCTGTGTTGGTTTTCCTCTAGTTCAACGACTCTTTACACTCTCATGGGTGGACAAACATGGGTCCAGTGCTGTGATTGGAGAGACACAAACAAGGAGGCGGGATATTTCTCTTGTGTAAGAGGCTGGGGTTGGCTCTTCTTCAGTATTGATAAGTCTTATATTAGCGTGAGCAGAGACTTTGACAGATTGTTCTGCAGGTTTTTCTTATCACGCATGAAGGAGCAGCCACTAGATTGTTTTCCACGAAGGCCAAGCCATAATTTCAGCAAGAAAGCTTTTCGACTGGGCCTTCGTTCACAAAAACCGAGCTGGGTTTCTTCCTCACCGCTCCCCTTAAAGTATCGGGGAGCGCTCTGGACACGTAAACAAACAAAATAAATAACTAAAAAAAAAAATCAATGCGCATGCCTCCCTGCTAATTGGCTGCCGATCAGGGGCTCCCTTCTGGATCCTACCGAGACGGTATGGCCTGCGAAAAGGCAACATAATTAAAACAAAAATAAAACATGATGGTCTCTTAAAAGCGCGGCCTCTTAATGAACAAAAAGACTAATTAATTGCCATCTTGTCTTGGAGGACATGAAGTGCGCACTCTGTGAATTATAGATGAGACGCGTGGAAGCAGCTGGTCTGCAGAGTAATGGGAAACTTAATAGGTGAAGACAAATAAGAGACAAGATAACCATAATCAAAACAGGGACTCTGCTCGGCGTCCAAGCCTTGGTCCACCCACGATGCCGTGCTGAGGCTGGTTATGCTAATAACACTAACTGCAAGCTAGCAGGACCTCCTTTTGTTGTCCAGACGGGCTAATTCAGGGCCAGGCACGCTGCCACGAAGCTGAAGAAACGTAATAGTCGATTTGGTCTGACACTAGGAAGTTTGACAATGACTTGCTCCAGGCCACCTGCAGAGTCGTCAATATGTTGTGGGTAATAAGACGTCTCGCTGTCTTTTGATTTAGTGGTGATCCCCAATGCCCTGATGACTCCAGACTGAAATATGTGAGGAAACCCAATGCTGGTTGTGAAGGAAAGTTTGGCTCTGTGCAATAACAATCTGTCTTACTCTGGCTCGACTCAGGGCTGCAGCGGTGTTTGTGATCCATAAAGTACCTGACCTCACTAACGCTCCCATCAAATCACCACAGCAATGTTCCCGCATCTAGCATTAAGGCTTCCTACAAGAGGCAAAGCAACTATCCCTTGTAGATTGTCCAGAAAATGTGAGCCAATCTCTGACAGATTTGTAGAAGGATATAGGCAGAGTTTCAGTGTGGAAGAGGGACAGTTGATGGGGTAGAGCTGTAGAAGGACAAATAAAGTAGTAGATGACTAGAACTGTAGGGGCTAGAGTTGGAGGACAGAGTTGTACAGCTCTAGGCTAATGCTGTAGATGGAGTAGAGCTGTCGGTGGGGTAAGATCTGTAGATAGACCAATGTAGCTGTAGAATTATTCATTTAAACACTTACATAGCGCCCCCCAAAGGACACTTTACAATCAACACTGCACATTCAGCACCATACGTGGGCATACACATTCATTCACAAACACATTTGTTCACTGACACCAGGAACTCTTGGTGAAAATGAGAGTGAGAATGGCAGGGCTACTGTTGGGGCACTAACTGGCACAGATGCTTCCTCAGTGCCCGGACCCCTGCGTCTCCCACTGCTACGCCTCAGCACTTTCCAGTGAAAACCCACCATTTACACACAGCGGGTGGTCTGCTCCTTTCTCAGTCTGAATGTCAAAACTTTATTTAAAAGAAGCCCTTACTACAGCAGAGTCTGGGAGGGATATTTGTGGTGGTGGTGGGGGGACTTTTACATTATAAAACAAATAAATAAATAAATGCAGATGCAATTCTGAGGAATGAAAGACCATCTTCAGAGCAGAGACCACCAGCAGTAGCCAGACTAATGCATTGGTTACGCTTCCTGTGAATCCTGTAGTCATTTACACTGTGTTATATTATATGGCTAGTGGTCATTCTCAGCACTGCAGTGACTGACGGTGGTGGTGGTGGTGTGCTAATGTGTGTTGTGCACGTCCGAGTGGATCATACACAACAGTGCTATGAACAGAGAACGATCCACTGACCCAAAACCAACCAGCCAACAGTTCTATAACCGCTGAAGGACTAGAGGACGCCAACACAAACTGTGCAGCAACAGACGAGATACTGTGTGACGTTACATCTACAAGGTAAACAGATGAGTTAGGAGTGTCTAACAGAGTGGACAGTGAGTGGACGTAGTGTTTAAAACTCCTCCCTCATCATCCAGGGCTGAGGTGCCTTGAGCAAGACACCTACTTCCTTCAGGCAGCTATTCACCATAGGGCTTCACCTATGACTTGACCACCCGATGTTCACCAACCTCCTCAAAGGGGGTTTACATTATGAAGAGAAAACAGGCCTACCAGGGAGCCCCCACACATCATCTCACTTCAAGAGACAACAGAGCTCTCCAGGTGCTGATCACAGCTTCAGGTAGCTGCCATGGGACCATTTTATCCACCAACTTCGCAACATCTAAGGGAACCCCGGAGGGTCCGATGGCAGGGGGAGGCGTCGCAAATGGTGGCGCAGCAGGAGACCCTCATAGGTACTTTTCAAAGGTGTTGAAGCATGAAGTAAGCCTTTGTGTTTGCTGTTGATAGGGATTAGCTCATGCCGAGGGCGAGCCGGAGATGAGGAACTACACTTCATGTATTATTAATGCCCATTTTCTCACCTATTTAAGTCATAGTGCAAAGACTTGTTAGATACGACTGATATCAGTCGACTACAGGTATTACACACCGATCTGCTGGGGCTACAATTACTTCACAAGGTCAATACCTTTTTCCTCCTGAAGCATTTTCACAATTGAGTCTGTGGTCAGTGTTTATTCCTGAGGCAGTTACAGGAACTTAAAAATTTTACCCCTCCACCTCCACCCCACCAATATACACCTACAGACTGTGACCCCAGTGGGGTTTGAACCCCAGCACAGTGGAGCTGTGAGAGAGACACTACCCTTTGGCCCACACTTGTTGAGATTATTTGTTTATTATTTTTTTAAACTACAATTTGACATCAGTTTATCTGAGACCTCGAAAGCCTTTTCTCTATTCGGACTCCATTTTAGTTCAAGAAATCCAATCTGACCTTTCATATTCATGTCCCAATCTAGGAACGCATGTGAAAGTGACTCAATCTGATATGACATGCCCATACAGCCCTGAAAAGATCTGATCTGAGCGCAACTAAAGCAAAATCAACAAATAAACAAACAAACAAATAAATAAAAATGTTTTTTTTTTTTACATTTTTGGCCAAACATTTCTATGTATCCCTAGTATGAATACACTGCTTTACAACTCTGTCAGCTCTGGAAAATAGAGGGTATAAATGTTCTATTTATATAAAAAAAAACTATTCCCAACAACACAGAATTTGAAATTAATTCAAATAATTGCCACCGATAGCAGATCCAATGGTCCCTAAACACACAACAGAATGTAATGTACTTCCCTTCCAGCAAGTCTCAGACCCATTATGGTGTGCATGGCAGGTCTAAAACCCACATCCAATGTCCTGAAGCGTGCAGGAGTGTGGCAGGCAGCGACAAAAGCGTTCCAGAACATTGCAGACCCATCGCATGCTCGCTGTGCCTGTCTGGCTTTCCACCGGGCCACGCTGAGCCTGGCTGAACCAGATTGTTATTGGAAGTGTATATGTTCACCCCCCTCGTGCCTCAAATCTGCCATAATTTTTTTGTCTCAGACATGCTTCTCTCTCTTCCTGCCTCTTCCCCTCAGGGTTCTTTATTCCATTGATCTTAAGTGCAGAGGATTTCACTCTGAAAGGAGAGGACACCAAAGCTGTTATCCAAGGTTAATAATGGAAATTTACTACTCTTTACGGACACACACTACACTAGAGCTAAGTGTGACAACACCCACACTTTTAGAATGTGAAAATTGGATGTAAACAACCAGCCAATTAACTCTCAGAACTCCCTATCTAATGCACTTCATTGTAGCGCTGGACCAGAGGCATAAAAAGCATTGTATTATCTAAATAACCTCAGCTACATTTGTTCTGCTTTTAACCTCTATTAATGACATCAGCCAGATCTCCATTTCATCATTGTGTGAAAGTCAGGGCATCCTTTATGCACAATAATTAATTTAAAAAGAGCTATTTAATGATTTTTTTAAATAGAAATGTAAAGGAAAAGGGAAATTGTTTCAAAATATATACTTTGAAATAGGGGTGGGCGACATTGCAAAAATACATTATCACAATTTTTTTTTTTGCAGGATCACAATCTCGATTTTATCACGATTTTCAAGCTGGTTTTTTAACAGTTTTTAAAGTGAATATACTAGAGGCAATTTTATGAAGAAAAAAGTTATTGAAAAGCCTTCACAAAACTTCAAAGACCCCAACCTATCCATAAGGAAAATTATTAATTAAGCTTAATGGCTACATTTTACCTTCCTTGACTAATCCCAGACACCTCTCCAAATGGATGTTTACCCTCACCAAAACAGGAAAAAAGTTCTGTCTCCCCTAGATTTATTCTGATATTTAGTGTTGTTTCTAACCCAGTACTCTTCCCCTTTAAGGCCAGATGCATTGGAAGGAAGGGTCTTTCCCTGATTGGCTGTAGAGCAGTGGCGATTGCTCTAAGACTGCAAGGGAAGCTCAGTTTCCCCTAAAATGTAAAAATAGTGAAAAGTGATCAAATATATACTGTTGTGTGTACATGTCATTGAATAAATATTCACTACAACGCGCTCAACATTTGTTCAGAATCAGCTTCTTATCACTGGTAAAGACGTGGCTTTCCTCTCAATCATTCCCGCAGTTTCACAGTGCTTTAAACAGTGAGGACGCTCAGCGTCCACACAGTTCAATAGCGAAGCAGCGAAGCGCAGCGAAACGAGACAAGCCATTGGATATATGTTGGGCTTTGTCCCGCCTGTCGGACGCTCAGCGTCTCTGGGGGTCTATGGGGCAGTGGGCTGGCCTCGGCTGGCCCGGACGCTCAGCTTCTGCATGATGATTGGATGATCTGTCTGAGGATGAATCCCTTTTTGATTGACAGTGAAATGAGCGAATCAGCGATGCTTTGGTATAAAGATCCCTGGGAGCACAGGCGGACACGCTTCACATGGGCCAAGGCCGTTTAAGCATCCTAGCTCTGCTGGCCATTGAGAGGACACTAGTCACGTCCCTGGAAAAGACGCCTTGTTGGTACGACAGGGTCACAGATCATTTTCTTGAAAAGGAACGGAGGGTAGAATTTACTTATAAATAAACCGACACATTTTATGATGTAGGCCGAAATTGAGCTTTCCCTCCTTGAAAGACCAGCATCTGCCACTGCTGTAGAGTGAGGCCACTCCTCTCACTCCCCTCCTGTGTTTAAATGGTGTCAGTAGGGAAAGAGCAGACAGTGAAAGGGAGCTAAGGTTTGGAAAGGTATTTACTGTTTTGATGTTGTTTTTGTCGATTGCTGTTGCCATATAAACCTGTCGCTGTCGTCTCTTGTGGTGTGCGTCTGTTAGGCACCAAAGCCTGGTTGCTTCTCCGCCTCCTTGGTTGAGCATCGCCCCTGATTGGTCTACAGACTTGATGGACGTGTCGTTAAACATGAGAACCCAAGCTGCACGGCCACAGCAGAGATCCATGGGGAACATATTTAAACAATTTTTTTTTATTTACAAATTACAAATCAACAATTTATTTGGAAGGAATGGGATTCATAACATGGCAAGACCCAGTAGACCAACCAAGCCCTAATCACAACTCTAATCTGTGTTTTAAAGACAAAAGGATTTCAAAAAACTGCAGAACTGCAGAAATATCCAACTACCACTCTGATGATCAAAATTTCTCATAACTATTATGAAACCATGTCCTAGGCATCAGGGGCCTGATTTTAACCAGTTGTTGTTCTACAGGCATTAAACCAGTCAGAACTCTTCTCAGTGAAAAGCTGTTACAGAGCATTTCACATCAAAACCCTCTGTGTGACTTAGTTTATATTCTAAACACTGAAACCCCTTTTACCATGAACCCAGACTGTTTTTAATCAATCAGTGAGTGATGTAATGCCTCCAGCTCTTCTCCACTGCTCAATTGTAGCACTGTTTCCAAAAATAAGTAGCGCATGCACAGCTCAAACGAGTGCTTTAATACGTATTTTCTAATCAGAATCAAAGGCGATTACACAGCAGTGTTTTGGCAAAACAGAGTCCACGACTTCTTGCATCCGCCACGGGCTTCATTACCAAAACCATGTGAGCGCATGAAAATATCACATCAGGTTTAATTACTAATTGACTGTTAATTTTTGTACGTGTTTTCGCTAATTACGCTGTGGTTTAATTTATCCCATGGGAAAATATTTTGTTTTTGGACAACGGTGGAAGCAAAGTGGCAGAACAGGAGGAGGAAGTGGAGGAAACCTTTTATTAAATGGAATAATTATAAAAAACACCCTCCAGTGAACACCATCAAGTGTTTAACCTTGTTACCACTTCCATGTGGTGATGTTTATTTGCTAGAAGACAGACCAAGACTGCAGTCAATTCCATGGCTCAGCATTTGTGCTTTTAAACTGCAGTGTTCCAAAACCTGGTCTCAACCTGGTGTGTTTCTGAGGTAAAAAAAATCATGTTGTGTGTGCACCAGAAGTAGTACCAAGTTGGAAGCAGCTGGACATCTCACTAGTCTTTGTCTGGTGGGATGTGAGAGGGCTCCTTGTTGAGAAGGGTGCTGGCCTGAGGAAGAAGCTGTGGAGGTGACAGTTAGTCTGAGACTTCAGAGCTCTCCCTCTCGACTGAGATAGGAACCACTGGAAGAGAGTGTGACAAGGATGTGAGGGGTCGGCCATCACCTTCCTGCCCTCTTCCTCATCCTGGGTGTGTAAAGATCTTCGAGGAGGAGGGGGTGGTCAGACAGGTGATGACTTTCTCTGTGCAACACGGGTTCTTTGCAGCTCATGCTTGGTGTGTGTAGATGCAGAGCTAAACCAGTCAGAGGTGGAGCAATAAGAATGAATTCTATGATGGCGGTTTAGAACTGAACCATAGCTTCGTCATAACTGTAGCGCTGTGTCTGTCCCATCTGGTGGTGCCCAGGAATTTGTAGGACCCCAGCTCCAGGCTGTTTGCCGCGTACCAACACACCAGCTGTGTTACTTCCTCTCGGGACGAGGACCCATCGTTGTTTGAGAAGAAACTGATCAGGGTTTAACCGAGTCAGAAGTGCAGTCATTGGTGCACAGTGATTAGAGCAGTGTTGTCTACTCATTCCTACAAACATTTGGCACACGTTTGTGAAACTATCACCAAGATCTACTGAAGACTGCATGGCTATAATTTTTACTGCATGATTTCATTACTCCATTTTGATGGCTGCATCTCATTTGCAGTATTTCAGAGTCCTGTAATATTCTGGGCAATTAACTAATAGGTGTATATTTGGCATATGTAGACCACGCATTGAGGTAAATTAAACATCAAGGCTCATTACAAACTTTGAAGCAGCAAATCATTAGTGTTTTAAAAAGACCCCTCATATCCCCAAAATGGGAGCTACACAGGAGAGAGATAAACTTATAGTATGGCGATATTAAGATGTGATTAGTTCTTTCACAAAATGCCATAAAAACCAATGTTGTTTCCCTGAAGCACCTTTAAAAAGTGAACTTACTCTATCACTTTCGACTTTTAGTGAAGAGTTCTGGGGTTTAAATGAAACGTCTGTGACATTCTTTGGTAAAAACATACCACATGGATCAACCACCACAGCCCTGTTCCTTTAAATGAGCCACAACCCAGGTCACCGCAAGAGCCCAGGAATACGGAACGAGAAGCGGAAACTCTGGATTTCAGCCGTTTTCACTCACTTCTCCATTCTCTTTATTTTTTCCCCCTCCAGAATGAATCAGTACACATTTCTCCTAATCTCCTCTTCAGACACTTGCATAAACAAGGGTCCAGCACTGATTGGAGAGATGGCTTTGATGAGGCAGGACAAATCTAAAATCTCTGCTGTCTATGTAAGAAGCACCACCAAATCAGAACATAACTATGCACTGTTATAATGTATTTTTTTAAATATTGTTTTCATTTTTATGATGATGTTCATGCAAATACTGTTCAGGTTTTTAACACCCAAAACCTTTGCTCAGTGCTGTAGATTTGCACCAAATACTTTCCTGTGGATCCCACACAGATCCAGGGCTTTGGGATCCGGGTTCAGTTTTCCTCATATATTGGTATAATATTCTTATACCTAAGAATACTGATGATACTGATGACATAGGTTCTTAGTGGTTTAATCCATGACTTGAGCTGAGAGGGTTAAAGAAACATCTTTAAAAATGAGTTTTAGAAGAAAAATGTGCAAAAACAATTGTTAGGCAGCCGTGGGTAAATCAGAAGGGAACACTTTTGGACTCTGATCTATTTTGTCAAGGTTTTTGGCATCACAAGCTACATTTTATCACAAAACAATTTCACTGATGCCTTGGCTCTCACACTGAATCAAATCCTACAGATACCAGCTCAAACCTCATTACCAGCACATATGAGAAGCAAAGCATGGAGCTCATGTCATGATTTGTCAGGGAGCTGGATCTGATCTGGCATCTGAACTGACAACAAAAACAACAGTAGCCTCTGTTCTCCTCTGACCAAATGGAGTTAAGTCAGCACTTCTATCCACTCGTACCCCGAGGGCAAGATTTACAGAATAATCCACTTTGGCCAAGATAGCCTTATCATCTCCTTCCCTCCCTCCTCCAAATCCCCGTTTCCAGGGCTGAGTGGAAGAAGCTGGAGGCATTCCCGTTCCTTCCAAATGCCTAGAGAGCCTCTGGAATCTTCTATCAAACTGACATCCATGCTTCTGATGTTATTGCAAATGTTCCAGGACTGTGAAATGAAGTTTGTGCTCCACAAAGAACTTTTCTATTGTGTTTTGTATCAGAGCGCGCACAGCACACAGGGCTTGGGCCTTGTTTAATGCTCGGGGAGATTGCGGTTCTGAGGATTTCTGCTGTAATTGATTATGATGAGGGAGCATTTACCTGTAGCTTTGATGAGCACCAGGGGACGTCAGCGATGTGTGGATTCTGACAGACTGTCAGGGAAGCGGATTATGATGAAAGCTTTCATCCCATGTTCTTTACTTTTTAAGAGAGTAACTGACCATCCCTAGCGCTTCCCTCATGCGCTTTGCTATGTAACGGCTGGAAATTACAGCCTGCCAGCCGCAGAGTTCACACAAAGGCCTGTTCTTTGTTTACATAAACATCGGTAAATACACGATATATGAAAAATACTGTTCATTTTACCACAGTTTTGTCACAACAAAACAAATGACAGTAATACTGCAGGGTGAGGGCAGGCAGTGGGGATGGGGTACAGGAAAGAGCCTCTTCTCCCATCATTTAGCCACAAAGCTAGCCAACAGATTCTAGTTATGGATCTCATTTTCAACCGCAGCCAATCAGATACTAGATTTTCATTGTTAGTCACATTCTATTAAGCCAATCATTAAGCCATAACATTTCTTCCAAATTAAGGTAGTAACTGCGCTGCTATTGGCCAGAGTCATGGGTAAAAAATTATTTGCCAAGGACCATCAGGACAGTATTATATTTATATATGCAGAGTGTTTGAAGTTTAAAATCTGAATCTCAAACCCCACCGGACCCCCCTGTGATACTTAACCTTTTCACTATATTAGCACATTAGAAACCCGGATCCCACCACCTGATAAACCATAGCTATTTTGTGGTCAGCAAGTGGATTACACAAGTCTTTCTGATTTTCTGCTGCTTCTTACACAGAGTAAAGACACTTTAGAATTACCCCGCCTCCTTGTCTGAGTCTCTCTAATCACAGTACTGGACCCACGTTTCTGTCAGAGCATAAAGATAAGGTTAAACAGAGTAACACATCAAGTGTGGAGTAATAAGATTAATGATTAAATAGGGAGAAGAAAGAACAGAGTGAACAAATGACTTCAGCTCCACTCTCCTCACTCCTGGGCTCTCGCGCTGAACTGAGCGGTGTTTAGACAGTGGGAGAACATTGCTGGGGTGTTTGATCTTTGTGGGAATTTGACCAAAACATGTCACAGATGCTCCACTAAGACAGCAGAACTGTGTTCACTGTTAGAAAAGGGTTGAACAACGTTCACGTTAAATGGGATACTGAAGCATGGTGTACATCTGTTGTGATGACAGCACATTCACACTTCCAATATTGTTTGAAGTGGGGTAAATTACGCATGCTACAGGCACTGTGATCCCTGGTTGTGAGCAGCATTTTGAGCTACACTGTAAAAGTAACATTTGCGATGGGGATCCAGTTATTCTTTTACTCCTTCATTGCTTCATCTAGTGTCTGCAGAAACACTTTATAATTTTAATACATTTTTGGTAGTTGGCTCATATCAGATTTACTACCAGAAAAAAATGCATTATTCATTCATTCATTCATTCATTCATTATCTGTAAGCGCTTATCCAGTTCAGGGTCGCGGTGGGTCTACCCGGAATCACTGGGCGCAAGGCAGGAACACACCCTGGAGGGGGCGCCAGTCCTTCATGCTTTAATCACCTAACAGTAATTATATTAGTTTAGAAAATGACTTATATATTCAATAATGTCTACAGAGGCTTGACACATTTGGATCCAACTGCCTTTGGCAAAGCCCTAGTGTGTAATGATACAATACACTGAAATGTGGAGAAAGCCAATCTTCTCAAGGGTGAAAAAAAAATATATGCCATAAACATCCAACCCACCTTCCCTGCTTGAGTCGTAATCATGTGCAACTCCGTAGTCGAGACAGCCTCGTTGGTCACGCTTGGTTTGTGAGTTTGTTTCGGATCTAACACAGACTTCACAATATTTTGGCAACTCCAGCTCTGGATTCCAGCGCACATTTAAGACGTCTGTCACGGGCTGCTATACAATAACCCCAGGAGCATCAGAAATGATGCTAGCGTGCTTGGCCTGCTAATGGTGACAATCAAGGCCTCTTTGAAGCCTCGCAACACTAACAAGACAATTAAACTATCCTGACAGCAATGTTTTCCAGCCAGCCTTTCATCTGAGAGAGGTCAGCGGACCCTAGACGCCAGCCAAAACAAAGCCATAAAACCTATCATGTGCTAAATAACGAAATCAGTATTTAGAATTCTGCACACGGCGCAGTAACGGAAACAGGTTGGGGCTGTTTGGGGTCATTACCCAATGGGATGACTGGACATGATATGGGTTCTCTTTCAGCAGAGTGCTTTCAGGTGTAGTAGCAATGAAAATAAATTCACACATTCATTCATTGTTCTGTAACTGTGGCAGAGGGTATAATAGACCCTGGGCAGACCCTGGACAGGCTAGCAATATATCAGCAACCTTAAACGGGACACATGAAAAACTGATCAGTGGCATCCTACCAGCCCACAAACAAGAAAGACCAGCACCCAGCGAGTTCCATTTGGGCTGCCCAAGTCTGAAAAGTGTAAAATCAGTGGCTCTGAGTACTGTATTTTAGGTAGAATGCAGGCATTTCAGAATAGTCTCGCCTCATCTGAATCTTTTGAGAAAAGAGAGATAACAAAGTGAAAACGACTAAAAACTAGTGGTTCTGCTCCTTGCTCCTGTGCCTCATTCTCGTTTAAAAGGGAACAGGTGCTAAAACTGGCAGGTTTGAACAGGGAAAAGATTCGTTTTAGATAGATCAAGGGTGCAAGGAATCAGGGAAAAAAAGAATTTTGTTTCTATGTTATACGGTTTAGGAGATACGGACATTAACGTGTTTGGTATTGCTATAGCGCCACCTTGAGGCCAATAGGTGTAATTATCGAGAGTTCTCTCATTGCACTTCAGCTGTACCTTGCTTTAAAGTTTGATGGCTCTGGGCCTTACAGTCTTTGCTTCAGTATGATTTTTAACCGAGAAAAAAAAAAAAAAATAATAATAAGAAAAAACCCGACAATTGCAATAATAAAAAATAACAATAATAAAAAATTGTTTAGAACTCTGCTGTGGTGTTTGATCCTTGTGGTATTTTCTCAGATACACACAACTTCACATAACCAACATTCTTTTGCATTGCTGATGGAAACCAGGAGACACGGAGAACACTCGCAAAGGGAAATTTCAAATTCTGCACTAAAATAAACACTGATAAAACTGCAGACTTAAGGTTTCCGCATGGCGATGATACACTGCGACACGTCTTCTACAAAAACTAGAGAACGCAGGCCTCGGCTGTGGAAATACTGTAGGAATTGTCTGCTTCTCCTGGCTGTGCTACTTCTTGCTGTGACAGCAGCAGGAGAAGAGTTTACAGCTGCCATTATCATCCGACACACTCGCAATTTCTGCAGCCGCCAAAGCTGAGAGGAATATTGTGAAGTCTCTGCGGGGCCGACCATGACCAACAAAGCCGTTTCACCTGCTCAGTTACTGCGCTCCAGATTCCTGTTAAACTGATAGATCAGCTAAAAATATTTTACACGTTCTGCCACCACAAGCCAAATCTAGCTCATCTAGCCCAGGCACGGTATTTACCGCCATGGTTACTGGATTTCAGCAGACAGTTGATTATTCAAACGGTCATAAAGACAGGACCCTGAGATTTATTAAGTCAAATAAAACCAGTTGAGAAAGACCTGGCCTTCAGCTCAGTAATGGGGTTTATATCTAGTCCCCTAAATCCCGTTCCCCTCACAGGAAAACCACCCTGGAAAATCTGCATAAAAATAATCACACTGTACACGTAATAATACATATTTACAAAGGTCATGATGCTGAAGGGGCAATAGTCTCAAGTCACCAGCACAAAAAGAGTATTTCGTCGACTGGGATCTTTTTATAAGATGAGTTTCTGTGAATAACACCATAAAAAAAAGTCAATATTAATGTTATGACTAATATTTTTTTCCCCAGTCTCTAAAATCCCATTGTATGACCATCTGGGTTTGAGTTAAATGGAATACGTTTTTTCAATTTCTGTCCAAGCCATCAGGTTAAAGCCGAGCAGGCAGGTTTAATACTCATACCATGCTTCTCCGGGAGAATTAGCCTTGCTTTCTCCCCATTTCACTGTATTGTATCATTACACACAAGCTCTTTGCAAGAACTTGGTTGAAAACATCGCGAAGTCTCTGAGGTAAACAACGTCAGATCCAAAACAGACCTGCAAACCTAAAAAAAAAAAGGATGACAGCCTCTGGTTATTGCTTTGAAATGGAACGAGGCTCTTTGCGGGAGTCTGGCACTCTTTCTCGCATTCACTTTCTGTCTGTGGGTACTCATTATACACGACAATACAACGTCTCCTCCAAACGCAGGACCCCAGCTGAGTGTGGGGCTGTGATTAAGATTCGCGAAGGGAGATTAAACAGCACAAGTCAATTAGTTCCTTGTCATTTGACTGTTGCACTACGTTGAAACATGGCGTATCCAGAGAAACACAGCCTGGAAAAGTCAAATGATTTTTACGGGAATCAACAGCTGTCGCATTCAGGGTTGGAAAACTCCAACGATGCATGCCTAAAGATCCGGGATTACTGTTCAGAGGCCCAGAGAGTCCAAATATAAGAACATTAAAGATGACACCGGGGGAGGGGAAAAAAAACACTTGTTCAGTGCATGAGGTATCTAGAACTTCTACCAACCCACACACTGTGAAACAAGAGAGGACTAGGACTGTACGATATCGTAGCATTCATGAAATCTTCCTAAATTTTAAATCGATTTAAGAAGAAAAAAAAATGGTTACATTTGTATTCAATATATTTACATTTAATGTTCAATATCAACTAAAAAGATTTATTCATTCATTCATTCATTCATTCATTATCTGTAACCCTTATCCAGTTCAGGGTCGCGGTGGGTCCAGAGCCTACCTGGAATTATTGGGCGCAAGGCGGGAATACACCCTGGAGGGGGCGCCAGTATTTATTTTGTTGCAATAGTGAGTTCTTGAAATTAATAAAAGTATTTTTCAGTGTTTGGCATATAGCCAAGATCAAAATACCCTGAAATATCATAATGTCATAGGGCCATATCGCCCACCCCTACATGGGTCAAAAAGTCATTTTTGTGCTGCATCTTATGCAAACAGCAGACATTAAGATCCCTCGTCCGAGTCCTGTCAATCATTGCTGGACCAAAAAGGAAAAATAAACTGACAAATAAGAATATTGATTAAAATGTAAAGAACACATCCAAAATCAGAGTTTCTGTTTCTCACCCCTGGACTCTCACGCTGAACTGAGCTGTAGCTCATTCTCATTTAAAGGGACAGGTGCAGAAACGGTCCGTTCTGAACAGGGCTGTTTAGATGCTTCTGTGGTGTTTGATCCTTGTGGTATTTTGACCAAAGCATTTCACGCTCAGAAGCCTACTTACACAGTGTTTTATTTTCCTGACAGCATAGAAGAGGCGACGCTTCTGAACGATGCGTGTCTAAAGTTCAGAGATTATTGTATTACAAGGCAACAGCGTGAAGCAGCTGTTAGACAAGGGTGATCAAATTGTCAGACACTGCCAGAGTGCTTCTCGGGGGTCTTGTGTTCAGTGCTGAAATCTATAACACAAGAAAAACAAACCAAAAGAATGAAAAGAATGGAATGAAAAAGCGTGCACACACACAAACACGCAGATGAGAAGGAGGCCTTGCTGCTTGTTGAAAATGGGGGTCTGGAACATGCCGTACAGGGGAGGGGTTGGAGCTAGCAGCTTCCATGCAGGAATTCTAATTGATCTTGTTCTACATTGCAAATGAGTCATCCATATTAGTGCTGGCGTTCTCTCAAAGGGGGGAGCAGCACCCTGGTCTTATCCCCTCACCACAGGCGTTCATTAGCATTGAACGGCGAGAGCGTCCTGGCACGCGAGCCGCTGCCACCGCCGCCACATGGGTGCCAACGAATGGTTAATGTATTGTACAGAGGCTTTGTTTGCTTGTTTGTGGGGGTTTGTTTGCTCAGTGGTGGAGGATTTTCACAAGAGAGACTGCACCACATTCCAGCACTTTCTATTTTTCGCAGCATGTCTGAGGGACCAAACCAGGCCTCCACTTACGCTGGAAGGCTGTACACTAGAGGACGGAACACTGCTGTGAGGATCAGATGGCATCCAGAGAGCATTAGTGAGGTCAGTTACTAAAAATGTGTCTGAATAGTTCTGGAACAAAAAACACCAGTTACTGGATGGAGCTTCACCACTTCCAAAAAAACTGCCACACAGTTCAAATCTGGAGAGGTTAACACCCCACTAGCCCACAATTGGCATTCAGCATGGCGACTAAGCACAGGTGCAGATACGCCAGAGCAACCCACTTTGCTGCACATGTTTCTATGGATACTCTAACCGGCTTGTATGCACAACTAAACAGTGGGCACAGCAATGCATCCTTTGCTGTAAACATGTCTGAGTTTGCTCCCATATACAGATAATTTACACGAAGCACACTGAAATTTAGAAGAGTTTTACAGTTAACCAATAAAAGACAAGCATCCTGCAGCTCATGAGTCAATGGTTGTCCTCTGAGTTTATGGTCAAGTGGGAAGTGTACTACCTGTCCCACTCATCACACAGCTCCAAGGTCTTGGTACAAACCTTACTTCGTGTCCCTGCCTTGTGCCCAGTGATTCTGAGTAGACTCCAGATCCACCATGGCCCTGATTAATATGAAGGTGTTAGAGAGGGGTTGGGGAGGGTCACCATTATTAAAAAAAAACACCAAGTCTACCTCATTGACCTCAGAACAAACTTGTATATTGAGAGTGTCCTGCACCTGGCAGTCTTCTAGAGTGTGTGAAGAGCAGAGGAAGTACATAAATGACTCAAATTCCTTTTGTCACTTTTTGTAGCCTTGAGGGAAGTATTGAATGAGCCAGGGGAACGTTGGGAAATTCTCTGCTCTGTCACCTGTGTCCTTGAGAGGGTAAAAACCCACCACACGCCATCACTCCACATTTCTTTTACCCCCTGTTCTTTCATGTCACAACGAATGGCAAGGCTCTACTTG
Source organism: Hoplias malabaricus (assembly GCF_029633855.1). Classification (NCBI taxonomy): domain Eukaryota; kingdom Metazoa; phylum Chordata; class Actinopteri; order Characiformes; family Erythrinidae; genus Hoplias; species Hoplias malabaricus. The sequence continues at coordinate 70,162,783 of NC_089801.1, forward strand.
TTGAACACACTGAGGACAGGAGGGGGAAGAAAAAAAAGAATAAAAAGAAGATAAATAAATAATAAAAGCCCTTCCCACCCACCTCCCAGTCGAAGTGTCGGGATGTTGAAAGCATCCGTACATCAGCCAGGCGCGGCGGCTTTTTGATGGTTTCTGTGCTACAGAGGAGTGCTGTCTTTGTCAGGGCTTCCGACAGTGGGCTAAAGCACGGCTACATCACTATGATGTACCCACATGAAACCCTCTAACACACAAATGTGGGTACACCCATCTTCCTAATGCGTGCTTTTGTCCAATGGTGCTTTATTATTATTATTATTATTATTAAAGCAAACTGCTATGTAACCTAAAGAAAGGTCACAGAAACAGTGCTGTAAACTGTTTTGGGAAAATGTCACCTTTCAGGGCTTAAGGTTAGGCTTAGTGTTAGTGTTCAGTGGTGGTGTGATGCTGAGGGTTTTGTTCTGAGTTACAGTTGGTGTTAGTGTTATCGTTAGAGGAAACATGGCTATGGCTTATGGCTTAGGTTTTGATTCTGCGTAGGTTCCAGTTACAAAGCTCACTTCTAAATCCTTTACCTAGGGCCACCCTGAAATCTTCTGCGGCCAAATATCCAAATGTGAATGGAAATGAAGACTTACCAGGTTGAAGACAGCTCATAGAACTGGTTTTCTGTTCTGTTTTGTTAAAGGACATCTTGGGAGCTAGAATTTATCTATGGGATGGACTTATTATATATATTAATGTGGAAATGGGTGTGGTTTTAGATGGTGGGGTGGGTGGGGGGGTTAGTTTGTGGTGAATTTGTCCACAATGCAGCACCAGAACGTTCAATTACAAGACTGTAATTAAACCTGAATCTTGGTTGATAGGTTCATTTGCCGTTTTACTAGAGTGTCTAGATCTGAGATGGTGAAAAAGAGGACACAAAAAGACACCTCACTGCCGTTGTATTCTTAGCTGAACCTATGTGTGCTTTTAGGTCCTTTACACCTTTATTTGCTACACAAAACATGGGAATTTCTTTTTTAATTAATCCGAGAACTTACATTTACGTTTCAGCATAGCTGCTCGAGATGAGGGTAGGTACATGAGCTTTGCCTGACGTAAACAAGGACTACTGACGTGCAGACTGACCAATTAAATGTTTACAGAGAAGTTTATCCACCAATAACGGTAGCTCTACAGTCAGACCATCCAATCAGAAGATTTTAGGCTACTTCACCACGCCCCCTTCTCATTCAAGCGAACCAATCGGAGTAGGGGAGGGCGGGACTAGTTTGTGAATGAAACGCTTCTCGAAGTTCTATGTAAGCTTTAGAAAAACAAAATCCCAGACGTTTGTGAAATTCCGCCCGGACATTTATTTAAGTCTAAAGAAGAGGACATGTCCGGGTAAAAGAGGACGTCTGGTCACCCTAGTTTTACCCCATTCCCTTGAAGTATAACTCAATGTAATCATTTACTACAAAATAAACTTGAAATTAAACTGATTTACTGAAGAAAATGACAGTCACATTTTTGGGGTGTACAGGGAGCTGGAATTTGAGTAAGTAGCCCACAGTAAGACAAGATTACCGGATTCATTTGGAAATACTCGCTGTTTTCTGTGAAGTCTGTAGCTAACTGTTCTGCCTGTCCTCAGTGTGGATTATGAGCTTTGAGAGGCAGTGCCTTTACAGATGGTGTTTTAGTTTGTGGAGTTTGTCTGGAGGCTTGGTAATTGTTTTGATTATGTCAGAGTGAGTATTCATCAATATGTAGGAGAGAAATGAAAAGAAAGAGGGGGGGGGGGTACTGTATATGTGATTAGTCAAAACATTCAGCTGTGTGTGTGTGTTAGTTGGTAGGTTAATGAACTCCAGCTAAATGTGTCTGTCAAATCTGTCATCTCTCATTTGGAACATGTTACAGTCTCCTATGAAGATATTGCCCATGCTTTTATAATTGTGTTAAATCAATCAAACACCTTTAGAAGAAAACAGACCAAGCCAAAAGGTATTAGTGTTTTATATCGATAATGTCATGGTGGGATTGGTGTTGGTGTGTTAGTGTGTGTTGTGCTACAACAAGTGGATCAGTCACAGCAGTGCTGTTAGAGTTTTTAAAGCCCAGACTGTCTCTGACCTTGTTGGTCCACCTTCAAGATTTTATGTTCTCACTGGATATTTTAATCATTTTACAGCTCTTAACATTACTAACGTCCCCTGTAAGGTTATGCTTTCAAATACACATTTGATATGAAACCGACATGTTCCCTTCACAGCTGCTATGTTTTACCATTCCCTTTCTTACTTAATGTGTAAATATCACACCCGATTTTACCCCCACTCACCTCAAACCACCCCCCTCCTTCAAAGCAGCTCCCACATCAAAACTCCCTCATCATTCTGCCAAAACACATCCAGCCTGTTACCTCCACCACTTACTTATACATCACAGCTAGCAGACATCAGGCCAAAAACAACATTTCCCACTCTGTGCTTAAATTATTTCTTCTGAAAGGATTTTCTGTGACTCTGGCTGCATATAAAAACACGTCTCCGCAGCTCCAGACAGTTACGATGACCAGCAGCAGCTGCACATGGGCCTCAGGTCACCACATCCAGTGTCAAGCACCAGCTAGAGGGATATAAAGGAGTATGGAGCACTGTGACTTTCCTCTGGAGTGAGGGAGCTGTGTTCGGTTGGTGGTGTGCTGGAGTGTAGTTACAGAAGAACTGTTAGGTGAGCAGGTGTCTACAAACCCTTAAGCATCAGGTATATAAATGCTCTGTCTTCCCCATATGCATTCTATGGAAACGCAGCACAGTTTTAGCCTCATGTTTCATCTCTAAACGGTCATTTCAACTCCTGTGTCCAACTCCAGCATTCCGTTTTCTAATTAGCTAATATCTGCATATTTCATTTTCCCCCAGAAATCAATTTTAAAACATTCTGCTGCATCATATGTAGGTGATGTTACACTTGGGAATTAACCGACAGCCTCGGCTGGTCTGAAATCATCTGCAGGAACTGCCCCCTGCTCACGGACGTGTGCATTACATGGAGCAGCTTAGCTCTAGTGGAACTGTCAGCCACCAAGCTAATTAATCACATTATTTATCATTACTTATAACTAATTCAGACTTTTGACAGTCATGTCCAGTTCCGTTGCTGGCCGCACTAAACTATTATGCTCGTATATTCTCTGCTGATGCACACAGTGGGGGTTAATTTAGAATCTGTACCAAAAAAAGCTGCAGTTACTGGTGTTTACCAAATTAAAAAGGGTAGCAGTGACATTTTGGCAATGGTAGAACTTTCAGTTTCAACTTAAAATTATGCTACAGTTACATTCCACCTTAAACAGAGCAGAATTTAAGGTGGAATGGTTAAGTCATTGCAGAAAGAACAGATGCAGAAAAGGAGAAATTAAGATGAGGTCTGCTCTGCTCACATTAAAAGCTGTATCAAAGTTTGGCACTTTTCCACTGCATGGCACCTGCTCTGCTCAACTGTACACAGCTCTATACTCTTAACAATAAAGGTGCTACAAAAGGTTCTTTGAGCGATGCCATAGAAGAACCACTTTAGGAACTACAGGGTGGGCCATTTATATGGATACACCTTAATAAAATGGGAATGGTTGGTGATATTAACTTCCTGTTTGTGGCACATTAGTATATGGGAGGGGGGAAACTTTTCAAGATGGGTGGTGACCATGGCGGCCATTTTGAAGTCGGCCATTTTGGATCCAACTTTTGTTTTGTCACTGGGAAGAGGGTCATGTGACACATCAAACTGATTAATAATTTCACAAGAAAAACAATGGTGTGCTTGGTTTTAACTTAACATTGTTCTTTCATGAGTTTCACAAGTTTCTGACCACTTATAAAATGTGTTCAAAGTGCTGCCCATTGTGTTGGATTGTCAATGCAACCCTCTTCTCCCACTCTTCACACACTGATAACAACACAGCAGGAGAAATGCTAGCACAGGCTTCCAGTATCCATAGTTTCTTGAACAGTTTCACCCCTCCCATTTACTAATGTGCCACAAACAGGAAGTTGATATCACCAACCATTCCCATTTTATTAAGGTGTATCTATATAAACCCACCCTGTATTTCTGTTTAAGAAATGCATGTGTGAAGAACCTTTTAAAGGTTTAAAAATACATCACTCAGTCATAAGGTTCTTTACCCATTTAAAACCATTAGCAAATACGATTCTTTAAGGAACCAAAAGTGGATCTTCTATGGCATCACTCAAAGAACCTGTTATAGCACCTTTATTTTTAAGAGTGTACTTGCTTGGTCCCTGGTAGGTTTCCCAGTATAAAGTTTGTCAGGCACTAAGTCACAGGAACATTTGAACATCGCCGTGGAAACAAGTCTCTCCAGCCAATAAGTGCTCTGCAATTTTTACATGTCAGGTTTATTTGGCCCGCTTGAAAGCAAAGACTAAAAAGCCAATGGTTCCAGGCAACGGAAAAGCAAAAGAGGCTTGTCTTGTAGAGTAGGGTTCATGCAGTGAACAGTTTTGCCTTCATTTCTATAGGACAGAATGGAACAGAGGCACACTCTCCATGTTCCTACAGTCACTGGTGCATATACAAACTGCATTTAATGAAGAATTTATTTATTTTTTTGAACACTGTTCCCACCCTTGTCCAAATCACCCCTTTTTGTTTTCCCTTATCTGACCCCAGCGTCCACCTCGTTAAAATTTGCACCCAAACACCTCTCTTTTCTCTCTATTCGCTGCTGTTAGGACAAACTGCCATGTCCAGCTTGTTCGGAGAGGACACTCACTCCACAAATAGTCCAAAGGCAGGCTGGTAATGACTTCGGGGCCTGTGGACCCTTGCTCTGATAAGTGAATTTGGATGTGGACTGCTTGGGAGCCGAGGCCTGTTTGAAGCACCTCTTTGGCCGTGACTGTCACTCTGTTCCAAATCCTATTATGCTGTAGGTGCACTCTTTTAGGGGCAGATGTAAAAGCAGGTCGTTTTCCCCCGTGGCCTCCCGGTTCATTTGAGATCACTGTATTTATTTTTTCTTCTTCTTCTTCTTCTCTTACCAGCTCTGTCCACCTGCTTTGTATTTCTGACTGGTCATCGTTTTGGCTCCACAGCTGTCACGCACACAGGGGCCGGCTTTGAATGGAATGACCGTGGCACGACGGTAGGTGACTACAGATCAGCGCCAGAGATGCAGCTGTGGGTCCATTTTCTCAAATGGTTAAAAATGGGGTTATAAACATTAGAAATGTAGTGTCATAAAAGGCAGTGACCGGTAATTAGACCTGGCAAATCTTCATGACAGACCACTACAATCATTTAGAAGGCAATGTTAGATTAGGGTAATATGCAATAGGCCGTTAAAGCAGAACGGTCAGCTTTAAATAACACATGCCAGAGCTTTGAAACAGGCCATAACTTGGTCATTTCAGAAAGACCAGATTTACACATAGCAGATGTTCTTATTCAGAGCACTTCACAGTTCGATGTTAAAGCTGGGAATTGAACCCTAGCTTGATAGGGAGCGTGGCAGTGTTACCTTATGTCATACCAAGAATCAAAGTGTAAATACAGGACTCACTGGTTTTTGTAAAATACATTTAAAGCTCATTAGTATTTGAGTCTACCACAAGGAAGTTACTCAAACTCCTCCCACAAACTCTTGTTGGGTACAGTTCTCTCATTAAGTTACTTCCTATTCACTATGCAGCATAACATGGTCATTCTTCTAAGACTATCATTAGGCCCCAGAATTGAAAGGCCCTTTGCTAATCCCCCTTCCTGGTGCTGTCGGTCCATCTGTTCAGCTGTCTGTCGAGCCCCGGATTGGGTTTACAGCCAAAACACAACAGCAAACAGGGATAATAACAGTTTTAGATTGCTCGAGGTCCATTTCTGTGGTGTTTTCCTTTTTTTCTTAATTAAGGAGTCACTCATTAGAATTCCCAATCTCGCATAATCTTACCAAGCCAGTATACAGCTCTACACGCTTGAAGGAGAACACAGCACAGCAGGGGATCAATTTGGACGATTTACATGATTTTCAATGTGACCCAGATGCAGAGGATTGCCGACATGTTGAGGTTCAATTCTTTTACAGCTCTAGCAACAAGGCTAACACTAGAGGTGAATACACACCCAATTAGTGTCCATTTACAGACTCTTTAAAATTCATGCAGTATTGGGTTTTAAGCTTCCAAAATAGAGCTCTGAGATCATTAAAAAAATAATAAATAAAACCTTAAACTAATATTAATACACTAAAGTGCATTTTATCTTAAAGCACAGGCTCTGAGACATAGCCACATTTGGTGCAGCACTAGAAAACAACTCTGAAGCTCTGTAACACATGGCCGCAGGCCATTCACCATTGTCCACCTCAAGATGGCCCGATCTAGCCTCGACCGTCTGACCCCACAGGGGCCGGGACTTGGTCACAGCTGAGTGAACACGCTCTAAACACAGATTATAGCTCTGAGCTCAAACACACAGCCACGCCAAGACCCATCAAACACGCGACCGGTACACAGTGTGGAAAAGGTCACGCTCTTCAGTTAAAGACAGCGGCTTTAGAGCTACCACACTTCATCCTTCAGAGGGACCCAGAGCCGCAGTTCTCCGGGGATCTAGTAATAACCTCATCACTGTGTTATTTGGAGAGGCTTATTGCTGTGTTCTATGATGTGATCATCTGTGACAGGGTCTCCCTGATGGATGATAAACACATAGGTTGCTGTCCTTCAAGAGCTTATACTCCGCATATCCAAGTTGGGTTTTGTAAAAAAAATATTGCTCACATTTTAAAACGTACAGCCTCCGAACCCCTCCCCAGTGAGTACCCATTGCAGTACCCAAGCTTTGTAGACCCCTGCACATCTCATAGTTCCTCTCAAATCAGTGTGTTAGGCAGTAACCGCTTCAACATGTCTGAGGAGACTTTATCCTGGATGATCACAAAAAAAAAATAAAATAAAATAAATGGTGTTCCAACACCCAAGAGAAGCAAGTTTTCACTGCCACTTCGCATGATAACATACAGCTGATATACAATTATTCATTGTCTGTAAACTTTTGTCCAGTTCAGGGTCGCAGTGGGTCCGGAGCCTACCCAGAATCATTGGACACAAGGAGGGAACACACCCTGGAGGGGGCGCCAGTCCTTCACAGGGCCACACACACACACCCCTATGGACTTGAGTTGCCAATCCACCTACCAACATGTTTAATTGGACTGTGGGAGGAAACCGCTGCACCTGGAGGAAACCCACGTGGTGTCTGGGAGAACACAAACTACTCAGTCACCTGGAGTGGGCCTAGAACCCACAACCCCTGGAGCTGAGTGACAACTGTGCTGCACATTATATTTTATATAGAAACACACATTGGACAGCGGTTATATTTATATACAAACACACACACTTCTAAAAAGCAGATCATTTTGTACTAGACTAATGCTGAAATACAAACTGAAGTAGACCTCGAGGCCTTCCACATTTATTTGAGTAATACTTGATCAAGGAACCCTCTACCTTCACTCAAGTACAGTCCTCCGGTGCAGACCGGCACGTTGATTGTTATGAATGTGAAATTGGTGCCGAAAGGTTGAGCAGTTTGGTCAGAAAAGCTGCCGTGTTCTTGTGCTGCCCTGGAGTGGACACTGTTCAAGGGTCAAGCTGAATTTCAGTTCCAGGCACTGAAAACATCTCTGCACATATTTAATATTCCACATTCTCAACAGCCTCTCTCAGTGGCTTTAGGGTTTAGGGAGCGTTGAGATCCCTGAGGACACACTCTGAGATCTACAATTAAGGCCTGTTTGCAGCTGATGATATAGATGTGGTTTATAACTTAGTGAAACACTCACCAAGTATGGAAAAATGATGGAAAAGAAAGATTTGATTGACCTCAACCATCAATGAAGACAGTCAAGCTGCGTGCACTTAGATCAAGCAAACCTTACATTGACTTCTGCATGTGTGAAACCTATGGTTGCAAACTAGTGCTTCAGTTTTGGGTGCTATCCAGGGTGCTGAAAATTAACTCTGCCCTTGTTTGCATTAGATTCTACAACAACTCAGTACAAACTATATTAATCCAGATGTGTATTGCAATCAGAATTCATATCTGGTCCTATGGGGCTGCACAGTGGCGCTACGGGTACTACCATTGTCACACAGCTCCAACGTCCAGAGACTCAGATATAATCATCATTTATACCAGACCTCTCTAATACTCTAAGGCTTGCTTGCCATCTAACATCTACAGCTATGTTCCAGCAGAGCAGAGAAAGCCATCCCACAAAGAGTAGAAACTGTAACCTCAGGAAGATAGTGACAAACTACCAGTTAGTACGCTTGACTTGAAAAGAAGCATCAGACAAGCATGTGTTCACAAATACTCGGACATGCAGTGTAGGTGTAAAACAGTGCTGGATGCTGTCCATGGTGCTGAACCATTGCTGATAATTCCACATGCTTTTAAAGCTGTCTCCGTTAGATCCTGGCCGATATGCTCGAGGGCAAAACACTCAGGTAAACATAAAGAAAAAAAAAAAAAATAAAGAAAAAAAGCAATTACCCATAATCAAAAAGTCATCAGCATAAATGAGTCCTTCGTTAATTAAAATGCACATTTACATAATTATCAAACGCCCTGCTGTACATTAAGGCTGGCATGTTCACAAAGATATAATGAAGAGAACAGGGATCTAAGTCTGACTGAAAACAAATGGTACATTTGACTTACACAGACATTACTGCCCACTTTAGCATTTAATACCTAGTAGACTTTTAACGATAGTGCTCCAGTCAAAGGCTTCTCATACACACAGACCTCCTGGAATCCACATATTTAAAATGATCTCTATTTACACTAGAAATTAAACACCTGAAGGGTAGATTCTCACCTCTGCAGTGTAGTGTACATATGTCCAGTGCCTATACAATGCAGAGAGGATGTATCCTGGACTACAGATGACAACACTGCGGTAGAAAATAAACAGCCACAGAACTGAGGAATGTTTTCTTGACATGCTGTCCTCCTACCACCCAGACCAGCTCTACAAACAGATACAGCAGCTCCTACACTGTGCAAACTCTAAAACAAGGAAACTGAAGCAAATTAAACTCCCACTGCACAATTCTTATTGCATCTCTTAAAAAGTCAGAGACACTTGAGTTTCAAACCAATAAAAACCACAGTCTGAAACATTACCATGTCTGAATTGTTAAGATCTGACATTGAGTGTATTACTGTGCAATCTCAAAGACTGAGCAATTTCATCTTCCAACATTCGCCTAGAACTCTTTGGAATCAAACAGTGTGAGGCAGAGGTTGGTATATGAAACCAATGTATACAAAACTAATCCATTTACCTTTACCACCTTTAGAGCAGTGCATATAAAGGTGCACCGGCTCCATCGGCATGCGGTCACAGAGTCAAGGACACACTCCTCTCCAGTCTCTGTCAGACACGGTTGCATATATATATTTTCCCAGCCTGAGAACCTGCACACAAACAGCAGCCGAGAGAATAATAACTGTACATCTGTTTAAAGCTGCAGGTGTGGAGAGTAGCCCTTCTTGTTTCGGCGGCCTTATGAGCTGTGAAAAACAATAGCCTCCAAATGTCAGAAGTAATCCAGCCATCGTATGCCTTCTCATGCCTGAGTAACTCTCTCATTCTCCCTCTCTTTCATACAAACCCACTCTAGTGTAGCCAGTACAACAAATAACCTACTCAAAGGATTCAGAGTCAATCGATATCCGGTACTTCACATACAAAGAAATGACTTATAGAGAATTTACTCTCTGCCCATTGCTTCATTTCTTTTTTGTTTGAAACTGTTATTCCAACCCTGCCACTCTGCTAATCTGTCTTTCTTTCTGTCTGTATATCTGTCTGTCTGTCTACCCGTCTGTCTGTCCATCAAGCCACGCAGTTTGATTGCCTGTTTTGTTCTTGGTTCCTCTCATTTTCATGTGTTTGTATTTGCTGCACTACCATCCATTACTTCAGTCTATTGCTATCTCACAGTGCTACAAAGAAACGAGAGTCAAGGCCAGCATGTGGTCAGCTGAAACAATGTAGAGGCTCTCCATACAACAGCTCGACGAGGAGTGTACTAACGGGCACCCCGGTTGTCTAGAACTGTGATGAGGGGAGAGTAAGGCTCTTTGATGTCTGGCCACAGTTGGTGTTGCATAGGACCCATACAGATTTGAACACGGTGAATGATGCATCAACTATTCATCATCTGATTCATGAGACTTCAGTACAATGTAGAAACAAGCGGAGAGGAGTGGAGTTGACGAATCCACTTCAGTGAATGAAATCAGCTTCGCTGCTTGAAACCAAGCGCTGCCTTCCAGAGTCTACTTTACATTAGCGCACTCAAAACACTGTAAACAAGGAGGTGCTTCATGTACTTTGTGTAAAGATAAAAACCGGAGTGTTGTGAGAGTTGGACATGGAGCAGTGAGTGCAATAGACCCCCAATCACATTGTCCTAGACATCCCTATCCCACTTAAAGTTGATTAAATTACAGTAACAAGCGGTAAATATGAAGCAAAACCTTAAAGATGAAGGTGACTGAAGATGACAATGTGATTGTGTTTATATTACAACGCACTGCTGCAGTGTATGAGTCATTTACTGCATTAGCTTTGTTTATAGTTTATGTTTTTGTGATGTCAGTCTTAGAAAATAAAAGAACGGTGTATGTCTAAGTATAGGAACTGTTTACATAAGCGCACAGGTGCACAATTATTAACTACATAAATACAATTAGTTTTTTCTCTATTTATGTTTTATTTATAATACGTGTGTTGACATTTTAAACTTACTGCAAATTAACTTTTTTCCAAGTTAAACTGCCAACTTTTCTTTATACACCATCATGCCAGGCATTAGTTTGGTGGGAGAGGTGTGCCAAAGATTAAACTAATTAATATCACAGCACTCAAATATGGCATGCACTAATCACTAATTACATGGTCAGATTTGACCAAACAATAGCGCTGTCCTTCAAACTCCTAAATAACATGTATAACACCATTGGCTCCCAGGTGAAAGACCTGGGTTTGATTCCAGGTCTGGGCTACACAAATAAGAGTCCTTGGACAAGACTCCTAACAATGCACTGGCCTACTTCTAATACCAGTAACTTTGTAAATCGCTCTGGATACGAGCGTCTGCCAACATGCCATTTACTACTAGAGCTACACGATCCTCTTTTTTTGGCACTGGACCTGAGGAATGAGGAATAAATGGACTAAACTTAATATTTTGTGTAGTGGAAAATGTATAAAGCTTCCAGAGGGTTCTCCACCTCCAATCGTATTGGAACCTGACAACAAGCTCCTAATCAAAAAGTGGCTAGCGATGACGAGGACCAGTGTAAAAGTTAAATGACTGAAACAGTCCACTATATTTTGCTTTATTGAGATGAAAGGTAAAAGAACACATTTAATAAATTATAACCACATAATTACATATACTTCTTTACTTATTTTACAAAGGTTAAACATTGCAGTTTAAATTAAATTGAGGCAGTTAGAGAACAGAAAAGATCTCACCATTAAATCTCTCCAACTAGCAATGACTACTGCATCTGGTGACCCCTTAGCAACCATGAGAAATACCAACTTGCCACTCAGCAATAGCCTTCCGGGATGTGCTACAGACATGACGAATATATAATAGTACCCTAACAATCTCACACAGGAACCAGAGATACCACACAGCAAGGAACCATACCACTGCTGTTAATTAAAACCATCCTATAAACCATCTTCAATACCACAGCCATTATCCAAACATAGCAACCACCAGGGATATGAACCACATAGCATCTGCATGGGATAATTTAAGATTAGAAGTGTAGCTTTCAACAGCTTTACAACCACTTAGGAGTCCTTGGCAAAGATCTGGCAACAAGGAACTGTTCTTTTGGTTCCACACTTTTGTAGCTTTGATTTTCGCCTTGTATTTTAACAACAGAAGTAGGTGCGTCAGATGCTGCAGTATTGTTATGGCTTACAGCAAAGAGCTTAGTGAGGACCTCAAGTTGCACACTGGCACACAAGGTGGAGAAAGGCTATAAAAGCTATATCCAAGTGTTTAATTGCCAGTGCCCAAAGCACAAGGCAGAATGACAAGAGCCAAAAAAAATAAAAAAATAAAAAAAGATGTGGAGTTCCACACTGAAAAATTTTAAACGATGTGGTACAAAGCCAAAAATGACCCTTACACTGGCAACAGCAGCAGTGTGAGGAGCCAAGAAGAATCCAATTATCACCACCAAGGCCATCCTGATTATTCTGAGCAATTCTGGCACCAAAATCTCCAGACGGACACAGCAACAGACAGCACAAGGCTGATGTCAATAGACAGTGAATAAGAATGATTCCATTTGTGCATGGAATCAGGCGTGGAAAAGCTCACCTTGACCAAGACGTAAGCTTTTGGTCATCACTTATGGTTGGATGAGATGGAAATTGAGTTACTTGGACACACATATATATATAGCTTTTTTTCTGCAAAAGAAAGAAGCCATATTCGACCCCAAGAACACAACCCTTACGGTGGTGGGAATGCAGTGCTTTGCTAAAGTAAACAGGCTTCGTGAGATCAGTGTAAATTGGAGTGGCCCAAAACTAGCCCAGACGTGTAGATAGTTGTAAACAATACAGGAAGCATTTGGTGGTTATGAAGGCAAAGAAAGGCTGGACTACTGATTACTCAGAAAAAGCAGGAATAATGGCACTTTTTAAAGAAATGGTTACTACTTTATGCCATTTCCAACACGGAAGTGGGGAGGCAATTCCAAATTTGCTGCGGGTATGATCTGTATTTCCTGTTTATAACCAAACGTTTGCAGCCCATGCACAAGAAAACGAATGGTCGTTGCCTAATTATCACCAGAGTAAGATCTAAACTTGAGCATTCGTTGTGCAGATGTAAAAATAAAGCTCTTATGAATTATTCATCACCTGCTACAATGAATTTGAAGCAATTTAGTAAGAAGTTCTGTGAGAGAAAGGAACTGCCCACATACAGACCCTCATGGTATAAGCGGTTAAAAGAATCAAGGCCTTCTTTTCTGACCTGACCATGTTCTAGCTCTGAACGTAATGTGTAACATTATTACAGCCAATGTCCTAACATTTTGTTCCCAGTGAAGGAGGATCTAAGCTCTAACCTTTTGTGTTTCTCGAGGAATAAATCCAGGCGGCATGACCAGTTTCTTGTTGACAGCTGGAGAGAGAAAGAGAGAGAGACCTCATTAAAATGCTTCTGGCAGCAGAGGATGATGATAGCGGCGTGATGCAGTAGCGGCAGAACCGTGCCAGCTACTCAAGCTGAGCGTAAAACAAAACTCTAACAGCTCCAACATAAGATTTATAATTACCAAGATCAATGCTTTACTTTTGCATAGCCAACGAAGCGCTCGCGTTCACCCTTCTTTCTTGCTAGCATATTATTGGCGCTGGTCACTTCAAAGCCATGGCTTGGACCGAGGCCTGAGCAAGAAAGAGTGGAACACTGGACCACAGCCTAATGTCCCTGTGTCGAGACGCCAATAATGGAGGTGTCCAGCTTTGATGTTTGGTTAGGAGCGAGATTCCAGTCTCTTCAACAAGCCTTTCAGCACCATCTATGTAGAACATGGCAAGCAGCCTGTTCTCACAGTACCTCACATAAAAAAGGATGCATCCATGTTTTTCAGTGTCTTTCAGGATGTTTTCAGTGACCTGAAAACCACTGGTCTGCCCTTTCAAGAAAAACATCCTCAGCAAATGTACATGTTAAATCCACAAGCAGCAGAAGATCTGAGACCAAACAGAAGAAAAGCAGAAGAAAAAGCTCATATCCACTTGTCCTTTAGAACGTCTGTATTTTGAAAGTAACAAAAAGTATTCTCTGGTGCCTCCTGCCAACAGAAGCTTTATTTAGTAAATGGATAAAAACTGTTATGTGCTATGAATGGAGGTGTAGACAAATTAATTTAAATTGTAAGTCGGCAGCTGCTTTGTAGCTAGTGCAAGGCGGCAAAAATTCTTATTACTAAAGCATAATCCCTTCTTTTCAAAGACATATTATGAAAATGTAAGGCACTCCGCAGACTGACACTCCAAAAAACCTGCTCCATGACTAACTGGTGAAAAAGGTGGAACTACTTTATGTGAGTAGTTCGTGTGACATCGAATCTTTGTGCCAATGGCGGGTTCATTGTAATCTCCACAGAATAACATCGCCAACAGAACAGTACACACTGTAGCACCCTGCTCAATGCTAAGTGTTGATGGTACGAGAGGTGTACAGAGCAGAGTAACTGTTCTTTGATGTGATGGAGATCTATCCAATACCACTAGAGCGAGTTGGAGACCATCATTAGTATCTGACCTTTGCGACTGAATGCCAGCAAACCCTCAGCAATGTTCAAACACCTAGTCTAAATCCCTTTGTGGAAGAATACAGGCTGTTACTGCTGGAAAGTTGGGACTGATTCCCAATTAATGCCTCCATTTTAGAAGAAACGTGGGAAGAGCAAGTGTTAGCATTTCTTTAATTAAAGTCTTAATAAAAGCCACTCCGGTGAAAGTGAATGTGAGTACACTTCCTCTACACAGAACACACTTGGGCACATTCTAATACCGTTCCTGTTGATTTGCTAATTTATGCAATTAATTAAATTACTACACTGGTGAAAAATAAAGCGTAAAATGAGGTCTGTGTGAAAGTTATGGCACAATTTATTTGTTAAGCAGAACTCAGCAAATACATGAAAATTAGGAAGAAAATGGCATATTAAAAGACAAGATAACTTATTAACCCCCTTGTGGGGGAAATTGAGACACTGTTTAACCCATCTGTGGCAGTGAAAACACGCACAGCTGTGGGCAACCAGACACCGAGCCCATTGAGCAGTTGTGGGTCTTTCTTAAATACCTCAAGCCACCTTCTGGTACCAAAAAACACACGTCTCCATAATGGCCGCCTCGGCCTAGAATAGAGGGTCCCCCCACCATTTTGTATTTCCATTGGAAAAGTCAAGAAAACATCTGCGTCCGACTGTACATGTGGCGTGTGATGGAAACAGCACCGGGTTTTTGCTGATCTTTTGTTTTAAGTGGGTCTTGAGAGACTGATCTTCAAGCCAAGAAGCACAGAGCCTCCACATAAATCTCGCAGTCACCTGCCTGGCGTCCTGTGAGGATCTGGAGAGAGCGATCCATTAGACAGAATGAGCCATCAACATGATCAGGGCTCCGAGTCGTCAGGGGACTCATAGGAGCCCACTATGCCATATGCGAACTATTAACATTTGAGTTCCAATAAATCTTAAGACTAATGAAAATAGATGCGGCCCGCCCTGAGCCCGGGCCTTGGAGATAAAGCCAGGAGCAGATGATTGGATGTAATATGAAGAGAGGACGCTGCTGTAAATCACTTTCCTTGGAGATATGAGCAGAAACATGGGCTCCTCCTCCTCCTCGCCCCCCACGCGAGCTTTGAATTCTGTTGTTACAAAGATTAGACAAACGTACGGTGTGCCCCCTTGGAGAAGTGTATACACAGTGCATCGTGGAAGGCAAAGGGCTGGGCACGTTCAACTAGCAATATCTATTCTACAATAAAGGACCAAACGTTTGGAGACCTGCTCATCCAATATTTAATCCGAAAGGATGGGTGTTAGTAGACAATCTGTCACACGTTTCCTGCTGTAATGCATTTTGTTCTTTTGGAAGGTCTCACCTGTTGGAAAAGAACTAATGGCTTTAATCAGGAGAACATTAGAGAAGTCATGTTGGTGTTGAATGAATAGCTCCAGATTGCAAATGCCATTAACGCCAATGGTGCTCCACCAATCCAGATCCATTGCTCCACAGCCCACTGATGGTGTCCTTTAACAGGTTCCCTATAAAAAAACAGAACTCAAACATTTGGAAATTCCTTTGTATTCCATCTGAATGTACAATACATTGTTTTTTTTGTTTTTTTTTTTACGGTTACAATTGTCCTATACCTCTGCCCTGATTTGCTTATATACCTGAGACAAACGAGAAAGTTAAAAAACATTGGTTTACCAGAGCAAACTTGATGCAATAATACAATATAGGATAGTATCGAGGCAGATATTACAGCAAAAGAAAGTAGGAAGGTAAAAAAAAAGGCCCAGATGGAAGTGTAAAGCAATCAAAATAAGTCAGACAATCTCTAACCCAGTGTGATTTTTTTTTTAGTTCTCGTTTTAGGAGTTAGCGGCTACGAAATGGGTTCTGAAGGCTCACGGCAGCTGAACCACAGGAGGCTTTGCCTGGAGAGTTTTCTCCCTTCTTCTGCAAATAAAAACAAAATGGCTGGCTGCTGAAAAGTGATATTCCACATAATTAATCTTTTGAAGGAGAACCACGCTCACACTCTTTGCTTATTGCTGGAAATTCAAACAAGAAAAAAAGAAGCCTTGCTTTATTCAGATGAACATTTAGAAACTCACATCTTCTGAAGGTTGTTTTTTTAGGATATCATGAATTCTCCACACCCCTTTGTTTTCTTTTAGCCCTCAGCCTGAAATTAAATACTTTGCTTGTGGAAGGCTCTTTTTTATTAACTGTTTTTTTTTTATCGTTTTTTCATATTCACAAACATACACACGTGACAACGTATTTCATAGTCATATTTTAATGCTCTATACATTTACTCCAATACAAAGTCTATACGTTATTACACTTATCTGTTGCTTATCTGAACAGCCAGTGCTTAAGTATCTGTTCAAGTAGCACAACTGACTGAGGAATAAGGACTTCCTAAATCTAATATTTCTATGCCATTCCTATAAGCTGTTGTTAAACTCACCTCCAAAGACTGATTTAAAACAGTGAATTGACAGGCATCCATGTAAATTTAATCAGAAAGATGAGTAAACCACTAGTGTCCACATGCACACACTAATCTGATCATTTAGAAAATAAGTTTGATGAAATAATGCATTCAAAAAGGACTTTAGACATCGGGTCTACATGAGTCACCCAGTAACGAGACATTTTGTATTTTGGGAAACCCGTCTAATCAAGTTCTATTTACAAATGCACAGATCTAGAAATACAGCTCGGTACATAAGGGTTGGACAAATCTGACTGCTGAACTATAAAACCCATGTGGGTATTTCAGCTTTCTGGAAATCTGACAACGGCTTTCTTCTGATCCAAGATGACTGACAATGCTGTGTAGATAATCCTTCGAAAAGGGTAACAGCCTTATAAATAAATGATAATAAATAAATTGTGATACATGTCAAACGTAGCCCAGGCTGTGCATTTAGCACTGCACTGCACTCTGGATTACTATAGTGTCTAAGAACAGTAAAACCTCACGCGTGGTCCCATAGGTAGAAAGTGGATCCCTTGCTGCATCATATTCCTGATGTCTTCAGCTTTCATCTACAAACTCAGTTTGGGGGTAGCCCCCACTTCCCTGTGAAGGAAACTAGGAGTTTTGGGGAGTTGCACTTTACTTTTGTGGCCTGGTACACCCCCGCTGTAATCTGTCTGAGTAAACAGTGCAGGTTCGGCGCTGCATTTTGATCACGCCTGGCTGACAGGGAACACCTGTTGACGAGCAGCGAGAGATAAGAGGTTGTCAGGTGTTCCGAAGCTGCTGGAATCTCCCCGGAATACCAATGCTGCGGGATAAATAACTTCTCAAGGTAATTCTATTCCAAGGTCTCTGGGAGACGGGGCACCCAGCAACCGTAATTAGCCCAGATAATACGAGTCGGCCGGGTTCAAGAGCCCCACCAATAATCTATTGGGTGGACGTCCCATGAATTACTGAGACCATTTCTAAAGGGGTTTGAATGAAACTCTTACACAGCTGTATGCAAACGTTTCAGCACCCCAGTCAAGACGTGCTGTGTTGATTATCCTGAGTCCTCTATGAAGAACACATGTCTGCTCATTTTAATGCACACTTACGGTTAATTTGATTCATTTAACAGAATGCAAAAAAGCACAACAAATGTCGCCTGTCCAAAAGTCATAGCACACATTAAAAATCCCACTCTGCTTACTGAATGAACCCCTAACAGGATCAGAGTCATTTCCAAGCTACAACATCCCCTAATGCCTTATTAGGGACACTTTAGTTTCCAAGCCGGAATGCTCGGCCATGGTGCTGACAACTCATTTCATTCCTGACACAGTGTATCCAGAGTTATTATTAGAGTTGGTTTTCACTTTGTAGCTACACCATCTTCTGGGAATGCATTCAACAAGTGCGCGTGTGTGTGGGCATTGAACGTTGAAGGGAATGCCATTCTGTGTAATGCTGAAAGGCCCTATACAAGCGTAACGATTAATCAATACAAAAATATCTTGGATTGTGTCTATGGGAGTTTTTACACATTCGTCCAGAAGAGCATCTTTGAAGTCAGACACTGACTTTGAGCAATAGGACCAGGTTCACAATCACCATTCGTGCTCGTCTGAAATGTGGTTAGAGCTGTGTGGGCCAGCAAGCTTTTTTGCACCAAACTCACCCTAGCACACCTTTATGGACCTTGCTTTGTGCACTGGTGCACAGTCTGCGGACTTCCCCAAGTGTCTTGGAAGGCTGAAACTTTAAGAACTCGCTTCACTGGCACCACCTCATAACACTATCTCTTCCACCGTCTTGTAACCATGGAATCTTACTACAGTACAGAACTCAAATACAGTGATGGGAAATGGGACTGAATTAAATAATAATTCAATTAAGAAATGTTCCCCAATTCTTTTGTCCATATTATGTACATTGATTTTTAAAGACCTCACATGTTAGCAAGGCTAAAATCTTCATTTTCACTTGTGGGTGTCTATTTAGTTATGATAAAATTCTGCAATATGCCAAAACAAGTCATCCAGTAACAAAGTAAAACATCTAATTATGTTTCCTCTAAAGAGAATGTGAACTACTGATAAAACTGACTCAATTTCTTCAAAAGTCATTAGTTCTTCTAAGTGCCTGGAGGGTTGCTAAAGGAAGACAACTAGGTCCCTAGCATCACAGAGTGCCCTTGGGGTCAACAAGAGGGAAGTGCACGTCTCACTAGACCTGCCACACATGCAGATGCCATCAAAAACACTGGCATCCTACTCAATATCTCCTTTGAATATCCCAAAGGTAAAAATGGTGGGCATTTGGCACAGCCAAGTGCCACAGAGGGCAATAAAAGGCATATACTAGACTGTACATTGCAGGCAGCCAGCCGCACATGGAGCTAAGGATAGTGGGATAAACCTAAATGGCTACTGAATATGGGGAGCATTTCAGTCAGCACAAAATGCATCTATAACTTGGGTTACGTGCAAACCAATATCAAGATCAGACAATCTCACTCTGCTATAAACATCCATGCAGAAATTCAACCAAATTTAATACCCTTTCAGAGAGACTAGCGCCGCAAGCCCATTAATAGCAGCCTAAACAGCATCTCAGTGTTCATTCACAAGTCAAACACCCATGTTCTATGATCTCTTTAATGCTTTGACCTTCCTCTTTTGATTTAGCTGAAAACGAGCATTAATAAAATTGTCTTCAACACCTCAGACCATAAGAGCCCTGATAAGCGTTCTTGAAAAGGTGACCTAGTTCACTGCTTCGAGAAAACATGATTTATGATGCTTTTGAAGATGCTCTGGCATCAGCTCCACACATCTTCAAACATAAACGAAGCAAGCACTCACAGTGCAATATAATTTCATCCTCATGCAGTAAGCAGGTGGTGGAAGGGCTTCATAGTGGTTCTGCATTTGCCAAGAGGCAGCTGACACCTGGAGCCACAAACAGCAGCTCTAACTCCATCCAGGTGCAAGCAGATAACACCTCAAGCTTCAGGAGCACTGGATAAATTAGCAGTGCCTAATATGATTGAGCTGCCAAGAGCCTATTAATGTCATACAAACTACACACAGCACGGTCCCCCAGTGCTGAAAGAACATCGACAGTTTTCAAGCCCAGCTAGACTCTAGCAAGCAGTGTCCAACACTGCTGGCCTCCATTTAACACTGCACAGATGTTAACTCTCCTAGCCTCCCGAGACCAGAGGGCTGAATTCAGAGACTGCGATTCATTTTCTAAATTTCCATTAAGTCAAATGAAAGCATAAAAAAATAAGTTTAAAAACAGTTATTAAAAAAGAACAATGCAGCCCCAGTAACTAAATCTAATATATTACTGAACCCCATGTGTTCATGCTTTCCCTTCTTACAGCTTCTTTCCCAGTTCTGCAAAGAAAATTAGTTTCTAAACCTTCCAAGTTCATTCATCGAAAACAACTTGTCACACTTTCTGGACATAGTTCAACTGTTTCATCCATCTCACAAGGGGTCCCACAAGGCTCTGTCCTTGGCCCACTACTGTTTATTGTTTATATACTATCCATCTGCCATATTATCTGTCATTTCAATCTTGACTTTCACTGTTATGCTGATGACACACAGATTTACCTCTGGACCAATTCCTTCAATGACCCACCACACTTCAAAATTGAACTACGTTTTTAAAAATCTGGCACTGGATGACAGACAATTCACTGATGCTTAATAGTAATAAAACTGACCTAATCCTCATTGGCTCCAAATCTACCCTCAATAAAACTGGCTCCCTCACACTCTCGTTTGATGATTTCACCCTTTCGAAATCTTGGTGTCACCCTTGACTCTGCACTCTCATTTCATTCCCATGTTAGTTCCATCATAAAAACCTTATTCTTCCACCTTCACAGCATTGCTAAAATCCATCCTTCTCTTTCCCAGTCTGCTGCTAAATGCCTCATCCATCCATTCATCGCCATCTTGACTATTGTAACGCTCTTCTTTCTGGCGTTAGCTCCTCACTACTACATAAACCCCAAATGGTCCAGAACTCTGCTGCCCGTCTCCTCACCCACACATCACCCCAGTTCTCCAAACCTCCACTGGCTTCCTGTTAAATATTGTATTTAGTTCAAAATTCTTCTTCTCACCTAGAAAGCTCTCAGTAGCCAAGCTCCCTCTTACTTATCGGACCTTCTTCAACCATACACACCTAATCGCATTCTCAGATCTTATTCAGCTAGTTTACTCACCACTCCCCCTTCCAAGTAGCATAGTCTTGGAGATCGAGCCTTCTCCAGATATGCCCCATGCCTCTGGAAATTCCCCTCCCTTCAGAAATTCAACAGTCAGCATCTCTATCGCTATTCAAATCCAATCTTAAAACACAGCTGTTTGTGGCTGCATTTAATCTCTCTGTTTCTTGACCAGCCCTTGTTGTTTTTACCCTTGTTCCGGTTTTGTAGCATTGTGTGTTATGTAGCGTTATTTGTTTCTCTTGTTCCATTTGATTGTGGATGTGATTGTCTTTACATGTTCATCTGATTGTAAACAGCATCTTTGGGTTACTGAAAAGCACAAAAAATGTAACTTAATAATAATAATAATAATAATAATAATAATAATAATAATATTTTGATTCATTCATTCATTTTCTATAACCGCTTATCCAGTTCAGGGTCGCGGTGGGTCCAGAACTTACCTGGAATCATTGAGCGCAAAGTGGGAATACACCCTGGAGGGGGCGCCAGTCCTTCACAGGGCAACACACACACTCACACATTCACTCACACACTCACACCTACAGAAACTTTTGAGTTACCAATCCACCAACCAACATGTGTTTTTGGACTGTGAGAGGAAACCCACCCGGACACAGGGAGAACACACCACACTCCTCACAGACAGCCACCCGGAGTGGGAATCGAACCCACAACCTCCAGGTCCCGGAGCTGTGTGACTGCGACCCTACCTGCTGCACCACCTGCTGCACTATTATTATTATTATTATTATTATTATTATTATTATTATTAGACACTGGTTTCCTTCTTGCTATTATGGACCAAGTTCACACATGATGCTGAGGTATGGACTGGGGCCTGGTTCAGTGACCAGCAGTTTGTGTTTGCACTAAAGATTTCATTCTTTGTCCATTTCCTTTTCTAAATAACTACTTTCTGACAGCCAGACATCTTCAGACCCTAAGGCACTGAGCAGTCTTATGTTGGATAGAACATTTCTTCAAGAGTGGTTTTATAGATTTTGGGAAGCTAGATTTCTCTTGCATCTCAAAGATGAAAGCTTCCAATCCTAATGTTAAGAGTTTTGATTGTCAAACAGTTGTGCCCCCCCGTTTTAATGGACATAGCACTATAAAAATCCTAAATACTTTGGTTTATAGCTCTTTTGTTAGACCTAAAAGGATAAATACATATGTTCAATCCTGATGCATTCTGCATTCCAACATGTTGTATTACTGCCATATTGATGATAGTATGTAGCTAAGTAAGCTACAAGAAAATAGCATTTCCTGAATAACTGATAAAACTGTTTGTGTCCAAGTAGGGAAGGCTACATTATTCAAAGACCAACAACAAAGAAGCTGAAGGAAAAACAGTTAACAGTATACAGTGATTCTGTACGTAATTATTAATACACGTGTAATGCTATTATGGTAATGATTATGTAATATCTGCAGTTGCCAAAACTACTTACAGTTCTAAAACCTGCAACACAGTGTTCCCTCCAAGAAACACTAAACATCTCAGAGTAGCTTTGCCCCTGAGTAAAAAAACAAAACCCCCAAAAGAGTAGATGATGCTGTGATGTTTACTGTAATGCTACCCTGCTTATTAGCATTTCAAATGGGAAAGCACATGGTTTTGGAGCTGCACCTCCCAGGCTATCGACCAGGACATCACTTCTTAAAGCTTTCAAATGTTCTCTCATCTTTCTCACACCAAGCTACAGTGAGCAGCCTTTCGTGGTAGATGTGGAGGAAGCAGTTTGAAAAGCAGAGCAAATTATAAAGTCTAAATTGTCATATGAGCCATCGGCAGTGGTGGAAAAGATAGAGCAAACACATCTGCACAATCAACTCACATCACACCAAACCTGTTTCATCTACGCTGGCCAACTGCCTCACAACATATTCAGTTAAACTGCTGTTAATCCTCACACAGCTCAGCAACTGGTCATTTAGCCGAACCCCTGAAAAAACAAGTGCCGTTCTCTGATGCTGGTGGTCTCTGTCACAAAATACAGACTGGTCATTGCTGAGGGATAATCTTACAGGTGTCATGGTTCCCAAACTCTGGAACTCATTCGAACTGTACAGCGATCTCAGGTAAGAGAAGAAAGCACTATATAAATAAATATTATTAGAATATTATAAATACATTCAGTTCTAAACCTGTTTAAGACATTGGTACAGGCATAAAATTAACGATTTCCCCATTGGAACGGCCCAGAAACTAGTTCCCTGCCTTTGTTCCAGGCTTTCCATGGATCAGAGATTCTCCCCACTTTCCCAGAACAGTCCCAAACCAATGAGCGTCTATTTATTCGCTGACAAATCACAGTGTACACAGAATGTCAGCATATCGTGGGCTTATCGCAGGCTAAAGCGCGCTTGTGTAAACTAACCTTGTTATTGGATGGCAGCAGCTCTTATGCCATGCCAAGCCCCAGCAAGCATTCAAACCGCATTAAATGCTCCGTAATGG
The DNA here is from genome assembly GCF_029633855.1 of Hoplias malabaricus. Lineage (NCBI taxonomy): Eukaryota > Metazoa > Chordata > Actinopteri > Characiformes > Erythrinidae > Hoplias > Hoplias malabaricus. The sequence continues at coordinate 70,186,370 of NC_089801.1, forward strand.
GCTGAATGACTGACATTAAAAGCTTTCTGGGCCTTGATACCTCAATAGCCTTTTCATTAAAGCTGTTCTCTTCAGGAATGTAATGGCCAGGGTGCCTCGCTTACACAAGGCTCCTTCAAACGTGTGGCTGCCTTTTCCTGTGCTCGGCTTCTCTTTCTGAAACGGCACGATGATGTCTGGAGAGCGTTATAACAAGCATATAGAATATATCAAAAGACTTTACGGCTTCTACAGTCGTGACATGGTGTAGACATTCAGAAACATGCACCCATGTACGTGGCATTTCACTTCTGACATGTGGAACATGCTTTTTATTAGCTGATATGCCCTTGTCACCCATGCTGAACAACTTGAAGTACCTGTGGACAGCAAGTATGGCCAACTCTGGTATAGCTACAAAAGCTTTAGCACAATACTCAATGCCAAGCTTTGACTAGAGGGTATGAAAGCTTTTAAGGTATGATGTGGAAGTTCTTTAGAGTGATGGAACCATACCTAATTCATTTGAGATGAGCTGAAAGAGCGTATGTGATTCAGAAATGAAACTTCAGATACTGGTACTTGGGGCTGGACGATACAGCCAATATTTATATCACAATATACATTTTTTTTTTGGTAAACATGATAACACTGATATTGGTATTTATAATATATAAGCTACAAAAAAACTCATGAACAAACAAACAAACAAACATGTGAAAGAAACTATATGGTCTTTTTGTATCTTCTTACCCTTCCTTCCTCTATCTTATCTCTTTCTTTCTTTGATCATCTCCATCATCCCCTTTACCCCTCCTCAAACTCCTCTTCTTCATCCAATTCCCTTCCCCCACTACTCCAATATATATAAGACCCTTCTAAAATATTTGGTGTTAGACTGGATCAGGACCAGACTGATTGGGAACAAACTGGACTGGCAACAGTCATAGACTGGACTGAGAACAGACTGAATTGGGTACAAAAAGAACTGGCTATAGACTGAACTGGTGACAAACTGATGGCCAAACTGTGCCCGTGCTTTTCTGCATGCACGTGAGGAAATGTCTGAACCTCCAGTTTCCAAACTTCAGATCACCCTCAGATAGACTGAGATCACCCAGTTGTACTCATACATGATCCTGTGTATGTGTAAATAAACACCAGTCAATGCCGAACTCCAGTCTCCTGACTCTAAAGAACTTCAATGCCGAATTTCTAACACATGACATCACTGTGAAGCAGACCTTCTGGCTTTGTCCATATGAATATTTAAACTAACTTGGAGTGCAATGAACTGCAACAGCACCCTGTAATTTATGTCTGTGACGAATGAAGTAAATGTAAATTGAAATACTGAAAAAGTGTTAAAAATCTTATCGTTATTGAAATATATTGTGATTATATATTGATACCAAATTATTGTCCATCCCTAATGGTACCCCACCTCACTAAGAGAATGCCATCAGGTCCTCACACTTATGCTCCAATAACTTACCATTGCAAAGAGGAGAAATACTCCATTCATTTTCTGTTCAGGCTTGCAGTGGGGTCTACAGCCCCAGAGGAAACCCATGCCGACACTGGGAGAACACACCAAATTCCGCATAGACAGAGAACCAAAGTTGGGTTTGAACCCAAAACCCCAACGCCAATGCGCTACGCCTGTATATATCAGGCATACAAAATATATATAAATAAAAAGGCTTTCATCTGATCTGGCCTCGACCAACCAAGTGGTCTAGCTGCAGTATCATGACATTCCAGTTCACATCCGCTGCCTCCCGAGGCCTTCTACTGAGTTTTGGTGCATAAAACTAAGAACCAAGGAGAGACCTTGTACTCCATTCTCTCAGCATCCACCAAACAAATCACTAGATGGCCTACTTTGTTCCCTCATTACAGATAGCTGTAATGAAAGCCAGGGAAAAAAGCATGTACTTGTCAGAGTGGGTCTAAGCGAGTTGATAAATCGTCCCAATTAGCCGTCACCTTCACAAAGTGACCTCTTGTTTACTGGGAAACCTGCTTCATTTGCAAGTGCCGCTTATAGAGTATAGAGCCCGGTGTACAGGACACAGCCTCGGCTTGCACACAGAGCTCCACTGAGCATGGCTTTGAAAGATAAAGAGGTCTTGCCTCAGGTAGCATTTATGAAGAAGTGACGAGATAAACCCAGAGGCGGTGTTCTTTAAAATAGTGGGCACCTACAAAGTGGTCCTTTGAGAAGCTTCTGAAGTTTTTCAAGCTGTGTGTAGCAACAAATAAAGCTGTGTTGTGATATTGAGTGTAATCCACTGCTTCAATGAACTGGATTACAATGTGTACATTCTTACATCTTCCATGCCCTTTTGGGGAGTTCATTTAGGGCCTCGATACTCTCCGTGCTATTCATAAAACCGACACCTTCTTATCTAATGTGCCTTCTGAATCCATAGAGGGCAGAGAAATGAGTACTGATTAAACATGGAGAAAATGAGAATGGGGAAAGAAAGTGAACTGGGTAAAAATGGCTAAAACCCAGTGTTCCTGCTCCTCTTGTGTTGAACTGAGCTGTGCCTCCTTCTCATTTTAAGCAACAGGCGCTGAAAGTGGTCATTTTGAACAGGACTGTTTAGACAGGGGAAGAATGCTGCTGTGATGATTAATCCTTCTGGTATTTTGAACAAAGCTTGAAATTGATGTTTCATTAAGACCCCAGAAATGGGTTCACATGTGGAAAGGGGATCGATGTACAGACAGACACCTCCAAAATAGTATCTTCACAAAAGAAACCTAAAAAAGTAAAAATAAATAATAATTTAAAAAACCCTTAACTTTCAATGGAACTTAAATGTAAAAAAATGACATCTCACTTTGTTCCAACTCCTAGAGAGTCATGACCTTGCGCTTCAAGCTAGAGCTCAGAGTTGCTGTTTAATTATCATTACTGTGTCTACGTGGGACCTGTGATGTGATTACGTGAGTGGGATAAGATTATCACTGAGCTTTCTGGTCGCCTCTATCTGCTGGGAGATGGAATTAGCCATTATCGCCCCTAACGACGAGGACGAATGTTTTGTATATTCACTCAAATCACATTAGCACATATGCAATTTCACCACCTTGGGGAGAAGGGAAAAGAAATGTGCACACACTGAGCGCTTGGTTGGTGCTCATCCTTGCGCTAACATTGAAGCGGTGAGCGAGGACGTGATCCCGTTGTTGGGAAACGGCCGCGATTTCGCTGGCTTTTTAATCCGTCCCGAGTAAATTTTGGTTTGACGGCGATGTCGAATTATCATAATTTTAAGGCAATTTGCAGTAATGGCGGTTCTGACAGGCCTTCGCTCAAGCGGAGGGAGCTAAATAAAGAAAGAAGAAAATAAAAGGGTGGCCAAATTCGTATAGGCTTTGGGTGAGTGCAGACAGGCGTGCATAGAGTGTGGCCAAATGTGTTCGCGCTCACACTGGGAGTAATTATGGGCCCGGGCTGAGGTTATTGTGCCATTTGTTTGTGTGTTGTTTTGCAGGCCTTCATGCGGAAGCAGATTCAGGGTCATTTAGAAGGCAAGTCTGGCTCTTCAGCACCACTGGTCACCACAGCATAGCCCTCGAACCCTTGAACCTACCTAGCTCCCCTACTACCCCTCCTCCCATTATCCACCAAACCACCAGGCTGTTAAATACAGCGTCTGTCTCCGTCTCTCTCTCTCTCTACGGTAGACGGGGCTGATTGGCATCCAGGATTTCTCTATCTGTCTATCACTTACACACCCACACAAACGGACGCCATGTCTGCAGCTTTGTTCTCAACCACACACACATTTTCTGGCTTCCTTCCTCTCTCACATCTCACCCACACAAGCACTGGGCTGCGTCCAAAAAATTAGGGTGACACTATTTCTCAGTCTTTTGTACATCCACACAACTTTATATCTGTTATGCAAAAATGCAAATACTGTGCAGTAGACTTGCTTACAACCACACGACCCACACCACAGTTTACGCATTGAAATCCATTGCTGTGTACTGTGTACACCTGCGGGAAGGGTCCGATACTTTAAACTGCACTGTCCACAAACAATGTAGACAATGTTCCTGCATCAAAATGTCTCCAACTCCCTGCTGATACTCATTTAAAGAAAACAAAATGGTAGATCAGCAGGTGTCTATAAGTCTATGTGCACATAGAGTTATATGTTTACAACTATTAGCCAGTTAGTGTATGTCATAGCTATACAACTACTGGTTTTCCAGGTCCTGTGTGGTTGCTACGAGTTCCATATTCATATGCTGGTTCAATAAGAGCTTTAGAAACCCCGGTATATCGCCCAGTTCTGCACAGACCTACAAGTATAATAATTAATTTCAATGTAAATCCTTTAATAGAAATTAAGATTACACACAGATTTGCCTTTGCATTTTATTGTTCCTCTGAAAATGTTTGAAAACAAACACACCGTCCATTCCAATACATGACGGGCAGCCGAGTGCCCCTCGGTACCCCCCGCCATCAGTGAATATGTGCCGTACCCCATTCTACAAAAGTCATTTGTGGCCAGTTCCAAAGTACCAGGCTACGAAGCATGCAGCATAGAAAGCATCAACCCCAAACAAAGGCAAATAAAGCATGATTTCCTCCCCGCTCACATTCAGATTCAATCTTTGCCTGTTGACCCCATTCTTTCCACAAACAGCAGAAGCCCTTTAAATATGTACAATGTCCTCGCACTGATTTCTGAAAGAGGAAAAGTAGGAAAGAGCGGAGAGAAAAAAAACCTTTCTGTGAAGGGACTGGCTGAAGATCACTGATGTGTTTTCCCATTATCAGAAAAGTGGCTGGAATGCTTTATGCTGTAATATCTGATCCCAGATCAGAAAGTTCAGGGTCAAAGCTGGTCTGAGCAAGAAGAAATAAAAACATTGATTTGCCAAAAGAAATATGCCAAGCTTCGCTGGTATCAAGCAACGTTCCTCAATGACCTCAAAGATGATACAAAGCTTCAGTCAAGCAAACCGCATGAGGGTATTCCAAGCTTTGGAAATGTGTAACACGTTTCATCTCCTCAAAATGTCCGTCAAAAACACTCTGATCCAACAAGGACAAAGCTTTCACACAGACTTCCAAACCCTCTGAAGCCTTTTGATCTTTGAGCTCTCCTCCTGCTGGGGTTCAGCCAGGGACAGGCATTCAGCCTCCAGATGGCTCCAGAGTCACTGTCCACCTATCGGAGTACAGGAGGTCCTGCCCAGTTCCCCCCTAATAAGGAGACCTTCTGTCAGAATGTGGGCACATATGGGCATGGTCAATCCCAACACCACCTGCTGCAGAAGGGCTTCAGTCCACCTGCCAATGTTAGACACAGTATAGTGTGGATATGTAGACCACTGTAGATAAAAGCATGAGGAGGCTTAGACGACCAATCATAATGATCTAAAGTCTTCAGATAAGGACACACTTTTCTTTCTAAAATACACACTTTTCTAAATAAGAATATGAAGGTTAAAGAGGATTATTAAAAATCACTTGTTCAGTGCATGTGTACATTAGTTTGGGAATCTGGAGCCCACCAGCTGTGAAATAAGACCGCCCAGTCAGACTTTTAGGCCGCTTAAGTCAGAGAAAACAGCATAACATTAGTCATTTTGATTGTGCGGCTTATGTTGAGTTCACACTTTTTGAATAGCCCTCACTCCTCCTCTTATTCATTCATTCATTCAATATCTGTAACTACTTATCCAGTTCAGGGTCACGGTGGGTCCAGAGCCTACCTGGAATCATTGGGTGCAAGGCGGGAATACACCCTGGAGGGGGCACCAGTCCTTCACAGGGCAACACAGACACATTCACTCACACACCTACGGACACTTTTGAGTCACCAGTCCACCTACCAATGTGTGTTTTTGGACTGTGGGAGGAAACCGGAGCACCCGGAGGAAACCCACGCAGACACGGGGAGAACACACCAACTCCTCACAGACAGTCACCCGGAGCGGGAATCAAACCCACAACCTTCAGGTCCCTGGAGCTGTGCGACTGCGACACTACCTGCTGAGCCACCGTGCCACCCTTCCTCGTCTTAGCCGTTGTAAAATAGGAAGAAAAAGAGAACTGAGCAGAAACGGCTAAAATGCAGAGCTTCTGCTCCTGAATCCTGAGCTTTCGCAATTAACTGAACTGTGGCTCATTCTCGTTTAAAGAAACAAGGCTTCAGGGCTCCCCCTACCTGTTGCTGAGTGTAGTTCTTGGTAACAGTACCGTTGCAAAATCATGTCCAACACACAAACTAAGCTAATAAGATAAGTGAACATGAGTTTTACATATGCTGAAATACCTACATCCCAGTGTCATAGCACACCAAACTAACAGAATGGAGTCTGAGTATTAACACGTAGTCAAAAACTTCTAAACAACCAGCAAAATAGGGTCAACTGTGACATAGCACCTGCATTCATCTTGTTTGCTTCTTACATGTTCTTGAAGACATCGCACAAGTCTAGTTTGTCTCATATTAAGACGTTAAAACAGAAGCACGACGCAACCTGGCAGAGTCTTACAGAAGCTAATCACCGGGGACACACTGACATTAGTGTGGAATTAAAAACAACAGCGTCACAGGTAACACGCCAGGATTGTTCAACACACGGGGGACGCAGCGTGTCATAAAATATTGTCGCTGGGGAAACGTGTTATTGTGAGAAACACAAAGTGGAGGTTAGCTGTGTCTTCAGGCACCATACGAGACGTGGAAATGACATTTAGCCAATAATGCGGGCTCCGGCAGACCCAGAACACCTAAGCACACTTGAGTGACGGATAGCCCTCAAAGAATTAAGATAAGAAAAGGCAAGAGTGTGAAGAAAGTAGGTGGTTGTCAAAATGTCAGCTCCAGGGTTTCTTTTCCTCTTTTCCTTCCTCCACTTTTTGGGTAGAGGAATTTACACATATGCCATGCACAATGGAAGACCTCAGAGCTCCTTTGATAGGATTAACACTTTAGAGTTGTTCGTTCGAAAGGACTACATAAATCTTTAAAGGCATAGTATGGCCTTTCTGGAAGTAATAGGTTTAAAGACAAGTTAACAGAAAAGCAGGGTTTGGAAACTTGCGGTGACAACTGAGATGCAAAATAATAACACAAGCCTGGGCAGAAGACTTGTAACCATCCGGCAGGGTGGCTTAGTGGTGAGTACGTTCGCCTCTCAGCGCTGGGATCTTGGGTTCAAGTCCTATCTGGGTGAAGTTTCCATGTTCTCCCTGTGTCTGCATGGGTTTCCTCCGGGGCTCCGGTATCCTCCCACAGTCCAAAAACATGGAGGGTAGGTGAATTGGCTTCTCTAATAACTGTCCTGGTGTGTGAATGAATGTCTGTATGTGTGAGTGAATGTGTGGTACCCAGATATGGATTGGCGCTCTGGCCTGGGTGAAATCCTAGTGCCCGATGCAGTCCTCCAGGTGGACGGTCGTTTCTGGTCGAGAGTACGCTGTGCTGCTTCTCACCAGTGTGTGTGTGGATTGAGCGTTCTGAGCAGTGTGGATTGTAATGCGTCCTTGGGTGTCTAGAAAGGAGCTATATAAGTGTAAAGATAGATAGAACCATCCATTTACCTTTTATTAAACATTTGAAACCCATGATTTTTCTGTCATTCCAGAATGTTCCACTAACAGAATCCCGTGCCCACTGATGGACTAGAGGATGCTCTTCAGCAAGAGATGAGCCTTTGACTTTACATCTACAATGTGGACCAAAGTTTTTCCAGTGCCAGGAACACTACACAAATTTGTCGTATTCAACACACTTCCAGCGTCAGAACCGAATGTGAGCGTCGGGGTTGAGGAACGGTCGCGTAGTGCAACAGCCTCAAAGAATAGCGCAACTTTGGAACGTTAAATAATACATGCGATGTGTAGACTTCTGTTCACAGCTTTACTTTCCTCATCAGTGATTGGTCAACAGCATAGACAACACACTAATCTACTGAGAGCTTTTAGTGAAGAAACCCTGGTGCTACCCAACTTTAGCCAACATGACTGAGAGTATACTCCAATTACAGTCACCCAGCAGCAGAACTGGAGGCCTTGTGGACTTTTATTTATTTATTTATTTTTCGTCCTGCTCAAAGACATAAGAGAAACCCCACTCGTGCCACACACTTCATCACTGCCAAGGACCAGCAGCTTCCACGCAAACTGCCTTTATATAACTCCACTTTACGAGGCACTAGATCCTCATGCCATACGTCAGCGCCAAGCCTGGGCTGCAGCTTGATGCGAAGGATGGAGAGGGGTGACCTTGAAGAAACGCTCACTGTGCTACATCTCAGCAGAGTCTTGTCAAGACATCACCCTCACTTCCTGGTCCGAGTGTGTGTGTGTGTGTGTGTATGTGTGAGAGAGAAAGAGAGAGAATGGATTTGGCCTTCTGCTGGCATTTACTATACTCGTCAGGGCAAGTTTACAATAGAATCTGTCTTCCGCAGTATACTTTTACAAACTACACTTACTCCACTTTACAGACACATCAATGTTATTAGGCGTGAAAGCAGCGCACTTTGACCATAAATTCCAGCAAACAAGATGGAAAACCCCTTACACTGGAAAACTAATAGAAAGTACAACCATAGCTTTGTAACAATCCCTTTATAGGAAGCAAATGCAGATATTTAAAAAGAGAGCAATGAGCCCGGCTGCGTATGTGGACTCCAGGGCCCTCAAATCTAAAGAACTGGCTCATAACCTTGTTGCATTAATGGACTCAGATCTCTGTTTTAGTCTCATATTAAAGCAGTTACCAGCAGATTTCCTGACTAAACTTGACCTGGAGAGACGTATCCATGCCTTTATTTCTAGCATTGATTACTGTAATGGTCTCTTAACTGGACGCCCAAAAAAGACCATTCAACAGATTCAGCTGATTCAAAACGCAGCTGCCAGAGTTCTCACTCGATGCAAAACAAGAGATCACATCACCCCTCCATCCTCAGATCCTTACACTGGATACCAGTCTGTTACAGAATAGACTTTAAGGTGTTTATTACTGGTCTCTAAATGTGTAAATGGGGTAGGACCAACGTATTTATCAGATCTGCTACAGAGATATGAGCCGAGCAGAGCTCTCAGATCTTTAGGAACTAGTGCCTTAGTCCTGCCTCAGGTCAAAACTAAACATACAGAGGTAGCGTTTAGCTCCAGCGCCGCTCTTAAATGGAACCAGCCGACTAAGAATATTAGAAGAGCCCCGGCTTTAGACACTTTTAAATCAAGACTTAAAACCCTCCTGTTTGAGCAGCTACAGCTCGGTTTAAAATACTCTGCACTTGTTATTCTCTAACGGCACTAGTTTGTTTCCTTTATTGTATCATATTAATTCTTTGAATAATTTTAATCATGTTTTCTTTTATTATGTTTATGTATTTTCTTTTATTGCACTTTTTTTCTTGCTCTTAATTTAACTCCCTTTTACTGTTTCTTTAGATTCCGTAAAGCGCTTTGAATTGCCCTTGTGTATAAAAGGTGCTCTATAAATAAACTTGCCTTGCCTAGTACATTAATTAAACATTTTCTTGCAATGTGTGTGTTTCTGTTTTGCCCCATTCCTGGGAAAGTAGCTCAAACTTCTGTGTAGATTTGGACACAGTAATGAAAATATGAGATGTTTTACCAAAGCATGCATTTCAGGGGGAGGGTAAATAAATAAATAAATAAATAAATAAATAAATAAATAAATAAATAAAAACAGATCATATTTTATGATTTCACAGGATTTGTTCTGTGTATTCATATTTGCATTGTGTATCTGGATACTGTGTCAAACCAGAAATCATAAGTGGTGTCATTCATTTTGTCCTGCCCCCTCATCTCAGTGGCTTCTATCACAGCAATGGATTAGAATTTATACATAAATTAATGCATAAGATTTTGGGGGGGAGGCGGTAGCTTATGACATAGCTGATTATCCCTACTATACCACATTAGATACAATAGAAACACTAATGTTTCTATTAGTTTACAACACAATCACCTTTCATTTTTAATGCCAGATCCAAGCTGACCAAGGAATATATAGAGAGAACAATGCTCAGTCCCTCAAAATCAAGCTCAATAAGCTCTAGACCAGGATCAAGTGTGAGACATGACGAAGCAGAGGGGGTTACAGTCCTAAAAGCCTCCAAGCTCAGCGGTGCTGGACCATGCCATCCATACCTCATGCCAAATCACACTGGATAAATTCAGATGCTGAATGACTATTTTCATGTGTTTTATATAAGAAGGGCTCCTGCACTGTGGTGGTTGAGAGTATCTTTGTCATTTAACCGGCTGTGTGTGTTTTTACACTGCTATCTGTATGTGTGTGTACTGAATTTAACTTATCTTTTAACTAGTTTTCACGAAATTTAATTCCAGAAACTGATCTCTGCAGGTAGTGTTGCAGTCACACAGATCCAGGGACCTGGAGGTTGTGGGTTTGATTCCTGCTCCGGGTGACTGTCTGTGAAGAGTGTGGTGTGTTCTCTCTGTGTCTGCGTGGGTTTCCTCCGGGTGACTGTCTGTGAGGAGTGTGGGGTGTTCTCTCTGTGTCTGCGTGGGTTTCCTCCAGGTGACTGTCTGTGAGGAGTGTGGTGTGTTCTCCCTGTGTCTGCGGGGGTTTCCTCCGGGTGACTGTCTGTGAGGAGTGTGGTGTGTTCTCCCTGTGTCTGCGTGGGTTTCCTCCGGGTGACTGTCTGTGAGGAGTGTGGTGTGTTCTCCCTGTGTCTGCATGGGTTTCCTCCGGGTGCTCCGGTTTCCTCCCACAGTACAAAAACACATGTTGGTAGGTGGATTGATGACTCAAAAGTGTCCGTAGATGTGTGAGTGAATGTGAGTGTATTGCCCTGGGAAGGACTGGTGCCCCCTTCAGGGTGTATTCCCGCCTTGCACCCAATGATTCCAGGTAGCATTTACAGATAATGAATGAATGAATGTATGTTCTCTGCAGAAACTGGAGAAAAAAAAACACACCATGAAACGTCCACACAACAGACAGTTGTGTATTTACAGGAGTCAAAAAGGCGCCAAAGTTATCGGCTGTAATACCGGCTAAAATTCCAATATTGGACCAATAACAATAATTAAACAAAACTACATATTTGCAAATAATATCGGCCACCGATATATCGTGCATCACTAATTATTTTAAACATTTCCGTGGCATCGTCAGTCCCTATTTTTAGCCATGTTCATATTTGGTAATATGATCGAAACTGCCCAAAGCAGCCAAAGTTAATGCCACCAGTCTTTGTTCACATTCAGCTTTATTTTCATTATTGTCTTCACTAAAATCCTAACATGTCCAATCGACAGACACAGCGAGCTGCTCGGTTGGTCTAGGTCCTCTTCAAATCTGCTTCCATGTGGCAGACCAGGTGGGGTAGAGTCACATTACTACATACACAGCATTACTGTTTTAAAGGAACACTACATGATATTTTTGCTTTAAAATTACAGCTTCAAAATCACTGATGCTGCACTGAGCCATAGCAGGGAGAACAGAGCCTCTGGCATTGCTACTTCATTATGCAGCTTTTGAAGGAGGGTAGGAAATCACCTTTCCTCCCCATTCGTTTCAGACTAGTGCTGCAGAAATGAATGACACTAGGGGGAGCACCAGGAGCAAAAAAAAAAACCCTAATCTTATGTAGTGTCAATGAGCAGTTCTGAATGCCTGAATGTTGATTAATTCGTTGTATGATAGAAAATTCTGGAGGACACAAACAGCGACATATTTCCAACTACCTCTGATGACATTGGTGTGTACAGAAGCAGGCGTGGAATTTGTTGGGAAACAGATGAAAGCATTCAGGGGACTGAACACGTGGAAGCCAGAGGGACTAAACTGTACTGGCAATCAAGTCTGCAAGGCCTGTGCAGTTCAACTTATTCTTGTGTTTACAGACACTTTTAATCTCTCCCTGACCGTGTCATTCCAATGTGCTTTTAAAAAAATATCTTCTCCTGTCCCAAAGAAACCCCAGTCACTTCGATGTTAGGGCTACAGGGCTATGGGCACTGGTCACTGACTATGTTTACAAAGCATGTGGTAGAGACTTAACTTTCACAGGGTAGAGTTGACACATTGAGTGAATCGGTAAACAAATCGAGTGCAAAATCAGTGATTCAAAACACTGCTTACAAGCATAGGCTGCACATGCTCTGACCTTGTAGCCATGGGGAAACTCAGACGACACATCTCGCCTTAAACACTGGATTATGCTTCAGTACGGGTGTAAGTGACAGTGCGAGTAGCCTGGTGATTGACAAGTGCCCTGTCCTGTGTGTGTTCCTGCCTTGTGTCCAGTGATTCTGGGTAGGCTCTGGACACACTGCAACCCTGAACAGGAAGAAAGGCTTACATACTAAGTATATCAGTGGCGGATGTCTTTCAAGGAGGGGAAGCTCAATTTCGACCTACATCATAAAATGTGTCGGTTTATTTATATGTAAATTCTACCCTCCGTTCCTTTTCAAGAAAATGATCTGTGACCCTGTCGTACCAACAAGGCGTCTTTTCCAGGGACTTGACTAGTGTCCTCTCAATGGCCGGCAGAGCTAGGCTGCTTAAACGGCCTTGGCCCATGTGAAGTGTGTCCGCCTGTGAGTGCTTTGTGACGGTGGAGGGGCTCAGCAGCACCCGCTGTACATAAACTGCGATAGAAGTCAGAAAGAGTGATAGAAGTCAGTCTCCAAACACAAGCAGCTACAAAAACCCACCAGAAATAGGAGCTCGATTTGTCACTAGTCGTTTTTAACAAAGAAAACAGAACAGAATGAAAATGTAATGCTCCCATGGATCTTTACACCAAAGGATCGCTGATTCGCTCAGGGATTCAGCCTCAGACAGATCATCCAATCATCATGCAGAAGCTGAGCGTCCGGGCCAGCCGAGGCCAGCCCACTGCCCCATAGACCCCCAGAGACACTGAGCGTCCGATGGGCGGGACAAAGCCCAGCATTTACCTGCACTTCCCCGCTTCGCTATTGAAGTCCGTGGACGCTCAGCGTAATCACTGTTTAAAGCACCGTGAAGGGAATGATTGAGAGGAAAGCCGCGTCTTTACCAGTGATAAGAAGCTGATTCTGAACAAAAGTTGAGCGTGTTGTAGTGCATATTTATTCAATGACATGTACAGACAACAGTATATATTTGATCACTTATTTTTTGACATTTTAGGGGAAGCTGATCTTCCCTTGCAGTCTTAGAGCAATCGCCTCTGAAGCATATGTAGATGCAGATTATTATTATTAGTAGTATACACACATACTAATAATCTGCATCTACATATGCATCATCTGATTTTGCAGATGACATTTGTTTTTAATATAAATATTATTAAAATAGGGCGGCATGGTGGCGCAGCAGGTAGTGTCGCAGTCACACAGCTCCAGGGACCTGGAGGTTGTGGGTTCGATTCCCGCTACGGGTGACTGTCTGTGAGGAGTTGGTGTGTTCTCCCCGTGTTCACGTGGGTTTCCTCCGGGGGCTCCGGTTTCCTCCCACAGTCCAAAAACACACGTTGGTAGGTGGATTGGTGACTCCAAAGTGTCCGTAGGTGTGAGTGTGTGAGTGAATGTGTGTGTGTGTCTGTGTCGCCCTGTGAAGGACTGGCGCCCCTTCCAGGGTGTATCCCCTGTGCGCCCAATGATTCCAGGTTGGCTCTGGATCCACCGTGACCCTGAATTGGATAAGCGGTTACAGATAATGAATGAAAGGATGAATGAATTAGTAAAATAAAAATTAATTAATAAAAAACACACAAGCCCAGTAGCCCACCACAGTTGCGAGTTTAGCTCTGAACTCGGCTTAAAAGAGAGGAAGAAAGCTGAAAACTTCACTAGACTTTGTACTCACACGTGTAAGGCTTTATCCACTAAACGTGTGTGTTTTACACTCAGTTCACTGGAAAGTCATTTGCTGTAGTGTGCAAGTGCCTAATAGCTGGTCAGATATGCTTCTAAACAGTGTAGAGCCTGTCTTACTTTGCTGATTTTCAAACTGAAATTTGCTCTCTCAGAAACAGGTGTTTAATCATCAACACGTCAGTGTGCATTGTTAGACTGTGCTGAACTGAACTGCACAATGCCGAAAACCCTTCACTCATGAGGCTCTCGCGGCCTGATAGTGAACCTCCCACCCCGACCCCACAGTAATACCATATACCGTGTTGATATTTTGAGACAGGTTGTCGGAATGACAAAAGTGGATACTGCCCATCACGTTTGTGAACCAAAATTGTACTTATGACAGAAACTAATATCGTAATGATTAGAGAAGTGGGTTTACGACAGGAATGTAGCTATTTCAATTAGGAATGCACCTGTATGAGATATTATACATGTACATATCTGCTGATACGCACATTTATAAAACACAAAAATATACCCTGGATTAACAATACTGTCAAATGTAACACTTATTTGCATAACATTTTAACTACACAAACAAAATGAAAGGTGTCTCGTGAAAAAATTGTTAGTCACATTTATTTAGCCAACTCTTCCTTACAGAGACAGATCATAGTTTTTAAACGCTTTATTTAACAAGTTAAATTATAGATCTCCTCAAACTAAAGATATTAATAAATAAATGAATGTTAACAAAGCAAAGACTTAAACAAAAATGTAGATCTATAGTAAAGTAACTATTCTACAGTACAGTAATACAGACATAAGATCTTCAGCAATGCCTTTGTGCTTCTCCAACTGATCAGAGGGAGGAATCTGAGCAAATTTTCTCTTTTACCTACATGTTAATCAGTCTTGTTTTGGTGACCCAGTCTTTTTCGGCATAAAATAAATGTGTCAGCAATAATCGGTTTAAAATATCTGCGAAATCAAGGCATCGGGCAAAAAAAGCAATTATCTGCTGATACTGATATAATTCTGATATCACAGTGCATTGGTAATTCCAGTCCTCTTGACCGTCAGGAAAACTGGGGGCAGTGAAAGAACAGTGCAGTCTCCACCCTCACAATCCACGGCTGAGGGGCCCTTGAGCAAAGCACACCCATGGCTCTGGTGACTGGACTTTGTTGTACCTTCAAAGGCACAGTTACACTGTGTATACCTTTAGTGACCAATAAGGTAGCCCTACAGTACCTTTAATCTGAGAGTGTATAGAGTGCCAGAGAAGGAAACTGGATAAAGTGTAAAGATAACACCATATAACTGATAAAAACAGACCAATACACTAAATATGATCCAATAACTAAATTATGATTACATATAACTTATGTAAAATGTGCTCCAGACAGAAGGAACTGCGTGTTCATCCTCTGTCATAATTCATCAAAATGTCAGCAACTGCCCTCTGCACCAGTACATTTGAGCTAAAATGAGCAATAGCTAAAAGCACAACATGTATATGCAGCTTTACATTTACAAAAGCAGGAGAAGAGGGAGGGGAAAAAGGTTCAATATATAAAATGTGAAATGGCAGGCTTCTTTATTGTTTTACCTGCAGGGGAATGGTGCTGGAGCAGTAAGCAGGCTCATAATTGGCTTTTGTGTCTTCACTGACGCCACAGCAGGAAAACAAAAGTGCACTCTGTAGCCTTTATAGAGCTAGCAAGGATTCGTCATCACTTAGCAACAAGTGATGCTCAAAGGCACCCATCCTAGCTGTCTCTCACTTCCTTTCCTTCGCACATACACACACTCCTGTCGACATTTCCAACACCATTTAGTGTACCTCTCTGTCTATTACACTCCCTCTCCTCCACACTACACCCCCCCCCCCCCCTTACGGCTGTATTCCTGTTGGAACAGTTCCACTCCGCTTTTGTTCATGCTTAATCTCATGACAAGCCCATACAGCAACTCAGCTTGAATTTAAGATAATCTCCCAAGGCTTACCATCAACACATGAAGACAGGTTTAACTCTTCTGATTTGCATAGCTACATACCAATAAACCAGCTCCTGAAGGCGAAAAAAAACCCTAAAGTTGTGATTTGCCCTTACATACATTACCACATTATTTAGCAAAAATGAATTTATTTTCATTTACTTGTCTTCTTTTTGACCTGTGCTCCTATACACACACAATACACAGGTCAACTAAAAACCCCATTTCCAGAAAGCTTGGGATTTTAACACATACAAAATAAATAAAATAAAAATACAAATATTTTGAACTTTATTTCACTTACAAAAGTACAAATTAATCTTTCAAATTTCATTGGCCAGCTTTTTTTCGTAAACAATCATGTTTAATTTGATTTTAGTGCATAAAGTCCTAGAACTTTTTGGGAAATAAAGTTTGCACAGGGTCCAACATGGTGAACCAACTTTACAGTATAATAGTTTTTAAATCTCTACATTCTCAGGCATATTATTCAATAATTATGAAGAAAATTAAAACTTGTTTATCCTTAAACTACAGAATAAAAGTTTAATCAATATTTGGTCTTGCCACGTGTTCCTGGTCATTTTAGAAAGCTGTATAATCCCAATTGAGACTTCTACCTTTCAATAACTTCTATAATAGTCAAGCTAAATTTTGGACAAAGCTCAACCCTAGCAATATCCAGCTTTTAAAACAATGTATACAGGTTTTTTTTTTTAAACTTTAATAGAACAGACACAACTGACCAATAAAACCAGCATGTAAATAAACATCTGGGATTTCAAATCCGCCCTAAAATCCCTCGATTATACAAAACAGGTATGGCATAGATGGGATTACCTCCTCATCCTCCTATACGACTCTTGGCCAGCTGTCACATGGATGGCTGTGGATTGTGCAAGGTGTGGAGCGTTCTCTTGGATTATAGAAGGCTAGTGGTGCTGCCATCTGGAGATAGCCTGCATGCCTTTGTAAATCATCAGCCAACTTGAAAGGATGTAGTCCATAAGGAGCTCAGTTTACCGTCTCTGTCTTGGTCGAGATCTGACAGCTCCCTCAGGACAATAAAGTTGAGCATCCTAACTCACTATACTCCATCAAAGCATTGTTTCATCCTGTGCTGCCACATTTGTTTTTCCCCCTTTACTCTGGCCAAGGGGCACTGAGAGTCTCTGTGAAAAATTAATCTAAGAAACACCAATAGTCGTAAGGGGCACAGATGAACTTAAATGAGTTTGAGGGTTCAGCTGAGCTGCATATGCTCTAATCAACTTTAAAACCACCTGCCTGATGTTGATTAGGACCTCTTTTGTTGCCAAAAATCTGATACTGTCCCTAACTAAGCTCCAAGTGATTACAAGTGGCAGGACGACAGGACTTATCAATTAACATGAATTCTGAAATTTTTCTGGCACATTGTGTGCATTTAATGAAACAGCACCACAAGTGGACAGACGCCCACTTACAGCCTTGACAAGCTGACTAACACGAAGAATGAAACTATTACAGCAGAGGTGGCCTTGACTGCACAAGCCTCTATCAGGAACAGCTAATGACTAAGACCCTGAACCTTGGGGGGGATTAAATAAATAATAAATACACCACACAAGACGCTTATGCTGCTTAAATCTAGCCTAAAACCACAGAGAAACATCCCTTCCCGAAAAAGGAAGTATTCAGAAACACTAATTGTATGCTACGCGGTATGCATTACTGTGAGACAGGGAAAATTTCCTCAGCGCTGATCGTTATCCATGCGATTTCCTCTCTCTAACCGGACAATTGGCTACATTAACCTGCGTTTGATCTGTAGTCCCTGAGATAAAAGGCAATTGCTCAAGGATTGCTTTGCAGATAGGAGGCTGGATACAATCCAGAAGAGTGAGAATCTCGCATTAGCAAAATCCACTACCGCAGGCAGCCGAAATTCAGCCAAACAATGCGAGAGCTAAAGTCATTTCTCAGGATCTTGCTTGAAGTGATGAATTTCTATGAGATACAGTTATCACAACACATCTGCAGTCTGACAGGTTGCCTCAGATTCAAATAGCTTTATGTTCACATCCACATACAGTGCAGTTAGAGATTTTGAAGCCTCGGGATATTAAAAGATAAAATGGTAATTGTATTTAAGGCAGAGTAACTAGATTTCTTTTTTTTTAAAGAGAACATTATTGTAGGTGAAAAAGTCAGACAGTTTTTGATGGCTAAAGTAGAAAAACATGGGATAAAATGAGTTCTGATTTTGTGCTGCATCTTACATAGAGAGCAGGCCTACTGTTATTGTCCTGTGACTGTCCAATCACACGCTGGACCCGAGTTTTGCTGAAATTATGTATTTTACAGCACTATCAGCACTTATTCACTTGCTTCTACTTCCTGTCCCCTCTAAATTAAGTCATATTTAAAGGGGGGGGACATAAAATGTCCAGATACAAATAGACTGCCATTGCTGTTGAGTTGTTATAAGTAGGGCAGCCACTTACTATTTCTCTATTGATTAATTCATTGAGAAAAAAGAAAAAAAAAAATATATATATAGTTTATACACTCATTTAAGAGCCTTTTATTTTGACAAATAAAAACAAAAAAAGAAGTCTTTAACAATCATGTCAAAGACACTGTCAGTAAGAGCTGCTGCAAATTGATAAGCAACCTTGGTTTTACACTAAGAGCAAGAGAAAAAAATAATTTAAATGTGTCTTAAAACACCATTTTTAATTATATAATTAATAACAACAATAATAACAATAGAATGAACCAGTGCTTAAAACACAAACACCAAGGTAGAAGTGAGACAACTTCATGGCTTTAACATTAAGTTTATTTAGCAGCTAGTAGGACAACAAGGTTGAAAAAGCTTTCCCTACTAATGGTAAAAACATGAATAGACATCGCTTGCGATGTTTTTGTCTTTTCTGGTGGTTCATCATCCAGAATAGCACCAGTGTGTTTTCTCTTCAGGTGCTCGTGCATTGTGCTAGCACTGCTGTGATATGCCAATGTGTACAAACCACCTTTTAGTTGTGTGCTTGTTTGAAGTATTCCCATGCTTTCAACACCTTGGGTCTTTAAAAAGGTTTGTAAAGAGCTTTGTAAAAGTTTCCAGACTTTGCTGCAACCACTATTTAAAACTGTGCTCTACAGCGTCAACCAATGACGGGAGCCAAAAACGACTTACGTCATGCACAGCAGACTGGGTTGAGGAAAAGCATTTGAATGGAAGCGTTTTGGAAATAAAATTAAACAATAAACATACTTAAAAATTTGTTTAAACAACTGATTTTCAATGCATTTTCGGCCTACAAGTCTACACTTAAAACCAACAGCATCAATCGAGTCTCGGTTGTCTACTGAATGAATTATATGCAGATCTCCTGAAGACACTGCTTCTTACTGATTTGTGTTTTTTTAAATAATAATAAATCCAACCAAACAAAAAAACACCCAAGTCATCATGTTGATGTGCTTCATCTGAGCAAATCCTCAAACACCAGTTTTCAGGTCGTAATGACTTGCTTAAACAAACCAGCTTTATCTGAGCCCTAGTCTTTTGCAAAGGAAGGCAGCTATTTTACCAACTATTCCAATCTCACACTACTCCAGTCACACTTTTTTACTGTGACGGGCTGATGTTATCTGCTGTGAGAGCCTATAACTGAGAAATGAGACAGCAGTGAGTTTGTAATTTACAGCTTTAATGCCATTTTGTTTCTTTGTAATTTCAGTCAAGTAGAACAAGTGATTAAGGATATGTCACAATTTCAGCAGCAATAACGCATTGTGTTTGAGGTAAAAAACGACTGTGTTCCCAGCACAGCGTTGTCTTACCTTCCCCGAATCAATAAAACCTGGGCCCAGGAGTATCCGAATGTTTGCATACAACTACATAAAAGTAACAAGTTACATGACAATATCTCCCAGCAGGAGTCCAACAATGGCTTATTCTTCCTGCTGTCACTTACTGATTTCAGCTTCACTGGGGTAAGGAAAGACTTCAATTAGAATTTTGCTTCTTTACAAATCTTGCTTTGTTTCATTTCAGGTTTTTCCCCCTCCAGCGTAAGTAATAAGCTGATATACAAGGTGCACCATCACGAAAAACACGTAGAATTGATTAGACGCTGATTGTTCCCACAACCCAAATGTGTAGTGTGTGAAAGAACCGAGTGTAAATGGTCTGCGTATCACAGTCGCTCTGTGGAGCTCCTCTCCTCTGAGGACATATTTATATAGTGCTGTAATTAACTCAACAGGAAGCAGAAATGGTCTTGGGCAGAATAATTGGTGGGGTCTTTATTTCCTTAATTTCAGATTAGCTTTCAAGAACACGGTGCCTTTGAGGCAATTTGCATGGTCAGACACTTCAAGGCTGTAATTCTGCCCAAGCTCTTAAGCATATAATATAAACACAGACAGGGACAGAAAAACTGAGACAAAAAAAGTACACTTTAAAAATGGCCAAACTCAAGTTCACACAAAGAAGACTGAATCTTAATTCACACTGAAATGTGAGCTGCATAAATGAAGGGTGAAGAGCTCTGAAGGTGCAACATGAATTGTGCCGGAATCCCTAGTTTCTCACAAAAATGACAAAAATCAGTTAATGGATTTAAAAAGAAATCCTTTACTGTCAGGAGTTTGATACAATTTCAGATTTAAAAAAAAAAATCTTTTTCAATTACAGCTACCATTTGGAGAAAATTTGTAGAAATCAGTCAAGAATTTGACTTCAGATCTGAAGAAAGTGTGAAGCGTGGTTCTCTCTCAGAGTACTGTTTAATGAGCTCTGTTTTTAGTAGTGGGCCAGGTTTCTTCACAGCTGTTAAATCCTTATAAAAATTTTTGACTAACGACAAATTTGATGTTTGTTTTTATTTAAATAACGAGTTATCAATTTCAATACATTTGAAAAGCACTGTATTATCACAAATAAAACACTCAATTGTAGAGTCTCATCACATTAACGTTAAAGAAACATTGCAGGCTCTGGCCTACTTCCTAGAAGAGAAGATGCTGTTACAGCTGCACAGAAGGGTCAAAAGACCCACTGCAGGCGATACTATGGGTCTTGGGGGTGTTACTTTGTTTACCCCCCAATGATTATAAATTAGCAGGAGGCGTTTTCAGATTTCAGTGCCATAACATCCTCATGGTAAACGTAGGCCTAGCATTCCTGACTGTTGTGCATTATTCCTTACTTCTGCTCTTACTGGGCACCTCTGGCTCTTTGCAGCAGTTCTCCTTGCGGGATATTCACACTGTAATTATCGACACTGCTGACACGCCGATGATTTATCGTCATTATTCTTGCTGTGGATAAAATGTAAATCTGGATAATGGCTGTCAGTGCGGCAGGGGGAGGGGGCACGGGCACGAGAAACTTAGCATACAGATTGATTCTCAGCTGTCCGTCGCACAGGCTGGCGGAAATTAAGCGGTGAGTCATGCGGAGCGACTTAAGATCGTAGCAGAGCGACAGCACTGCCAGACACTATTGGCCACTTCCTTCCCCCTAATCCAGTTCCCCCAGGGCTCATTATGGTGGTCCAGGCTTTACTTCACACTTGCTAATACAGCGCTTTTATAAGTCGGAGCGCCACATGAAAAGAATGCTGTGTTTTTTGTGTGTACAGTTAGCGTTTATTTGGAAAATAAATGGGCAATTTGATGACCAGGAGTGGACAGCTGGTGGTAATTCTGTCTAGTCTAGAATCATTACCATTGTTTCATTTACAGTGTTGTGGCCATTGCTCCTCTTTTAAAGATGTGTTTAGATGTCCACTCTAATTTGTGACGCCAGTTTGAAAGATGGTGGAAAGGAGATATTAATTATCTGTTGCTTCTTTAAAAAGAGGACATGTTTTAAAAAAGAACTAAACAACAATTAACCCCCCCCCCCACACACACACACACACACTCTTTCAGTGCATTGATAAGGTCCAGATCCCTAAATGATCCCTAAATAACCACATGCAAACCATGAAAAAAGACCCCACAGTCAGTAAAAGAGGCATACAACAAACTATTCAGATTGTAAAAAAAATTATATTCTGTTCACTCTTGATACAGCTGCAATGCACTTTGTAGCTTGTTCCAATTTAAAGGCACAGGCTCTGAAGATTGCTCTGAAATGTTTAGACAAGGACAGAACACTTTGGACATGATTGATCCTTGTGATATTTCAAAGCATGGCACACATTTATTAAGACCCCAGAGCAGGGGATGACTTGTGGAAAAGGCATAGCAGGTGCATCACTGCAGACTAATGTTGCACTGTATACAGATACTAGAAAAGTATCTCAATACTTAAAAACGGTACAATACTCAATATAGTACGTACCGGCACTTTAAGAGGAGTGTTTTAAAATAAGAGCAGCATTTCCAACGAGTGCCACAGGGGGGGCAGTGTGCACCTGCAGGGTTTTGCCTCTCTCTCTCTCTCTCTCCCTTAATGATTCTGTGGCTAGTTTTAGCGACTTTTCAGACCCTTCTAGGGAGTTATTTAAAAAACAAAAAAACCAGACTAGCACCAGCGACTTTCTGTACAAACTTTTGCTACTTTTTATAGAAGAGAATCGCAGCGCAGTCGGTCTGCATGGCAGATCACACAGATCAGAATGAGATGAGAATGTGCAAAAAGTGCTGCCAAAGAAAGATTCGCTTCATTTTATGTTGAATATATTACTTTTCCTGAAGTCCTGAGCTGAGATCACATAATAGATCGAGGCGTTCAGCTTTATTCAAACAGTAAACGAGTCTTATGAATGTATGACACAGGGGCCCAAGGCTCATTACTTTTCCTTACCTTTTTTGCGACCGTATCGTTTCAGTATCGCTATCGAGATATTTAGTCAGGTATCGTATCGAACGTCATAGTTTTGGTATTGTGACAACACTATTGCAGATAAAGATGTTAGCATTCATTTCTCTGCACTTGTTGTGTTATAACATCTGTCCCCCTTAAAAGCAGCTGGAATTTAAGTCACATATTTAAAAATGAATGTATGAATGGCAGTATGCTACACTGTTTTAAACAATTTAGGAATACATTTTTCAAATAAAATCTTACTGAATGCCACTGATCCTGTGGAAAATTGCTAGAACAATCTCATTTGCATACTGCTAACGGGATCCTAATAGTATTCATGCTTATGAAAAATCCCCTCTAAACATTTTATTTGTGTTGTCATTTCCCATATTTCAGCACTGGCCTTTTCGTGACTTTCCGCTTTCCCAAATTCATCTTTGAGAAGTGGCACATTTTAGGGACTGTATGATATCCCCTGACCGTTTTTCATTTCAATTTCCAGCCCCCTCGTTTAAAGATAAAAAAAAAAAAACACAAATATTTCCCACAGTCGATCAGCTGTTTTATTCTCTCCCTCTTTCCCTCCCTCCCCCGCTCTCACTCTCTCCCTACCCCCGCCCTTTTCAGTTCATCTGTTGGCAAATGATAATGCTCCTATGAAAATGTGCCATCTTCTATTTATAGAAGATGGCTGCCTGCCAGGCTAATAAGTTCTCTCTGACATTTCTGAGAGCGGAGAGATTGTCAATTTAGCGCTCATCGAGCGTCACAGCCCCCTCTCACTGTCTCATCCCCAAAGCTTTGCCATCAGTGAGAACAGAGGCTGCTACTTGAGCTGGATCCTTTACACAGTGAACTTACTTACAGTGAAGCAGAGGACACTACGTCCACTAGGCACACAGCAGCCACACTCTTTGTCAAACACTAGGTGAACTCCATCTCATGCCTGTCCTAGCAAGATAAACTCCTGGCACACTTCTATCAAACCCCGGGTACAATCCAGCCATACTCCTGTTAACCCTCAGGTAACCCAGGCCAAAACTCCATCTCAACACGTCACTGTTTAAGAAAGATGCCAGGGATTCGCCCGGTCCAACTGGAGTTTGACTGAAATCTATCGTGAAATTACCTGAAGTTTGACAAGAGCATGAAAATCAAACTGCAGCTGATCTTCAACCACACTGCCTAGGGTTGGGTGGTATAACGATAATACTGTATATTGTAGTATTTAAAAATGTGTATGGCATCTCAAAGTGAGGGCATTGTGAGAGCTCAATGACTGCTGATGTCAATGGGTGGTGGTAAAAACACAAGCCCAGTAGCCCACCGTGGTTGTAAGTTTAGCAGTGAGTTTGGGTTAAAAGAGAGAGGAAGAAAGCTGTAAACAGTCAAAATACTCAGAAAATCCTTCACTTGACTTTGTGCTCACAGGTATATGGCTTTATCCTCTAAAAGGGTGTGTTTTGAGCCTCAGTTCACTGAAAAATCTGCTGTGCTAAACCACAAATACCTTTGAGTGCCAGTTGTGCTTCTAAACAGTGTACACCGTTTTATTTTCTAACTTTTTTTTGCTCCTTCAGCACCATTTACTGAAATTTGCTCTCTCAGAAACGTCGGGGTTCATTGTGTTTAGATAAATTCACTCAAATTTGTGCTCACTGATAAGACTCAGTGCTGCCCTCCCCACGGTAATACTGTATACCGCCCATCCCTACTCCTGCCAACAAAATCCAAAGTTCAGCTGTACACATACTCTCTGGCCAAACCCCAGGTAAAATCAAGCCAAACTCTAAAGCCAAAAATAAAGCCTAGAGGAATTTCTGGCTAAACACTGGTGATTAGCAGAGTACCATCCAACAGGTAAATTACAGCTAAACTCCACCTAAAACAGATGAATTCCAGCCAAACGCAGACAGAAATATTGGTTGGCATTATTCTATTTCATTCCTTTCTGCAGAAGACACTAGCATTAATACATTTCTTTATCCTCTGTCTTTTTCTCTTGGTATGGTTCCCCTTACAGATTATTCAAGCTTCTAATCTCTTTCCTTACTTAACCTTCTGGCCCTGTTTCCCTCAGTTTTCTTTTTTTGTTTCTTTCTCTCTCTCCTTTGTGCTCGTTTATTTCATTCTCTTTCCTTCTCCTAGCTGCCCTCTTCAGCCTATGGGTCAGCTCAATCTCTTCAGTATGTATCCAGCCATTGCGGCCAGCTGGCTACGCTGACCGCTCTTTGGCTAAACGGCTGAGGCAGCTATCCGGCAGTAAAATGATTATGAGCCTATTCGCAAAGATTGCTTAAAGCACTGTCTGTTTACTGTGGGCTTCAGGCCTGGATTCTCTGGCTACTAATACAGCTTCAGGCCACGCCCCATTGACTGGACACAGTAATGCAGAGGAAGGGGATACTGCACAATGCCTGTGACAAACACAAACGCAGACAATTTAAACACAAAGAAAAGACCTACCATGTAAAAGATGCACAAAAATATAATCAACCAGACTTTCATTACACTGGAGAATCTTCAATATTTTATTATAAAGATTAATTGTGTCTGGCTTTTTTTTTTTTTACCACTTTTGTCTTCCTGTCTTTTAGGGTGAATTTCACAGCATCATTTAAACATGTTTCCTGATTGAAGTGAAACCCTGCTGCCTCTGTCCTCAGGCTCACCCCTCTTTCACACTTACCTCAATAAACCCCAACACAAAACCCTTTGATTAAATATATTTAAATAACCTAATACAATATTCACAAATTGCAGATTTGGCCTGTGACCTTTAGTTTCTGCCAAACTGACATTTTAATACCTTCATGAAGGCTTTTTATTATAGCTATTTCTATTTAAATGACACCTGCAGAACACCACCACCAGAAAAGTTCTTTAGATGCAGTTTACTAACCTGTAAGCAACTATACATCCATCTTCTGTAACTGCTTCATCCTGATCAGGGTGATGTTGGGTCAGGGCCTACCAGGGTAACTGTGGTCATAGCACACACTGGACTGAGCACCAGTCAGTCACAGAGCATCAGAGGACTACACATGTGAACGTATGTATCTAAGTACAGTATAAACACAAGGATGTTCTACATGACAATTAATGATCAGTGAGGTTTTAAAAATACAAGAGATATGTCAGGGTCTTTTACTTATGGAATGACTATTTGATTAGTGTTTTTTTAATGCCCCCCCCCTCAACAGAATTTTGAATATTTCACTGAAAAGAACGTAATGCCAAACATTTTAACTGACAACCTAGTGTAAACCAACCTTTAGAAGCAGAGACAAATAACATACTGAGAGTGAGCCTCCAGGGCTAAGATTGAGCCTCACTGTTACCAGGTAAATCAGCATTTACAGCCTAGATGGACTGGAAGTAAACAGGCTATCGTTTATCAGTATTCAGCTGCTTGATTTATTAATGTGCCCGTACATATGAAAATGTGTGGGTGTTTATCATTGGATTTACAGCGATGGCATATGGGTCTGTTAGGTAAGGAAAGGCCATGATGGAAAAGTCCATATTGTGTGTGTGTTTGTGTGTGTGTGTGTGTGTATGAGAGAGAGAGAGAGAGAGAGAGAGAGAGAGAGAGAGAGAGAGAGAGAGAGAGAGAGAGAGAACATGTGTAAGTAACTGAACAGAACAGATTACTACTGCCCAAAAGCTCATGACTGGAAACGTATGAGAAGTGGAAATGGGTAAACGGGAAACCCACCACAGCAGCGCTGGACAGGCCCCTGATGGAAGTGGTGCATATGTGAGCCCTGGCTGTGTACATATTACCTGTCAGTCAGCTGTATCAGCCGAAGTGACTGAAGAGAAATGGTTGGCAAATGGTTTGTCACTGCTGTGCATTTTCTTGTGGAATGCCCCCCTTACACACACACGCCTTTTATACATCAGTTTATATACAAGTTCATTATAATTTACTAAAAATGAAAGGTACTTGGGCAGCACGGAGGTGCAGCAGGTTAGTGTCACAGTCACACAGCTCTAGGGGCCTGGAGGTTGTGGGTTCGAGTCCCGCTCCGAGTGACTGTCTGTGAGGAGTGTGGTGTGTTCTCCCTGTGTCTGCGTGGGTTTCCTCTGGGTGACTGTCTGTGAGGAGTGTGGTGTGTTCTCCCTGTGTCTGCATGGGTTTCCTCCGGGTGACTGTTTGTGAGGAGTGTGGTGTGTTCTCCCTGTGTCTGCGTGTGTTTCCTCCAGGTGACTGTCTGTGAGGAGTGTGGTGTGTTCTCTCTGTGTCTGCGTGTGTTTCCTCCGGGTGTTCCGGTTTCCTCTCACAGCCCAAAAACACACGTTGATAGGTGGATTGGCGACTCAAAAGTGTCCGAGTGTGTGTGTGAGTGAATGTGTGAGTGTGTGTGTTGCCCTGTGAAGGACTGGCGCCCCCTCCAGGGTGTATTCCCACCTTGCGCCCAATGATTCCAAGTAGGCTCTGGACCCACCGTGACCCTGAACTGGATAAGGGTTACAGATAATAAATGAATGAAAGGTACTTCCAGACAAGAATCAAGTCTTGGTACACCATCAAACTGTCCTGATCAGATAAACAGTACTTTATTGGTACAACGCAGGTCTGGGGTCTTCATAAAACATCTGAAATGCTTGGGGCAAAAGTGACAAAGACCAGAGCAGCCTTCTCCCCCCTGTCAAAACAGCCTTTTTAAGAACAGATGGTTTCATCTCCTATTCCTTTAAAGGAGAATGAGCCACAGCTCATTTCTGTGTAAGTGCCCAGGAATAAGGAACTCAGTTCCCTCTTCCTCCACATTTAATTAGTGATTTAATTTCTCACGTTAATCGGGTTAGTATTGCTCCATTTAACCTCGTCTTTGCGCTCACATGAACATGTTTGCAAAGCTGTGATTAAAGCAACTCGTGGGTTTTCCAAACACCATTTTTTTGGCACATTATGAAAATGCATGTTCATATATATATAAATATATATATATATATATAATATCTCAAAAAGAGTTTACACTCGGACGAGGTGGAAAATTTCAATAACAGAAGTGCAAACAAAAAAAAGGTGATGATTCAAATGAACCATGACGTTTAATACAGCCTCGGCAGGAAGTGGTTTGG